>NC_141760.1:81065021-81377748 GCF_982258835.1 Parasteatoda tepidariorum
TTTTTAAATTGTTGTTAGTTATTTTTTTACTTATTTTTCCCCCCTTTTTTCATATGTCTTTAATTTTTCTTTGTTTTATTCTTCATTTTGAACTTATCTAATGGGTTCTGTTTACTTGCAGCTTAAGCGCAATAAATGAAACTTATTGTTTTTCTTAACTTTCTTCGTGTTTTCTTGTATTTATTTATATATATATATATATATATATATATATATATATATATATATATATATATATATATATATATATATATATATATATATATATATATATATATATATATATATATATATATATATATATACAGTACAGAGCCCGTTATCCGGAAAACCAAAAAACCGGAACAAAATTCCTCATAAGATTTTAGGATTTTTCTTCCTTTTTTGAAAGATGTTCACCTTACCATCATTTTGGAAATAATCATTAGTGTATTACTTCATAGTTTTTTCTTCTTTTTAAGATTATTTCCAAAAACAATTTTTTTTTAGTTGGCTTTAACAACATAAAAACGGCTTTCTGTAGCGATTCAGAAAACCGGAAAAATCAGTTATCCGGAATAGCGATGGTCCCGATCGTTCCAGATAATCGGTTCCCTACTATATATATATATATATATATATTAAACTATATTAAACTATTCTAACTCTGTATCTTGGTTCAAATGATTTTATGATGTTCTGGAATTTACCAACATATTCATGTCTGAAAAAATACAAATTAATAAAAGGATTTTTAATTATAAGTTCTAAATTTCTGTTAGCTAACTTATATTAAAAAAACATATAAGCGCTATATTTTTCCCCACATAAATTAGGGCAAATTTTGTAAGTTTCTAATTTAACTAGGGATTTATTATATTTGCCTATGTACTGATTGTATTAAGGTATTTTTTTTTAAGAAAAAGCAATATTTAAAGAAAACCTTCTTATTATACATTAGATTAAAACCATTTTGGCTGTTTAAAAATGATTTTAAAACTTTATTATGAATGTTCATTAGAAAGTGAGTTTAATGCTATTAGGAAAATTCAGTGTATTGAATTACGCGCTTCAAATATTTTGGAGAACCCTGTAAAGCGATTTACATATTGTTTAATTATTCCAATAAACTCAGCTTGTTGTGCGTGGGACTCATTCAATATTATCTATTCATAGTATTATATAATGAGTTTGATATAGATGGTGTTTATCAACGTTACGTGCAACATAAAAATTTAACATGAATGCTGTTTAAAGTTATATCTTTATGTTATGCATCAATTTAGAAAAAAATTCCTTTTTTATACTATACTGACTAAATCAAATACATTTAATTCAATATAATTGATTTTACTTATAATAATAAATTAAAGCAAATAGTTTAAAATCTTTATTATTAAATAAATTATTAAAGTAAACTAATAGGAACAAAATAGTTCTTGGTGGGATTTTTAATGTTTGAAAAAAGTTTAAGGTAGAAATGATAAGCCGTAACTTTTTCAATTTAAGTCTGAAATATATAAAATATTTTTTTAATTTTTGCTATTTTGAAAAGGTACTTTTTTTAAATAAAATTTTATTCCTCTTTAAGCTTTATGCATGTAAGCATGCATTTGTTTAAGTCAAAAAGCTATTGAAATTTTAATTGGCAAGAAAAGAGAGATAAATTTTGTATGCGCTGTCAACAGGAATAGAACTTTTTTTAAAAAAAAATATTGAGCTCTCTAACTAGCAGGAAAGTGATTAAGATTGTAATCGGCGGCAAATTGTATTCGAAGTTAATTTCAATAATATAATTAATTGTATTTAAAGTTAATAAAGTGCCTTACATCGCATGGCTCAAAGTTCAAGTGATCTATCCCAGGGCTAAAGAGAATAGAAGGGCTAGTTCACTCCGCTCTTAGAGCTGAAGCTACGATTTCCCTCCTCATGACGTCACTGTGTCCACAGATCTCGGAGATCGCAAGATATGATAACTTTGCATCTTTCTCTTTGTAAAAATAAGCTAGACTTTTTCTAGTTATTAGCCTTCAAACTTTACGTAATTAACACATTATTTCCGTTCATAAACATAGTTTAAAAAAACTTTCTTGGTTATTATATTAAAAAAAATACCATTTTAAACTTATAAAAATCTTTTGCTAGTTGGTGAAAATGACACGATAAATACTTTATTTTAAAAAGTTCAGTTTTAACTTTAACTATTAAGAAAAATGAAGGCATATATCGACACTTTTTTTATCTTCCTTTTCTTTTATAACGATAAGTTAAGTTAAATTTAGAATCCCTGATTTTAAAATATGTCGTTAATAGCAATTTGTTCATACTTAATCATTAGGAAACATCAACCTTAAACGCTAATTACTGAAACAAAATAATAATTTAATTTCATAATGACATTAGAAATTTTACAATTGTTTATAGACATTTAAATTTACGATGATATAATTTATAGATATTTAAATTGAAGAGAATATAATTTTTAAAGGAAATCATAAATATTTAGAATAACTACATTAAAAAATATGTTATGAAATTTCAACTATATACTATACATTTTATTTATACTTTTTATTTACATTTTAATTTTTTTTGACTTTATCCATTTTTTAATTCTTTTCACCTGCCTTTCTTTATGAAGTAACGAGGCGGTTTCTATTTAGATAATAAATTTTTGGAAAAGTTCTTTACGACAGAATAAACGTATTACTGTTTTATATTAACTGTGTCATTTCGGAGTTCTTCCGTAGTTCTTCTTTACATAGTTGTTCATTTACTTTACTTACATAGTACTTTTACTTACATAGTACATTTACTTTACTTTACTTTACATAGTTGTTCATTTACTTTAGGGAACGCGCGAAAAATTATACTTTTTTCTTTTGTTTTTATATCAGAATTTTTGCAAGTTGCAATCGCGCAAACTGGCATTTCGATAATAGTTTTAAATTCTTGTAAATTCACTGCAAAAACTGAGGAAAGTCATTATAGAAAATAACAAATGTCTTAGAATATCTCGCAAAAAGAAATGATCCAATATTAGTTAGAGTTAGTAAGGCCAAACGCTCCGTTCTTGAAGTAAAAGTGCGAGCTTTGCGCCAAAGTGACGTCACTAGAGTGACGTCGGTGGATCGGCGCGGCGAGAGATACTTCAAAGGAGTGAACCAGCCCTTCTATTCTCTTTAGCCCTGGATCTATCCACTCGGAAAGCTGTTTGGGATTTGTTTGGCGATATTTTCTCTTGGGAGGTAACCTCGTGATAAATTCTATCCTTAACAATCTGGAAAAAAAAATGAAACTTGCATAGTCTTTAGACACAGATCTCTTATATTTGAGGGCTCTCCTTTTTATAAAGTGACCGAAAATTATATTCATAATTTCATCGTTACAAACACGAAAATTAAATAAAATATCTAGACACGGTCCCGCAGTGGATTGATCGCAAAGACACGGTTCCCAGTAGAACGCTAAAGTTAAGCATCACTAGCTCCTGCCAGTTAGTGACCACTTTGATAAGCTTGCGAGGGACCAAGGGTGTGCGGTATGGGTCCTCGTGAAACTTCTCTACAGTAAAGTGCTCGACTTCACGCGCAGGACGTCGGGCTATCAAATAAGGGGAGCCATCCCTGCTGCTGAGGATCAAAATTGCGGCGGCATGTCTTCAGGTCATCTTTAGGGATGTTTTCTACACCGTTGCCAATAGCCCATTGTGCAACTCAAGTGTGATGTAAATAAAGTACTTACCTTTCCAGATACGCTGATTTTCATGACAATGAGTGCATCTCAGTGTGAGACCAGTCGTAAGCAAGACAAAATGGATATTGTAGTATTTGAATGGTGTATTGGTTTGATTTCATTTAAAGTCCATCATATGGACTTTAAATAGTTATCCACAAATAGTTATCCATGAAATATTTTGTCTGATAGGTTGGGATCACGGCCATGGAGTTAAAACTTAGTAACTACAATATTTTGTAAATAATGGTTGGATAAAGAGTAACATTTTGAGGGGAATATGATATCATAATATAAAGGGAAAGAAAGGTAAGAAAATTTTCACGAATAAATATTAGTTAATAGCCATTATTTTCAGTAGTGCATATCCGGATTTTTTTGTTTAACTTCCTGATCTAAGGAATTTTAAGACTACATAAATAAAAAGATGCACATCAACGTAGGGAAGACAAAGAAAAGTGCCACAAAGAAATCTAACCAAATATTTGATATCAAACAAATATATTTAAAGACATTACATATTTTTTCTACTAATAGGCCAGAAAAATGATGAAAACTTAACAGTTGCTGTTAGTATTTATGTATTTTTGACTAATATATTCAAGAATGAATTCATTCAGATTTAATCATCTCTTGTGTTCAATAGGTAATTTTTGTTTGGTAGAAGATTAGCAATAAATCCTCTCATAAGATTTTCCAACCATGAAACTCGCATTAATAATTTATACTGTAATCTTAAACATATTTTTTTAAATTTTCTCTTAACTTAAATGGATTAAACTTAATGGCTAAACAGTATTAAGATGATACAAAATAATACTAAAATAATATTTTTGAAAAAGTTGGACTTACCTAATATACGAACTAAACGTATCATTAGTGACAGTCAACACAAGCAATAAATTTTGAAACATAATATTTTCTTTTTTATGTGATATAAACAATTATTCAAGTTTAGTGTAACTTTCAAGTGTAAACACTTGCTCTTAGACTAGTTCTCCATGCATAGTGCTTGATTGGAGATTTTATTATCAAATTAAAAGGGGCCGGGATAGCTTGTCTGGTAGGGAGCTGGACTCCCGTTCGTGAACACGGGAATTCGAATCCAGACAGCCGAAGTCTCCCCGTATAGTAAATTGAGATTGGTACTGGTTAAATCTGTGGAGTCACAAAGTTCCTTTAACAAATTACACCTCTGGGGGTACTGAATTGTAGATTGATTGTTCTGCATTTCAGGTCAAATTTGCGATTTGCGTATGAATGGATGTATGCATGTATGGGTCAGCCCTATAAAATGGTGTGACATATGAATGTGGCAGAATACGAATTCTTGGCCATGGATGGCTCCACTGGACAAAAAGAACAATCCCCCCATTGCCTTAATGGACCACAACATTATCAAATTAAATTTATAAGTTTAAACTATCTGATTGACTTACTTTTCACAAGCATTTCTTCGATAAAAAAGAATTCAGTGTTTGAACTTGAGAATACTTTGTTTTCAATTTATAATAAATCTATGTTTTTTTCGATAACATTTCAATTCTCATAAAAAAAGTGATGACTAAGTTTTGCTTTGCGCAATGTTATGAAATCATACAAACAGTAAATAAAGCAATGCATTAATGCCACATGCAGATCGATATTTTGAAATTATGCCTTGAAACAACAAATCTAAAAAGAGTGCACTTTACGTTGCTTAGGAAGAAATTTATCTGTTGATTATAAACCATTTGAAGAAATCTCTTAACGACGAAATAACTCAAAGAATTTTATCAAACCTTAGATGATTGCCTAGAATCAAAACAAAATTTGATTTAGGAGTTCCTTGAGCAGTAGATAGCTACAAAAAAAAAATCCCGAAACATCTATCGCTGCTCTCTTTGAAAGTAAAAGTTTTTAGACGTTGGTTGCTATCTGGGAAACGTAAACAAATTGATCCTTGAGTTCACAACAATTCGGCAATTTCATGAATTTGAATATGTTAATTTAATTATAACTTTTCCTCCTAAGTATATTTATATATATTTTTCGATATTATAACCGCTGTTGGACAGCCGACCCAATTTTTCGGGTTTTGGACTGCTAATTTTCAACTCCCTAGCCTTGTAATTTTAATACCAATCGGGAAGACAAGGGAAATCCTAGATCAACTATTGGGAAATATTTGGCTTCGCGAATGAGTTTTTGAGTGAACTAACCCGCATTTGCATTACATGGAGAGGCAAACCACGAAAACCTCCCGTGATTAGTGTAAAGGCTGTTAATTGCGACAGCTTGGAAATCATGAATTCCGGGATAGAAGGATCGAGGTTTAGGTCGAAGGTAGGAAGACCAAACAGAATAGTTCCTGCGAGGTTATTCAGCTGTATACCTGCTGTATATAAGGTATATAAGGATATATAAGGTATATAAGGTATAGCAGGTATATAAGGATACCTGCTGATGAACACAATCGACAACCACGGCTAAGAGTGGCAAGGGGACTCTAACCCATGATCCGTCTATCACTGAAGATATTTTAAGTTAGCAATATGATCGGTGCAAGCCAGGTGCGGAATTCGAATCTAACAGCCATCGCTGGGATTTGAATCCGGTTCACCTCATTGGAAGGTGAGCGCTTTCCTCCCTGAGCCACCATGCCTCCAGCCTAAAAACATATGTTGAAATTGACATTACAATTAGGAAATTGTAAGAGAGAAGGAAAATTAAAAAAGAGTGACTCAATATGTTAAATCGGGAACCTTTGGCAAATGGTGCTTCTGTAATGTCGTTGGTTATTTTATTTTTTGATGCAGTATCACCTTCATACAAGCCAGTAAGATGTTTTAAAATCTTACTAGAAAGTATTATCAAGAGTGAACAGCAAAATTACCCTGTGGGGAGAGTAATTATTGACAATGCCAACCTTCATCTATTAAAAGGTACCTCATGATTGAATCAAGTTAGCATGTCTTATATACCAGTGAATTGATATTTAATAATCGTAGTGGTAGTTACGCCGCAATACCTCCCCCCCCCAGAATTTTATCAGGGATAGAATTCGATGAACGGATACCACTAGTTGCTGTTCTTGTGAAAGACCGGGAGAGCTGCATTAAGGTCACCGGATTTTTGAGTGCTGAATGCGAGAGGTGCATTAATTTCACTGTCGTAGTCGTTCCTGTGTTGCATTTAGCAGTAGAGTGTAGGCTTGGTATATAAGACAGGCTAACATTTGATTCAATCACGAGGTACCTTTTGATAGATGAAGGTTGGCATTGTCGATAATTACTCTCCCCACAACACCATTTTCTTCAACATTTTAATGCTTCAATACGTTTGATATGTGCACATCAATCTAGAAAAAATTAATTAGATTGTCTTCAAATGATGGATTTTATTGCTCTTGATATAATTTATTTGTATCAGAGTTGTTGTGCTATTCGAAAAACGTTTCAGAATGCTTGCTCAGTATAGTTTTCCATGCTGGGTCACCAAACCTTTTAAAGTAAGCTTAGCTGATTTAATATATCCAATGTGGGTCTGCTGCATATAGCATAATCTCTGACTTTAGTTTCAAGAAAATACAGAACTACAGTTTACATAGCTGAATAACACAGATTAAAGCAACTTTAAATATTATGAGCAACAGCTATAAAACACCTAACATCTCCATAATATTTATATATTAATAAAAAAAATAGAAGTATAAAAGTATTTTCTGGTGCAAGTAACTTTTTGATAATTAATATTTCTTAAAAAAAATTTAATTTCAAACATATTTAAAAAAAGAAAAAGAGATTTATAATTAAAAAACCATTTGAGCCTTTTCGTGCAAATTTAGTGTTTTGTCATTTAAAGTTAGTTTCTTCAAAATGATGCAAAAATTTGTGTACCCTACAAGTGTCAGACTATTATTAAATAGCATATTTAAAATAATAAATAAGTACAAATAATAATAATTATTATTATTATTTTGCATGGGATTATATATAAACGAATTTCATAATCAAATGCAAATTTTTTTTGGTTAACTTTAAGTATTCTCGTGAAGTGGCGAAATGCCCAGAGTGTAAAATTAATATTAAAGGATCCAAACTTTCGGCCATCTCTCCTGACCATACTATTTTTTAAGGTCAAGAGACCGAATCCGTTGAAAAAGTGATATGATTATTCAGAGAGGGTATATTTTCGTCTCCTAAATTAATAAGCATTTTAAAGGGAGGCCATCGAACAATTAAGATTGCGTCTCTGAACATGAACATCCAATCATCAAATCAACAGCTACTCGGGGTATTCTCTTTTTTTGGGCACAGTGTGCTAAGCAAATAATAGGAAGTGCCTGCTATAAGTAATTAATAATGTAAGCGTTATAATAAAAACGCCACGTCAATGTTAGAAACCATTCCTTATATCGGTTAATTTTATGATTTTTATTTTGTTTTTAATTTAGTTCCGTCAACACTATTATAATTTTCATTCAAAAATTATAATTACAATAATTTTGAATTTTTATTCAAAAATTATAATAAAATAATAAGCAGCAATCTGTCTATCCAATTACTGGTATAGTTTAGGGTGAAGAACAATTTTACCTTTACGGTTTTGAAACCGTTTACAACTAGTTTGGTTTTAGAACCATGAATGCAAAACTAAACGGTTTTTTAACCATTTACAACAAGCATGGTTTTAAAAGCGTATAGAGGAAAGTTAACTGGAAATTAGATCTAAGCTTTTTGTTAGGTAATGGACATTGGAGAGTGCGAGACACTGGAATTGTCATGCGTTGAAAGGAATAGACTAAATATTGTGGTTCCAACGCTGGGACTCGAACCTTCGTTCCATCGGTCTTCACAGTAACAGATTAGCCTTCTCGCCTATAGTATGTACCCAACTGCAAGGAACAAATTTGGTTCATTAGGTGGGTTTAATTCATGCGATAAAATATGGGTTGATTAAACATATTTGGTGGCCATTAACCCCTTAATGATCGGTTAATTTTCAGGAAAACGGTTATAAAAGTCTCCATTTTTTATCCCTGAAAATTCTATGAAACTATGTGTATGAACAATATATATATTCATTTTTAATTTTTGATTTGTTTTTATTTTGAAATTTTAAAAAATTTAATTTTTAGGAAAAGCCAACATTCAGTGTTAAATGCTGGTTTTCCAGCAAGCAAGGAAAATTTTAAAAATATGTGTTTTAAAAATATCCTGGTACTGCTATCTGTTGTGTAAAATGAGAAATAAAATGTTTTCCGGACAAAAAAAATGAATTAGTTTCCAGCCCGTCAATATCACGGGAGCGAGAAATAACGAACGAGGTCTCAACCTGTCATTTTCACGGGAGAGAGAAGGAAGGAGTTTAAAAATAAATTTTGTCTTGAGCACAAACCAGGTGTACTCACAAAGAGCCTAACTAGGAATCTTTGCTAAGATAACAAATAACATATCACAAATACACGCATTTGATTAGTGCTGATTAGCTGACTTTAGTGCTGGCATCTGGTTTAAAATAAAGTAATCATTTATAATTACCTTAAAAATATCCTGGTACTGCTATCTGGTGTGTAAAATGAGAAATAAAATGTTTTCCGGAAAAAAAAATGAATTAGTTTCCAGCCCGTCAATATCACGGGAGCGAGAAATAACGAACGAAATCTCAACCCGTCATTTTCACGGGAGCGAGAAGGAAAGGGTTAATAAAGGGTTTTTCTCAGAGTTGACAGTTCAAATACTATCTTAAGTCAAAATGCGTGACTGTTTTTTTTTTGTTTTTTTTTTTTGAATATGGCAAAATAACAATTAAATAAATTGTTATTTAACCAATTTTTCCACAAAATTTTTAACAGTGTGAAACGTAAATTATATTTTTTTCGCAACATCTCTTTCAATTTCTGGTGTTAAGTTTATATAATCCTATTACATAAAATGAAGTGAAGTTGCCGAATAATTAATAAGTCATTCTGTTTCATCGCTTTGGGAGCTTTTAATTATAATTAGTCGTAGTTCAAAGGAAATTTCCTTGAGACAAATAATATCGCAAATACAAAAGCTTAGTGTAAAGTTATTCACGCCTATGATGAATTATTTTCAAGAATTAATTTCAAGAAATGGAAGCCATTGTTTACTCTAAAAATATATTATAATCTGCAGGGAGACGTTTCTGTAAATTCAATCAATTCCATGAAGAAAAAAAGTAAATAATAAAGCTAATTTAGAGAAATGAATACACTGCACTGCCGAAGAGAATGTTTCTAAAACCTCTCAATTTAATTAATTTAAGAGATTTTATCGATGAAGACATATTTAAATGATATTCACTTAAATAACTTATGAATGAGATAGCTAATACTTTTTTTTAAATTCAAAATTATTCGAATAATTATTTCATAAGGAAATATCAATTACATACTGCAGTACTAAAAAAATTCTTCTTTAGCGTCGCTAAATAAAGGTTTATGTTTATTGTGTTATAAATAGTTAATTACATAGTTCTCAATCACTTCATTTTAAAAATAAAAATACTTATTAGTTACTAAAAAAAAGAATTACTTGAAATTACTTACTAAGTTACTTATTTTTAAAAATAAATCACATTTTTTTAATAAAAGAACCTTAAAGGCCATAAATCTAACTTGTTTCATATAACTTTAAAAATTCACAATAAAAAGATTTATAATAAAAATAAAATAATTGCTAGTACCTTTCTTAATGTATTAATAATTGAACTTTCCTAATAATTTCTTAGTTATAATATATATTTTTATCCAGAGAATTTTATTTTGAAATAGAATTTGATTCTGATTCAAAGTGCCGTTGGTTTATTTTTGTTATAAATTAATCTCAATAAGCAGATTATAACATATTTTATAATTTTATTCTTAAAATTTGAAACATTTAAGCAAAAATAAATACAATTTCGTGATAATTTTTGTAATTTATAATAAAATTATTAAAGAGTTTTTCTGTGCGTCTCTTTTAAAACTCCAGAACTGTTTTGTATCACCATTCTGAAGTTTTGACGTAGAATGTAGAGGTCAATTTTACCAACTGGTCCTAAAAAGCACCCAAAATTTTAATTAAATCATTAGGGAGAGAAGGTTTAAAATCTGATTTTTCTTAGTGATTTAAGAGTTAACCAATGTTATACATAAATACAACTGTAGAGGAATCTTTTTTCTTAAAATAATTAAAAGATAGCATTAGTGATGTTTGCTAGTTTATTGCTTTATTCGATTAAGAAAAGAGTTTATTTCATGTTTCTTCAGTCTTCCTTGAGTAGTGTGCCAATCTGCCAACACTTAATCCAAAAACATGACAAACCACTAGAAATGTAAAAACATTTGCTTCTAAATGTTCACCAATTTTCAGTTACCATAATAGCAAAGAGATAAAGTATTCCTCTTCAACAAGAGAACACTAACTGAAGTTGCTGCTTGTGTTGTCCGACTGAAATTTGCAACTGAAATTTTTTGTACCGCAAATGGTTATCTTTTAATAAGTTTTTATTCGATACTTCAAATAAGCTTAAGAAGTGCATGAGGCGTGAAGCCTGAAATTATCTAAAAACCAATTGTTTATTCTGTTTACAGTTACTTTAGTGAGAGTCTAACAGCCGATACAAAGAGCAATTTTAGAAACTCTTCCTAATAATGGTTCAAAAACTTCAATTAATCCAATGAATCAAGAACGAATAGCATATACTGTTAGAAAAGGTTTCTCAAAATCGAACAAAAATGTGTCAAAATATCAACAAAGTCAATCAGAAGTCAAGTAATAGTCAAACACAAAAATCGCATGCATTCAAAATTGAGCAACATATACTCCTTTTCAGAAAAATGCATAGTTTCAAATAAAGATGAGGAGGCAGAAATGCATGAAAGCGATGTTTTAGTAGCCAGTAGGATTCAAACTAAGAACCTGTCGACTCCTAGTAGAATGATTTACCCACCATAGTTGTAACAGGGTAAGTTAGGAAGCTTGATACAGTGACACACCATGAAAACATTCCACTCACATAAAATGTTTTAAAATATAGTGAAAGGAGTAAAATGTGAAATTGAAATTATCTATCTCTTGACTAAGCTATTCGGTAAATACACTATCCTACAATAATGGCAGACACTTTCGGTTTTTGATATATTTTTGAATTTCTCAAGAAATACTTAGTGAACTATTTTGCAATTTTAGAGGTGTTTGATTTATGAGACGTATTTCTGAACACCCTGTGACAGAAAATCTAGCAATAAGCTTGTAACTTTTATTGATTACTATGTTTGCTATTTGCAATGTTTGCATAAATTTTCCGTAACTTAGCTTAAATATTTATGGAGATAAGAGCATTTTTATAAACCACGAATTTTTCTTTGTTTCATGTTTTTTTACAATAACTTTAAAAATATTTAGTAAAATTGAACAACATGTTTGGAACAATCTAAAATAAATTACATAATTATTGTTTTAAAATTTGGAGAAAAAAAAATTTAAAATGCAAGAAGATTTGAATATTTAAAGTTATTTTTGTGTACTGCGCATACCCGGAGTAAATTTTAAATCATTTTTTCCTACTTTTTTATCGTATTTGACAAACTAATCAAAAAATTTTATATAAATATCTTAAAAACGTGAAAAGTTTCAAACAATTTTTTAAGTAGTTTTCGCTCCTTCTAAAAGAAAGTTCATAACGATAAGGGATTTTCTACGCATTAATTTGTTCTTGCTGTCCAGTCACAATAAGGTAGTGTAATTTGAAATACTACGAAATAAAATTTGTGAAAAATCCCTGATTATTTTGAACTTTCTTTTAAAAAGTACAAAAACTACTTAGAAAATTACTTGAAACTTTTTAAGGCAAGGAATTATTTTGTTTCATTTGTTGTCAAATACAGTTCACTGCAAAATTTTAAAAAATAGTTTTAAATTTAAAGTTAAAATAAAATTTTTAATAGTTTGAATTAAAATGCACAGTACAAAAAAAACAACTTTAAATACTCATATCTTGCTCATTTTGTAACAATTTTTTTCAAATTTTAAAACAATATTTTTGTAATAATTTCTAAATTGCTCCAAAAATTTTGTTCAGTTTTATTAAATATTTTTAAGGTTATCGCGAAAAACCATAAGACAAAAAAATTAGTTTTTTATAAAAATGTCCATAGCTCTCTATATATTTGCCTTAGGATTACGAAATTTCATTCAGATGTTTCAATGAACTTTTAAAGTTACCTATACAAGTTACATGTTTATGGTTTGATTTTCCTGAATAGGGTATTTTAAAATACTACTAGTGGGTGTTCTAAATACTACTACTAGTTTTCTTCTGTAATTTATTATCAGCCTTTCAAACCTCTGAAGGATTTAAACTTCATTGCAAAATATTAAAAATCACATGAACCAAATACTTTTTACAAAATAGTCCTTTAAACATTTCTTGATAAATTAAAGAAAAATTCAAAAACTTATAGTGTTTCTTAAATTATTGTAGGTCAGTGAATTTTCCAAATTGCAACGACCATTAAAACCTCTTTGTACCATTGAAATTGGAAATTAATATGCCATGTTATGTAAATTTAGCTGGCCTCCATGAAAACATGCTACTAATATGGCTCTTAAGAAGTCCTAATGTCATGATTTCCTAAAACAACTTTTGCGAGATTGTTAAATATATATAAAGTTGTGGAATTTTGTAATTTATTAACATATACAGTCTTGTAAAATAAATTTAAAAGAATATAAATATAGTTACTTTTTTGAAGTTCGGAACTTCGGTATTTAATTTATTTGATGTTCAAATTGATAATATTGTGTAGAGATAATATTAATTCATTGCCTTTTAATAATTTTTAAAGCAATTTTTTTTCATGCTCCTATGAGATATTTATATTCCCTTTCTTATTTAAAATCAAATGCTCATAAAATTGTATTTATATTATATTTAAGACATCAAAATAATCGCCGACCGGCCTGTGTAGGGGGCAGATAACTGTCCTTGACTCAGAAAGGTCCTGGGTTCGAATCCCGGGCAAGGCATGCATGTTTCTTTCTCTCTCTGAGTGTTCTATGTCCATTCTCCTTTGTGTGTGAATGTGAACCGCCCTAAAAACGGGTTGTGTGAATGGCGTGGCAGAAGTCGAATTCCTGGCCATAGATGGCGCCACTGAAAAGCAGGAACAATCGCTCCCCCACTGCCTGAACAGGCATACGACAAAAAATAATCTGAATTTGAAATTTTTTTCAAAATATGGAAAACTTATTCCATAATTAAATTATTTATAGCACGTCTTTTGCTTAAATTAAGATCCTTAACAGCATATTCCATTTCAACAAAAAATATTGATTCAAATCATGCACTTTTAACAGAAAAATACGTCAAATAAAGTTTTGAAACTTTATTGGACAGTATTACAAAGAGAGAAATTCGAAATTTGATTCTAAAATGTTTGTTTTACACTGATTATTACAAAGTAATTTACAATTTGAATTTATCTCAGCTTAGTTTACTTAGAACAGGTTGAGAGTTTACGAATAACTGGAAAATAATAGAAGTTTTTAGAAATAAAAGTAGCGAAAAACTGTCACTATAACAAAAATTTACAAGCAAAGTAGAAAAGTCGCAACTCTTTTGAAAAATATAGACTGTATGCAAAGTCATCGTATTTTCTGATGCGAAAATAACTAGATTTCACTTTTCGATTCATCGATTCGCAAAGTTTCTGATAAAAGAAAAATGCATATCAACGGAAAAACTCCAGTTCAGAGATTATTAACTTCTTTCAGCGTGAAGTTTTAGCAATGCGTACAAGAAAAAAAATTTAAGAACTGTTTTTTACGTTAATGGATATACTTGTATTTTTATGACTAATTTAAAATGCATACTTGTATTTTTTTTTTACTAATTTAAAATTAAGACACCCATTTCGAATAATTTTGGTTACGATGGCAATTTTTTCCAGTATACTTTTTTTTGTAGAGATTTTTGCAATTTATACTTGAATTTGCTTCAAAACTAGTTTTTTAAGCAAATATTTAAATCGAAATTTAAAACTGTTTGATTTAAAGATCATTTACTTAAAAAGGTTGAGGAATGTTATGAGCTATAAAAAAACGTTTATGAACGTTGACGAATGTTTATGATTGCTGGAGAAGGCAGATGGTAGTTATTATTAATGAAGAAAATTTCAAAAAAATAAAGAATATTATGAGCAACGAAAAAGACATGTAAATTCTCTGATGAAGGTTATAAATAATACGGAAAATTATAGACAATGTAGAATGGTTATACAGCGTTGTAATTTATACTTAAAACTGTTTCGTAACCAGTTATTTTAAGCAAATATTTCAGCAGAATATTTAAAACTGTTTGTTTTAAAAACCATTTCTATAAATGAGTTATACGCACAAAAAAGGTTTATGAACGTTGAATATATATGAATGCTGGAGCAGGTTATAAATAATAATGGTGGTTGTATCTAATGAAGAGAATTGTGAACAAGGAAGAAATTTATGAATCCCAAGAGCCCCCACCATTTAAAAAAAAATCTATCGAAAAAAATCGGTAGCAAACTTTAACCTTGCTTATAATAAACGATGATTCGGTATTTTCGGTATAAACGATGAAACAGTATTTTCTTGATCTTAAAAAAACAAGGGTTATAAAGACACAGTCAATATTAAAACGGTTTTTAACTATTAATCATCTTGAAACTAATTTTAAAAGAAAGAGAACTATTTAAAAGATTACCAAACAGTAAAGTAATATTTAATCACTTATTATTTCAAAGTAATATTTCTATTAAATTGAGACATATCATGGTATTATTCGGGGTAAAAATTAAACTTCGTGAATTGTAAGTCATTAAAACTTGAGAATGAAAAATTCGCGTCTCTTAAATAAAAGAAACAAATGAAGAATTTTATGCATTTTCATATTTCAAATCTATATATTTCTATAAAATTCCCTTTTCTGAAATATTCCATTTTCCCTAGCTCGAGGACTTACATAACTTTCTTTTTCCAACAATGAGAAGTTCAGATCTTTCAACGGAATCACATTTTCTTTAAATTTTAACTTAAAATATCAAAGAATATTATTAAAACCAATAACTCAGTTTAAACCGCTTGAAAAATTTCAACTATATTTTACAGAAAAGAAGGTTTTGACAAGTGTGAGAGCTACGCCATTTTTCTTGTTCCCTATCAACCGCTACCGGAAAACATTTTTCCGAAAATACACGTTCCATAGAAATATTTTCATTAAAAGGAAGGACTCCTAAAAATGGCACCAGTTTTGAAAGAAATTTAGACATTACAAGAGTTTCCAATTCTTTTTTTGAAAAAAAATTGACAACCATAAAAGGGAGAAATGCAGACGACATTTCGTGTTTCGTCTGATTTAAGAGAGAGAACTGTGTTACCCAAAAAAGAACGAATAATAAATTTTACCTCTTTAAACGACCACGTGACGTTATGTTTTAATGATGTCACTGCCGGCATTTAGAATAGTTTATTTCACTTTGTAATTCACTACGTGACTAAAGTCGGAATTGAAATTCGGGATGAAAAAAAAAGAGATCTAATCTTTCGAAATGGAAAGTGGATCTTTGGAATTCGAAACTCAGATTGTTTTGTAAAAAGTGAGGTAAAGCGTAATGAGATTCAAAACTTGTGCTAGATTCAGTGTGAGGCTCCCGTTGGGTACAATATTCATCCTGAAATTAAATTCCATGGCGAATTTTTCGGTAAATTTTAAACAAATACAGATGAAAAGCATTTCCCCTAATATTAAAATACAGAAAAACTTTCTTGGTGTTGAATATTGTAAGTATACAAAATACTAAATTTTGTAAATAGAAAATGAAGATACGAAGTAAAGATTATGCTAAAAGGTTTTTAAAAGGAGAATAATTTCTATTTCCTTTCCCTCATTAATCTTTTTGCTTACTAGTTAAAAAATAAGGGAAAATATTTGAGAACAATAAATAAGCATTATGCGACAACTATCGCAAATTTAGCTAATAATAAATAAATTTACGCATTGAAAGCAGCTTAATCCGATGAAGACATTTTTTTTGTTAATCAGCATCATCATCAAAAGCTGAATAATTTATCTTTTTCAATCAAAGTGTATTTTTAACAACTTTCTATAATTGCGTTATAAAGATAATTATGCCTTCATCAGAAAATAAACCTAATTCAGGTATTTTTTAATATTTCCTCTCCGATGTGTGTGAAAGTTAGAATTACAAATTAATTTTAAGTATTAATGTATTTAAGCACCCCGAATCAACTGTTATTCTAAATTATATGGTAAGGAAATTGAAGGGAATGAAAGATTGAGTCCTAAAAATGTGAAGATCCGATCATTAGATCAAAAATGTTTCAGGGTGAACCATTTTTTTGAAGCACTGTACAACTTTTTTGTATAATTTTTCTGTAAATTTATAATAATGTAAATTTACGCGATGCAATATGTAATAATGCAAATTTACAAGAAAAACACAATTTTTTTGAAATTCATTGAAATCAAATTTTTTTGTAAAAAAGTTTTATTTTTACAAACTAGAAAAGGAGGTCGATTAAGGTTTAATATAGGAATTCAATGATAAAGATTGAGAATTGCATCATTAAGCTCTATCATAATTACATCATATGGATAGAGAATTTCATAATAAAGAATTTTCATCATCGCATCATAAGGAGACCATCATTATTATCATACTAATAATTGCATGGCACCTCATGATAGGGAACGTAATTGTATGCCAATATGAGAGCCACCCCAACCCAAATTCACACCCGAACTTCAGATACACCCTCAAAATAGTAATTCCGTACTTTTCTATTTCAACCTTTATTTGTCAAAAACAAAATACGATTTCTTTCAACAGCTCTCATTTTTGAAAAAGCTCATAATTAAACAAAGCTTGTATCAAAATTAGATGAAAAAGTAAGAAAAATTTGGCGTAGTTTATTGCTTTCTTTATATATTTTTACTTTAAAATCCATAACATTATAAATTTAAAAATTTGATTGATAATGTATGCAAAATACAAATGTTATAGTCTATGTGTTTTTTCTGTATTTATCAAATATTTTAGTACATACAATTGTAAGAATACTTTTCTCTTGCTATCTTAGACAAATTAATTTTTATAGAAATTGTGATTATTACTGAGAAGCTGTTTAGACAGCTTAGATATTTGGTCCGAAATTCCTGCTTCAATTTGAGGCTAAAAAAGGAGAATCTGTACAAGAATGTAAGACTTCAACCAGGAAAAAAAAAAAGAAAAATATGTTGTTTTTCTCCGAACAACGATTGTTGATGTTTTTACACCTGCACTAGACTCTCAGAAATAAAACTCTCACTTTTGACGATTTCAGCAATCCTTGAACAGTATTTCGTTAATTTAAAGGATCATTTTGCTACGAATTCAAGAGATTCGTGACAAAACGTGATCCTCAAATCTATGACGAAAATGTTTCTTCAACTCGAAAGCACATCGGAGAGCATTGTGAAAAAAAGTTTACTAGAATCTCGAAATTAAAATAAAGACTGGAAGATCGAAAATAAAGTGAGCTGACCTGTCGAATGATCAAGGAATCGACCTCTAATCAGGAATATCCCAGGTTCGAATCCCGCTTCGGGCATTCATGTAGCTTATCACTCTGTTCTATCTGTCCTTCTTATGTGGTTGGAGCGACATTGATCCACCTAGAAATTGTCCAAAATAAAGTTATTATTAGAAATGTTAGATACATTAGGCACGACGAGTTTGTTTTTTATATATTTTTTGAACTTTTGGAAGTAAAAAAAATTAGGAATTATTTTTTTAATTTTGCTGAAATATATTTAATCGAAAACGTGACGAAAGTTTTTCCATTCCTTTGACGACATCTATTCTATCAACAGAACTTTTGCTCGGAATACCAACCAGGAAACAGTTTCGTCAAAAATAAAGAACAGTTATTTTGTGATATTTGAGTGTCACTTTCTTGCAGTGAGTAAAACATTTTATAATATCTCAACGTAAAAGTGGTGGTAACAAAATACCTAGGAGAGTTCTTCGTGTAGTGAAACACCAGAAATGTTCTTTAGCACTACCTTACACTTTCCCTTTGCACTAAATGTTTCTGAACACTAACTAGGCTTTGATACAAACCCCTACGACATAATTGTGGCACTTAAGACTTAATTGATTTAAAGTGAATCAATTTTGCACACGCACTCACGAACTTCGTTTATCCAAAGAATATTCCGTGCAAAAAATAAATTTTGGTAGGTATTTATTGTTTTTAATTATTATATTGTTATATTTTATTATTATTCAGGTGCCGGGATTGCCTGGTCGGTAGGACGCAGGGCCCATGTCCGAGAGTTCGTGGGTTCGAACCCCGTCGGCCGAAGACTCCCCGTGTAGTTGGTGACTGATGCACGTAAAAATTCTGTCGAGTCGCAAAGTCCTCCTTGTTCCCATAACAAATCAAAACCTCTGGGGGTACTGGATTGAGATCGATCGTTCTCTGATTCAGGTCAAAAATACGATCTGTGGATGAATGAATGGATGTAGGAGTGGGTCCGCCTTATAAACAGGTGTGACGTGCGTTGTGGCTAAATCGAATTCTTGGCCATAGATGGCACCACTGAAAAACAAGAATCCCACACTCTGCCTTAAATTTGCTCAGTTTCACCAAGCAGGCTTACCCGTGTGGCAAGTGGCATTAAAAGCAACCATTATTATTCAGTCGAACAAATTTTTAATTATACGGTATACAATTTATACCTGCATAAAGTTTGCATGAAGTATGTAATTTTAGATGGCAAACTACAGGATTGGAGCGATATCGGTTGAATTGTTATTGAGAATTCAAATTTTAACTATACGACTTTGATAAAATTAAATTTCCCAGAAACTACTTAACTGATTTTAACCAAATTTCGTATTTTTGTATTGCAAATTGCATACTTTAAAATGAGTTAATAAATTGTATAGCTTAATATTCAAAATATTTTCGACTGTTATTTAATAAAAGAATAAAAAAATAATAAACGTTTTCTAAAATTTATTTTTCGTACGGAATTATCTTTGGAAAAACGAATTCATTTAAAAAGTTCTCAAAATATTGCAAAATACGCAAAGTAAGAAACATTGTCTAAAATTTATTTTTTGCACGGAATTATCCTTGGAAAAACGAATTCATTTAAAAAGTTCTCAAAATATGGCAAAATACGCAAATTAATAAACATTGTCTAAAATGTATTTTTTGCACGGACTTATCTTTGGAAAAACGAATTCATTTAAAAAGTTCTCAAAATATGGCAAAATACGCAAATTAATAAACATTGTCTAAAATTTATTTTTACACGGAATTATCCTTGGAAAAACGAATTTATTTAAAAAGTTCTCAAAATATGGCAAAATCCACAAATTAATAAACATTGTCTAAAATGTATTTTTTGCACGGACTTATCTTTGGAAAAACGAATTCATTTAAAAAGTTCTCAAAATATGGCAAAATAAGCAAATTTAATTTGTTATTAAGGGTCCAAACTTTGCATCGATCTCCTGGCCAAAGTATGGGAACCATGTCTCCGAGATTGCAGCCAACCCAATACTTTGGTTTAGAAATCCAAATCAATCGAAAAAATATATTCTTCTTCAAGGAAAGTGAGTTTTTGTGTTTGACTTTATAACTTAAAAACTAACCCTACTTGAGATTAACCCTTCAAACCATTAAGAATAAGTCCTGAAACGGGAAGATTCCATCATAACATCAAAAGTTATTTAGGGTGATTCGTTTCTTTCCCTTGCATTTAAATATCTTTTTAACTGTTATTAAATAAAATAATAAACATTTACTAACAGTTACTTGCGTATATTTGTGCGAAAAAATGTTTCGATTCCCTTATAAAGTTCTTGAGATATGGCGAAATACGCAAAATTTAAGATTAGCATTAAAGTGTACATACTTTGGACTGCTCCCTAGACCAAACTATTGGGACCATACTTCCCAGATTGCGATCCTACAATGTGTGAGTCAGAAAATCTGAATCCGTTGATAAAAGGTATGTTTATTTAAAGAAAGAACGTTTCTGTGTCTGATTTCCAGACTTATAATATCGTTCGCTCAAACTCAATCCTAGCACGATCCGATCATTAAATCAAAAGTTATACTGGTTGGTCCTTTTTTTGCTTACTGTGCATGGACTTCATCATGCTGAAATGATTTTAATTTCTTAAAAATACATCAAGCTTTATAGCATATAGTCCCCTCTTTTTGCCTCTTTTTGCACACCTTAATGCTTGTGCACATTTCTTAATATTGTAAGATGTGTGTGAAAGTCAGAATACCGAATTAATTTTAGGTGTTAGTGTACTTATGAACCCAGAATCAGCTGTTCTTATTTTAAATGTTCCCGAAATGGAATTGAAAAATCAAATGAATTGAAGTGAATTGAAAGATTGAGTCTTAAAACGTGAAGATCCAATCATTAGATCAAAAGTTATTCAGAGTGGTTTGCTCACTGCACTTGGAGTTCATACTGAAATCATTTTAATTTCTTTGTTTAATCTTAAGTTAAATACCTTTACTTTGAACTACCTTCTTAGTAAATACTTCATATTTTTTAGTAGTTAAATATATTTTTAAAAGGTAAAAAAAAAATAATTTTATAGAACTTTCAAGTTCTAAAATCATTAAATGTTATATTATGTTTTATCTAATAACGCATTAAAATTTTCCATAATTAGATTTTTTTGATAAAATAGTGATGCAACGTTTTTGTGTTTAAATTGTTAATTACTCCCAAGGGAAATTAAAACTAAAGCTTTTAAGATTAAACTTATAATAGTAATGAATAACTTATAATCGTAAGAAACTTAAAAACATCCGCAAAAAAAATTTTTCCTTTCAATATTTACGGCCAAACAAGTTTTAAAAACTTAAATATTGAGAACATTAATTAATTTTTAGAGTTCATTTTCAAAAAGGAGCAATATTGCATTTAAGAAATAGAGTATCATTATTCTTTTTATTATTCACAAAGCACATGCAAACATATATCCCATTAAAAAGTTCCATCGAGAAAAACATAAAGGAAAACAAAACAAACCTTTTCCGATAGCTTAAGGATATTAGTTTATAACCTAAGCAAATAAATCTTTTATTATTTGTTCAAAGAGCTACGTATTTTGTTCCTATTTTCCTTAAGAAAAAAAAATTGAAGTATCAAAGATTTATGGTAATTCCCTCCATTCGGTTTAGTATTCCGCTTGTAGACGGTTTCCAACGGAACGTGCATAAAATAGTGATAAATTAATCCAAGTAAAAACTCTTTTTTTGAATTCCATCTCGATAAAGCATTCAAAAATGCATCAAAAACTATTTTAAGGCTCTTTTATGCAAATCATATCGTAGAAAATGCATATGTTTCCTTTTAATAAAGAATGCATCAAAAAATGGGTATATTTCTATAAGGAATCAGCTGAAAGCAAGATTTCAGATTTTTGGAAAGATCATTTTTTGAAGAGAACATCAATAGTTAAATCAATGCAATTTTTTTCTTATTCACTGGAGAGAAAATTTTTAAAAAAAAACAGTGCGAAGTATTGAAAATAGAATACAGTCTTGGGGATTCTCAACAGAAATTTCGGAGCAAAATATTCATTGTCTAGTAAGATACGATATTTTGCAGTCATCATCTTTATTCGGCCATTTTTATTCCTTTTGCAAGTTTCATAATGCTGCTGATTTTTTTATAAACGACTGGGTTGCACTCCCTGCTCGCTAACGCTCGTCAACCCCCGAAAATTACTATGCAATCTTATATGGTTTGCTTCGCAAACCAAGCTCGACCATTTAATTTCTGTGTAAAATGAACTAGTTTTGAAAATAGTTCACAGTTTTAGCATCTACTTCATGTTACGTTTATACCACGTGTTTCATAGAAAAAAAATCGATACGCGAAAGAAGATAATGCTTTCTTTTTTTATTTTTTTATAAAACGATAGCTAATGAACAATCGCTGCGAAAAACTCAAAATATTCAAATAAAGGTATGATTCTACCGGCCAAGCTCGCTACTAACTTAGGTACATTGCAAATGCACAAAATTCTAAGAATTCAAAACAATCATTCAAATCCATATAAAATATTTTTCTTTTTTTTAAAAATACGTCTTTTTAGTAAATAATAAATCATTAAAATAAATTTGAATTGAAATAAATGACATGTAATTCGTTAAACCTATTAGAAATGTGCTATAGTGTAATTCGTATTATAAATCAAAAACCGTCAAATAAATTCGTAATATATAAATTCGTAAAAAAAAAGCGCTTTCGACAAAATACTAAAATAGAGATCTATCGACAAAGACTACTCACCTCTGCCTAGCTTAATAGAATGAGATTGCCGAAGCTGATGCTCTCTGGTTATTTCAGTTTCCGTTTTTAAAAGCGCTATATGTTGAGCCACCTCAGTTAGATTTGGCATGTGACATTTTTAGCGGCAATCATTAGTCGATTCGCCATGTAAGAGAAATAGTAACGTAAACAAAACAAACGTTGCCACCGGCGGAAAAGAAATACAGCCAAAATTTGGGAGCCACGTAAGAGAATTATATATATTAGATAATTTTATTAATAAAAATATTTTGCAATTTAAAATCTATTCTTTGTAAAAAGATTAAACAACTCTGGGGGACGAATTTTTTGTCGCAAATTCGGGTGTGTGGATTTCAAATCTGAAATTAGAACTACTCCTGCGGCAACAGACTTTTTAGAGGACATTTTTAGTCTATTTTTGACAAAATGTACAAGTTTAAAATCAATATATATAACAGGGGGTTCGATGTAAATTTTACATCAAATTTCTAGGTAAGTTAGGACGCATCATAAGGACTGGAACAGCATAGGAATCTATCCCCAAAAATGCCGTCATACACGGATAGGGGCGCTTCTTTATTCTGTCCTGTTCAGAAGCACACGAATAATTAGTTTGTCGTCTATTGAATTTACCCATTTTCAAACCAGGGCTAAGGAAAATACAAGGGCTAGTTCACTCCGCTCTTAGAGCTGAAGCAACGATTTCCCTCCTCATGACGACACTGTGTCCACAGATCTCGGAGATCGCAAGCAAAGATATGATAACTTTGCATCTTTCTCTTTGTAAAAATAAGTTAGACTTTTTCTGGTTATTAGCCTTCAAACTTTACGTAATTAATACATTATTTCCGTTCATAAACATAGTTCAAAAAAAACTTTCTTGGTTATTATATTAAAAAAATTCCATTTTAAACTTATAAAAATGTTTTGCTAGTTGGTGAAAATGACACGATAAATACTTTATTTTAAAAAGTTCAGTTTTAACTTTAACTATTAAGAAAAATGAAGGCATATATCGACAATTTTTTTATCTACATATTCTTTTATAAAGATAAGTTAAGTTAAATTTAGAATCCCTGATTTTAAAATATGTCGTTAATAGCAATTTGTTCATACTTAATCATTAGGAAACATCAACCTTAAAAGCTAATTATTGAAACAAAATAATAATTTAGGTTCATAATGACATTAGAAATTTTACAATTGTTTATAGACATTTAAATTTACGATGATATAATTTATAGATATTTAAATTGAAGAGAATATAATTTTTAAAAAAAATCATAAATATTTCGAATAACTACATAAAAAAATATGTTCTGAAATTAGGAGAATTTCAACTAAATACTATATATTTTATTTATACTTTTTACCTACATTTTAATTTTCTTTGACTTTATCTATTTTTTAATTCTTTTCACCTGCTTTTCTTTATGAAGTAACGAGGCAGTTTCTATTTAGATAATGAATTTTTATAAAAGTTCTTTACGACAGAATAAACGTATTGCTGTTTTATATTAACTGTGTTATTTCGGAATCCATTCTTTACATAGTTGTTCATTTACTTTAGGGAACACGCGAAAAATTATACTTTTCCTTTCGTTTTTATATCAGAATTTTTGCAAGTTGCAAATCGCGCAAACTGGCATTTCGATAATAGTTTTAAATTCTTGTAAATTCACTGCAAAAACTGAGGAAAGTCATTATAGAAAATAACAAATGTCTTAGAATATCTCGCAAAAAGAAATGATCCAATATTAGTTAGAGCTAGTAAGGCCAAACGCTCCGTTCTTGAAGTAAAAGTGCGAGCTTTGCGCCAAAGTGACGTCACTAGAGTGACGTCGGAGGATCGGCGCGGCGAAAGATACTTCAAAGGAGTGAACCAGCCCTTCTATTCTCTTTAGCCCTGCTAGGATATAGACAATTTTTAAGCTAATTTCTGTCCAAAAAGCAAAATTGTATGTATACTAAACGTACCCTTGATACTAAACGTAAGAAGTATTCGTGGTTTTCTTCGTCATGTAACGTTTCATTGAAAAGTACTACTCGAAGACTAGTTTATCCCAATGTTTGTTCAAGGAACAACCCTTGTCTTCTGCATTGGATACAAAATTACAAGGCCATCGTTTTCAAAGTTAATAGCCATAAACTCAGAACTGGAGCTGCTGATCAAAGCCAGTTGTAACATAAGATACACAAAAATTCCCTAAATTAGATCGTAAAAAATTCCCTAAATTAGATTTTCCCTAATTTCAACAACAAAAGGGAATATTATTATCGCTAGCAGATTTCATTTTCAAAGTTTAGTGAAATTTTGAGCGGAACTGGAAGTCAAAATTCTATATTCCTTATATATATATATATGAATATATATATATATATATATATATATATATATATATATATATATATATATATATATATATATATATATATATATATATATATATATATATATATATATATATATATATATATATATCTGTAGAATTTCTCCTACGAGTCATTCTATATTAACTGATAAACTTTAAACATATGTTTCTTATCAAGTATAAGACGTGAAGTCAGTCTCTCACAAAAAGCCATAAAAAGTCAAGATGAACCAGATAAGGCCAGATAAAAGATTATTTTATGAAATTAATGGGCAATAATTCGTAGATAAAGTAAGCATTGAGATAGTCCCAAAAAGTTCCCACCGTCAGAGTGGCGAGATACTTTTAGCGAATCAAAACCTCTAAAATTTATCAATTGAATGACGTTTCATTGAGATAAGAACCTCTCCCCTTCAGAATCTCACTTTAAAAGCTCAAGACAGCCAAAAATCTGTCTCTTTTTTCATATTTGCCATGGCTAGATGAATCTAGGCCAAATTCAAACAATCCCGGAAAAGTGGGAAACCTGATGTAAATATCCCAAGCATAATGTTTGCAATACTCCATCTAACGAAATAAAATGCATTTTTATCAGAAGCCGCCTAAGTCTCTTCAATTATCTAGCTTTTAAAGGCATAACATATATATATATATATATATATATATATATATATATATATATATATATATATATATATATATATATATATATATATATATATATATATATATATATATAATTTAATATAGTTACTGAATATAATATGTAGAGTACGAGATTATATGGTACTAGTTCAACTTAATTATTTAAAATTGTTACTATGATTTTCCATGAAAATTGCACTCAGCTACAATTCTTCAATCTCATGAATAATTCAAGAAATCATTCATGAATAATTCATGAAATGAACTTAATTTTAAAGCTTAGAAACATTAGCAAAGGTACTTTTTGGAAATCTGAAAAGATAACCACTTAAAAGCATCCTTCCGACGATGCAGAAAAATTTCCAAACATTGCATTAATAAGTTATTTCAAACATTTCCCCTTTGCTTATAAAAATACAATTTCGTTTTAAGAAAAATTGTAGGTCATTTAGTCGGAAAATAGATCTTTCGCTAAACACTGAAGTATAATTATACAAATTAGGCAGTTTGAAAATAATTATTTTTTCATCGCGAAATCATCTTAATATTTTCCAATGAAATAACCTTTGTAAAAATGCATTCTTATTCAATTAATATTTCAATTATATATTTTCAGAATACCTTATTGGAGAAAAAAATATTTTGAAGAAGAATGCGTGAAAAAGATACTGTGCAGAAAGGGAAAAACTGGATAGAAAACAAATGAAAAAATTCCCTATATGAAATAATTCCCTATATATATATATATATATATATATATATATATATATATATATATATATATATATATATATATATATATATATATATATATATATATATATATATATATATATATATATATATATATATATATATATATATATATATATATATATATATATATATATATATATATATATATATATATATATATATATATATATATATATATATATATATATATCCCCTTTTGTAAGAATTATCTTTTGCAATACAGAAAGTGAGCTGAAATACCTGAAATTTAAAAACATGATGATATTTGACTTTTATATTCTTTTAAACAGCATTATTTAACGAACTTTTATTGCATTTGAGAAGATATGTGACATAAAATATTTATTTGTAATAAACGACTAATTTTTACCTGAAATTTCTTTTCGCAAGAATTAATAAAATTTTCAATTCCTTATTAAGATCATTTAATGCTTTAATTTTTTCCTCGATAACCAAAAAATATTTTGGTAAAATTACTATACAGTATGGCAATGACGTAAAAATTTTTTTTAAAAATTCTGGTTAAAAAATATATCTTTTAAAAAAATAATTCTGGTAATAACAAAAAAATACATGATATTTATAAACTATTCATTTGGTAAATTTTTCGTTGAGATGGAAACAATTTACCTAATTCTTAACAACAGTTTATCTGAATTATGTGTTTCAAAATTGTAATTCTTATAACCAAGTATTTTACTGTGAAAGAGTCTAGCTGTTTTGAATGGCAGCCACATCCTGTACTGCAGGGCCCTCCGCGGGTCGTCGTCTACCGAGCCATATTGGGGAGCAAGAGCGCTCCTGAGGAAATTACTTTTAACTTTCTTTGTTTTGTTCCTGTGTTTTTGCTTTTTAACATGTCTATTTACCTCTGCCATTTGAAATAAATAAATAAATAACCAAGCATTTTGCGAAAAAATACAAAAAAGGAAAGTAAATTTAACTGAATGAATTATTTTTATTCTCGGCTATTAGAAATACTCATAAAATTACGAAATTTTGCCATACATACTAAAATTTATCACAGAATATAACGTCTATATTTCATGATTAAATTAACCAAAATTATTTCCAAAGCATTTTGGTAGAAATTACCTAGTCTTTTGGTCCTCCCATGGGTGAGATACAAGGTAAATTTAACCATATTCGGGCAGTTTTCACCATAATTTTCTTCTCAGTGTATATCGTTACAAAAAATTATCCTGAAAGAAATATAAATAAGATATCCTTAAGTAACTTCTAAGCTTAATTTTTCTTCGCAAAAAGTTAAAGCAACCTTAAAAATTTTTTGACGTGTTTCAAAATCCTAAGAAATTACCAGAGCCAAAAGACTCACAAAATTCATCGCAAACAAATATTCTTGCAATAGTATTTGTTAAAATAAATGCTAAATGCAACAAGAATCATAATCAAAATAATTATGATATCAGTAGTTAATAAAGTAAAACAAACATAATAGAAAACACACTTTCTTAAGAATTAAAAGAAAAAATTTGAACAAACAAATGTTTAATCAGCTTTGAATTTACCAAAATATTACACTGTCAACTGTAGAAACATATGCATAAATTTAAAGATATCGTTTTTCATGCTTTTTTTAAACCAGTTTCTATATTTTTTTCTTTTTTGGAGGATCTAACATCACTTAATTGAAGCCTAACAAAACTATGCGACTGCTCTTGAATGAAAGAAAACATGGAATCCACATTCATTGCTCAGTTATTCACCCCATTAAGGGGATGGATTTATGGCCCAAATGTATGCACGCAATCAAACCAAATCGATGATCCTTTCCCTACAACAAAGCAGGGTATGAAATCGAATAAAACGCAGAAAGACAAAGAATGCATTCAGCCGGGGAGGCAAAGAATTCCAAATGATTGCTTCGGTTGAGCAACAGATATGTGAAGCAAGACACACGTGAAATCGATGACGAACGCCCAGACAAAATTCTCTGACAAGTTAAGGGCGATTTTGATCAAATACATAGAAGAGGATTAAATTACTACACTGCAACGATATCTGAAGGAAGACTTGCACTTAAACTGAAGGAGAAAGTTGAATAGAGACCCTGTAGCTATTTCGGAAAAGGAGCAATCTTTTTTGATAGCTGGGTCTAGCGGATACAAATTCCATATAGTATAATTTCATAGTGCTATAAATATAGGCAGTGTCGTAAACTGTAGTCGCGTAATATCCTAATGGATATTCAGACAGCCGTGCTTGGTTTATTATTGCTCACTTGGGCACAATAAAATGAAGAAGAGTGTATGTATCAGTATAGAGTATCAGTATACCAATACTGATTCTCGGATGTAACTTTAAAGACTAGTGTACTTAAATAATATAGAGAAAGAACTAGATAAAAGTGTTCGTACTTATCATAGAATTATTAGAATTAGAAATTATGAGTTTTAGAGTAACTTTAAAAAATGGAGTATATAAATAATATGGAAAAAACAAGGCAAAAGGTTTTCGTATTTATCATAGAATTAATAGAATTAGAAACAATGAGTTTAAGAGTAACTTTAAGGACAGGAGTATTTAAATAATATAGAAAGAATTAGATAAAAGTAGTCGTTTTTATCACAGAATTAATAGAATTAGAAACAATGCA
Source organism: Parasteatoda tepidariorum (assembly GCF_982258835.1). Taxonomy (NCBI): domain Eukaryota; kingdom Metazoa; phylum Arthropoda; class Arachnida; order Araneae; family Theridiidae; genus Parasteatoda; species Parasteatoda tepidariorum. The sequence goes on from NC_141760.1 coordinate 81,094,491, forward strand.
TTTTAGATTATTTTTAAAGACAGGAGTATTTAAATAATTTAGAAAGAACTAGATAATAGTATTCGTATTTATCACAGAATTAATGGAATTCGAAACAAGGACTTTTAAAGTAACTTTAAAGACTGGAATATTTAAATATAGAAAGAGAACTAGATAAAAGTATTATTATTCATCATAGAGTTATCAAATTAGAAACTATGCGGAGTAACTTTAAAGATTGGAGTATTTAAATAACATGGAAAAAACAAAGTAAAAAGTATTCGTATTAATCATAGAAAAAATAGAATTAGAACAATGAGTCTAGAAGTAATTTCAAAGACAGGTTTATTTAAAATATATAGAAAGAAATAGATAATAGTATTCGTATTTATCACAGAACTAATAGAATTCGAAACAATGAATTTTAAAGTAACTTTAAAGACGGGAATATTTAAATAGTATAGAAAGAGAACTAGATAAAAGTATTCTTATTTATCATAGAGTTATCAAATTAGAAACTATGCGGAGTAATTTTAAAGATTGGAATATTTAAATAATGTAGAAAAAGCAAAGTAAAAAGTATTCGTCTTACTCATAGAATTAATAAAATTAAAACAATGAGTTTAGAAGTAATTTCAAAGACAGGTTTATTTAAATTATGTAAAAAGAACTAGATAAATGTATTCGTATTTATCACAGAATTATTAAATTATGAACTATGAGTTTTAGAGTAACTTTAAAGAAAGGAGTACTTAAATAATATAGAAAAAACTAGGAGTATTCGTATTTATCATGGAATTAGGAACAATGAGTTTAAGAGTAGTTTTAAAGACAGAGGTATTTAAAGAATATAGAGAAAAAACTAGATAAAAGTATTTATGTTTATCATAGAGTAATTAAATTAGAAACTAAAGAGTCTTAGAGTAACTCGAAAGACTGGAGTATTAGAGTAAAAGAAAACTGGGGGAAAAATAGTATTTTTCATAAAATTTAAATTACATTAGAAAAAAATATGTTTCTGACTTTCAGTAAAATTGGAAAAATTCATTGTTTATTAATTATTGTTATAAGTTAAAAATTTATTTTAACTTAAACTATATAATTAGCAATGACTTTCTCTTCGAAAAATAACTTATTTCAATAACTTTATTTTAATTCTCGGGATAAAGATTGTCTAGATTTGTTTTATTTTAATTTTTAAAATTAAATAATTCAATTTTATACTTCATATATGCTGATTGGATTAAATATATTACTGGTAATGTATTCATAAAATATTATTAAAGAAAATATATATATAGTCTTATAATAACATAAATAATAAAACACGAATATATAATTTCATAATCTGATAATGTGTCACAAAACAATACAAATTTATAATTTGAGACTAATTCAGTTTTTTATTCATTTCCTCAAAATAATCATGTAGATTGCATCGTGCGTAAACTCATAAAAACACATTTTAATATAATATCGAATGCATTTCAGTATAATAATCGCTAACAAATATAATCAAAAATAATTTCAGGTTGAAATTGATATATAATTTAGCAAAATTGGAAAAAGTTACAGACTAATAATTAATGATTGTGCAGAATCAAGGCATCGCTTAAAATATACCAAAATGAATATCTGTTATAAATTTTTCATTTCTGTCATCATCTTTAAAAAATAATTAAAGAAAGTATTGCATACTTTTTCTTCAAATAAAAAAAGCATGAGAAATCGAGAAAGGTGTTTTGAATGAAAATTAGTTTATTCCAGCTCAAATACCTCGGCTTTAATATTCAAACATATTAAAATTTAGAACAAAAAAGCTAGATTTTAACAATAGCATTTACAGTTGATTAATCTCGTTTCTCTGCTTTCATATTTTAATTTTATTGAAAAAAGAGAAATAGCAATATTAAATTCTGCTTTGTTCGAAAAAAAAAAACGAATTTATTTCGAAAACTGAATATTATTCTTGCTGGAAAAATAAACCTGAATTCTAAATGTTTAGCGATAAATTAACAATTTGCATGAGTATTTGTAGGAATTATTGGCTTATTAACAACTGCGTGATAATATGGTCTGAAATTTACAATAAGTGAAACTTATTTTTTAAAGTAATCAAATTTGAAGAAAAAAAATATTAATGTTTTTTATTTTATTTTGTTTCCCTTTTTGATATGTTTACATTAAAAAAATACTATTACTATTTGGTGAGCGCATTATCATTACTAATTTATTATTTACTTAAAATAATTTTTTTCTCTTAAACAAAATTTTGCATTGCAAGTTTTCCGTTGTTTCCAAAATCAAACTATGCTTCCTAATGGCAATGTAATATTAATTTGTTATTATATCAATATTCCTTTATATTTTTTTAAATTTTTTTATCACATTCTTTGATTATTTTTTAGATGCTCTCTTATTTTAATTAATTTAACTTTCTTTAAAATAAACGATATAAATATAATTGTAGTTTCAATAGTTGCAAGATTTTAAAATTTTCATACACAGCATCGTTGACACAGCAAGAGGGTGAGATCTCTCGATCTCATCCTGTTGCTGTGTTAGATCATTCAGTTGAGAGAATTTCTCCTGTATAGAAGGTGATAACTTTTTAAATACAGTTTGTCTCGTTGCACAGCATAACGTCTGGAACTAATAAAAGAAACTACTTTAATTTAAATTTTTAAAAAAGGCAGGTACAAAACTGCTACATAATGATCTCAAAAATCAATCGAGACTCTCTATTTTAAGCAATCTTAACATAAAACTCTCTTTTTTAATCTCTAAAACACAAAACTCTCTTTTTTAAGAACACTAAAAAAGTTTTCATCTTCAGCTAATCAGAAAACGAATAGTGACATTCCGGTTAAAATTTTTTATACAGAATCAATTTATTTCTGCTCAGACGCCTCACATTTGGAGTCTAAAAGGGAAAAATAAAAGCGAACCGCAACTACACTTCAGACAGCAATGACGCTCGTCTGCTTACGCTTAATTGATTCCCCAGTACTCATCTCTAAATGTCGTTCTTCATTGTAGAAGATATGTCGATCTCACCCTCCTGCTACGTTTGTTTATCCAATCAGGTGAATTTCTCCTGGATAAGAGGAGATAATTTTTTTTGATTACAGTTTTCATGTTACACAACATAACGTCTAATAACTAATTAGAAAACTACTTTAATTCGAACCTTAAAAGTATACAAATGCAAAACTGATATATAACGATTTCAAAAATAAAACGGAACTCAAAAAACAGTGAAAAAAATTTCTTTTTCAGTCAATCTTAAAATGATTAGACAACCAAAAATTTAAAAAAAAAAATCCTCAAAAAAGATAATTTTTTTTTCTTCTGAAAAGAATAAGTTTGATTTTGAAATGATCCTAAAATAAATATTGAAAGCGAGACTATTTAATTACAGTTTATCTCCAAGCATCTGGAAACTAATAGAACAAACCGCTTTAATTTAGAATTTAAAGAAGCACTCTTACAAAACTTCTACATAACGATCTCGAAAATCAATCAGAACACGAAAAAGTTTTCCTTTTCTGCTAATCAGAAAACGAATAGCGAAAATCAGGGTAAAAATTTTCATCCAGAATCAATTTATTTCTGCTCAGACGCCTCACATTTGGCGTCTAAAAGTGAAAAATAAAAGCGAACCGCAACTACACTTCAGACAGCAATGACACTCGTTTGCTTACGCTTAATTGATTCCCCAGTACTCATCTCTAAATGTCCTTCTTCATCGCAAAAGATCTGTCGATCTCACCCTCTTGCAGTGTTAGATCATTCAGCTGGGAGAATTTCTCCTGAATAGAAGGTGATAATTAAAATAAAATGCGAAGAGTTTTCTTGAATGGGTCTCCCGCCAATTTAATCTTCAGAACCTGAGATTTAATCTTCAATCTTCCAATTTAGAATTGAATTGAGGCAATTAATTCTTCAGACTAATTTCTGACTATTTTTCACTAAGAATGTTGAATTTCCCTGAAGCATTAGTTGATGTCAAAATAAATCCTGAGATTTTTCTCTAATGATCTAAGAGAAACTGTTATGAAAGTTTTCTTGGAAGAGGAATTATTTTTCTATAAGTATTTGTCATAGAATGAATTATAATTAGGTGAGAGTTCAGGTAGAAAATTATTTATAATAAACTAAATGGGGACATTTTGAAATAATAATAGATTTTACGAGATATAAATAAAATTTAAAGTAAATAAAAATACAGTGGTTAAAAAAACGAACTACTATGAATTAATTTCTCTAAAATATTCCAAACCTTTCAATAATTTGAGTAAGTTAAAAGAAAAAAGCTTATGTCAATAGATTTTTATGATAAAATTAAAATAAATATTGCAGATACAGAGCATTTAATAAATTTAGAAATATTATTTTTTAAGAATACAAATAAATGAATTATTATAATTTTTAATAAAGCCATTTTACTGATAATGTCGAATAAATTGCTCAAATCAAACGTCATAATTTTTTATAATTTTTGCAGTCAGTTTTTCACTGATGATTCTCATATTGGTGAACAAAGCAAATACTTCAAATTTTCGTTGTTAGGGGGAAAATAGCACCAAAAAAATCCCGGAAAAAGCATCGAGAAAAAGAACATTCCGAAATAAGCATCGGACAAAGCACCAGAAGAAAAAGACATCAAAAAATCATCTCTTAGGTTATACCTTTACATAAATTAGGTAATTTGGATTAAATTTTGTTTAAGTATAGAATTTGTCTGTTATCTTTTCCTTACTTTTTTAAATAATTTTAATTAATGCTTACTTGAGCACAAAATGATTTATAAGAAACTAATGATTTAACATGTTTTAATAATAATAATTTAATATAATAATTGCCCTTTGAATTATATTTCCTTTGTTGTATTTATAAAATGCGTATTTCCTAAATGCTATTTTTGCTTCTCAGCTCTGCAAAGTATAGTTTATGAAATAAAAATCAAATTCGAACTTAATAATAAATAAAAAAATTCTAAAAAAAATATTTAAAATAAAACAGTTTTTTTTTATTTAGCTGGAATTAAGTTCACTTGTTAACTCTAAATTACTAACTTAATAGACGTTAACATAAATTAAAACAAAAAAAAATAAAGATTATTTATTTTAGACTAAATTTTAATTTTAAAATCAGTTTTGTTTTTAATATACTTGCTCTTCTTAAAAACAACAATAGGTTGAATAATCAATTATGCACTTACACTCTTGTTCACACTTATTTAAAAAATATGGAATTACACACATATTGAATTTAAGATCATGTCGCGACCATTAATCGGTCATTAAATTCATAAGTCATGAAACAGTCGAAGACATTTTACTAAAAGAATCTTTAGTCGTAAATAATTTTTAGAAATGAATCATCAAAACTTAATTTATAATTCTACTTCTTTTTTTCTGTATTAAAAGAACTACTTTTGGTGCTTTTTCCCAGTGCTTTTTTTCGGGGATTATTTTCCAAGTATTTTCTCGGTATTTTTTTCTGGGCTTTTTCTCTGGTGCTTTTTTTCGTAATTTATTTTCACGGTATACTTGAAATTTTAATAAAAGGCATCTAAATATTTGTTATTTTTTGATAAGTTAATAAAAGGTCGATCTTATCATCGCATTAAAAGCAAATTTACTCGCAACTAAGCAATAGTTGTTTTTCAACACACTAGCTACATTTTCAAGCGAATTAGTTAAGTACAAAGAAGTTAGTAAGCGTGCGAGTATGAAATATGTTGTTTTAAGATAACGCGGCAATCAACAGGCGAAATTGGGTTTTTTTTTTATTAGTACGCCCGTGATAATGTAACATGCGCTGTATTTTTTTTATTTATTTATATAAATAACATTTCATACTCCAAAAAATATATTTTCATCAACACTAACATAATTTTTAAAAAAAAAATAATAATAACATATTTAACATGAATATTATAACAACGCATTTGACAAGATAATTTTATATCAGTAGATAAAATTTAAGCAAATCATAAAAATATTGCTATTTGACTTCTTCTTATCTATTTGCCTCCCTCCATTACAATGTTCAAATTTGAAGCTAGTTGATTTCCAGTAACAGATCTTTCTATATTGAGACAAAGAGCCGGAATAGCCTGGTTGGTAGTGCCCATGTCCAAGAGGTCGTGGGTTCAATCCCCACAGGCCGAAGACTCCCCGTGTAGTAAAAGGTGACTGATGCACGTTAAATCTGTAGAGTCACAAAGTTCTCCATGTTCCCATAGCATACCTCTGGGGCTACTGAATCAGGAGTTTCCTGGTCTTCTGGATTGCTACAAAGCTACGGAGTTGAACATCAGTAGTCGTAAACCCAAAAACTGTATCAGCTGTTCAACGACGGTTATAAAATAAAATATATAGGGATAAATAGTATGGTTTAACTACCATAATATGGTAATACAGTGAAACCTCTCAGGAGCTCCATTCCATCGTTAATGGAGGTTGGCCGTAGGGTTTACCTCCATCATTCAAAATTGTTATCGAAGGTACCTGATTTTTCGTTAACGATTTTAATTTTAGGCACAGTGTCACTTTATTGGTGCAGGAATGCCACTTCTGTTGACGTAATGAAAAGTCGGACCTATGAATTAAATTTAGCGTCGAAGGAAATGATCCCAACTGATATAATGATATGTAAAAACGAATTTACTAATTATGAATGATAAAGCTATTTTAAATAAATAAACAATGATGTTTTTCGTTCAAGTTTTCTTTTAAATTAAATCATAAAAAAATGTTAGGTTCAAAGAAAAGAAGAGGCTTGTTTGTTTGAGATGCTTGTTTTGTGAAAAATAACTTTTTTTTATAATTTGACTTTCCACTCTAAAAGTATATCATTGATAGCATCGTCTCCAATGTGCTTTGACAGCATCATGAGGTTGCATCGTAAAAAGAGCTCTCTAAATAAGAGGCTTATGCAAATCTTTTGAATATATTTTAATCTACTTATTTGCTTTATTAAATTTTTTGTTTTGATATTTTTTCATGTCTCCTTTGTTTGATCTTTTCCGCTTTTGGTGCAGATGTTAGGCCAATCATTGGGAGAGGTTTTAATGATCTCTCCTAAAGATTTACTTCAAAACAAAGTCTATTGAAAAGAAATCACAAAAGTTGTGGTAAGTAGAGGTAGTCGCTACATAGAGGTGTTCTTTTCTAGATTTACCGTTTTTCTTGATCTTTGGGAACATAATAAAACTCAGTAATTTTTACCGAAGCGCTTTGATTTTGGTAAAATTAACAGTAGAATAAATTTGTGATAATATTAGGAAAGTGTGTAAAAGTTTGGTATATTTATCGTGATACTTTTTGATCGTGGCATAGAAGCCACTTATTTGGTTAAATTAGTTTTTTTGCTTTGTATTTCTTACTAAATGTGGGGTAATAGGAACTATAGTTTTGAAAACCAGTACGCAGTTACCATAAAAATGGAAAATTTACAAAATGAATGATTTAAATACCGCATATTTTGGGTTTCATTACCATTTTTTTCAGAAGAGTTATTACAAAACAGTAGATAATGTGTATATTTCGTAAAACAGTTCTTTCGCAAAAAGCTCAGAAAAATTTTTCAACAGCTGCATTTAAGCATTAAGGATTATTATTATCTTATGTCAATAAACACTATTATTTTAGTTGTGTTTGCTATGTTTAGTTTCATGGGTAAATATGTTTAATTATAAAAAAATCGAAGCAATTTTTCTTTTATGTTGTGAACTTTAATGATAGTGAATGAAAAAAAAATTTGATGGATCATGTATCTAAATAAAAAAGGAATAAGTCTCCAGAGCTTCTTTAAATCTTCAAAAATCAAATATTTAACAAGAAATATTAGCAGTTAATTATTGATAATATATAAAAAAATAAAGTTTCCGTAGCCGTTTTTAATAAATCAAAAATTCCGCAACAGAAAACCAGAAGAAATATCAAAATTAATTATTTATAGATTATGTCCATCAATTTCTCTTGTTTAAATTAAAGAAACTATAAGAATTAAAAATAAATTTCGAAGAAATGGAAGTATCAATTATTCAATATACGTAAGATTAACTTCATAAAATTTACAGTTAAAACCAACACGAATAAAACCTCTATAAGCTTCAGATTTCATTATATTTTTTTTAGCAGAAATATTTTATTTAAGAACAGTAAAAAATAAGGCATACCATTATAAAAAGTTAACTTCTTCATAATTTTCACAAAAAGGGCATCTGTTCTTACACGGTATAACTGGAGAGAAAAAATATTACACAAATTTCTTCGAATTAATTATTAATTTGGGTTTTTTATTATACCTTCTTTATAAGATTTCTTCCACAAATCCATGTAAAAATAAAAAAAATCGAGTTTCGAAAAAATCTAATTATTTTTCACCACTACTTTAAGAAAAATAAGTACTAGCAGTAATTAAAATTTAGTACAATTATGTTTTAAGCTAAAAAATTAAGTTATAATTATAAAAACTATTCAGTAATATGTTTGAAAAACGCATTTAAAAAAGAACAGTGCACAAACACAAAAAAACCGTATTAATATTTAAAAAATCTTTAATTCAAACTTTTTTAATAACGCGCCATATAAAAAATGCATTTAGAACAATTTTCTTAATTGGTGCAATTTCATAGCTCGTTTGCTATGTTTCAAGTATCTTTTCTTATTAGAGATGCTAATTAGTCCGCTAAAGTAAAACAAACGGCACTTCTATTGTTTTGAAATACTAAATAAGGAAAATAAAAAGCAATAATATTTGATATATTTTACTTCTAAAGCTTAAAGGAAGATTTTTTCCTAGCATTGAATAACTGCTTGAAGAGGATTCCATGATTCTTTTCAAAGCAAGTTATGTTTTTACTGCCTTTTAAAAAATGTGGAACAATTAATTTTAATTGTAGATTTTTACGAGTGAAACATACTGGAAGTTTCTCTAACCTTTAGAAAAAATAAGACTACAAATTTTCATTTATGCCCTTATTGCTTAGTTCTTTTAATCATTTATTTGCCCGTTATTTTCTAATTTAAGTACTTAAGTGGCACCGGTAATTTATTTTTTTTTCTTCATATTTTAATCGGATTGGAAAAAATTATCTCAGCATATTGCTTTTAAATTATCTTATTAGATATTAAGATCACTATGATAGGTTATCATTTGTTTGAAAAAAAACAACCTTAAATTTGAAGTTATTATTTTGGTGATTTATAAAACCACATATCAGAGACAACATATTTAAACAGACAAAACAAATCAGACGAAACACATATAAAAATATTATAAGAAAAAAATTACAAACCGGAATTTCAGATTTGAAAACTTTAAAAACAGGTATTTTATAAATATTCGATCATTTTTTATTTAAAAGACACTGAGAAACAAAAGTATGGTCAAAACTACTTAAATATGGTAAAATTAACCATGTATCTGGCTCTATGAAAACGCCAAAATGTTTGGTAATTTTAAATTAGCAATAAAATATATTTTTATAATGTGTAACAAAATTTGATAAATGTGGTAGTATTTGACTATCATTGTACCTCAAAATATGGCAAAAAAACCACTTATTTGTTTAATTCTACTTATTAGATTTGTATCTGTTTTCAAAAATTGTAATAAGATCAATAGTTTTGAAAACCAAAAATTCCCATAAACCGTAACCATATACATAAACTGAAAATTTACCAAATTATTGGTTGAAATAATGTATAGTTTGGTTTTTATTATTTTATGTCGTTACCACACAGTAATATCATTAAAAGAATTTTTTCTTATGTAGGTTCTGCACTATAAGAAAATAGTAAAATGGGTAAAACGATTGGTCGAAAATTTTTTATTTTACGGTTACAGGTTTAAAAGGAATTAGTAATAAAATATTAGCCATTAAATACATAAGTACCTCACATAACGCTGCAACATATTTTTCTAGCTATACTGAAATGTATTGTGGTATTGTTATGAGATATAGTATTCATGGTTAAGTTCCTCTTAGAAAAAAAATCATGGTTAAAAATTGTGATAATAAAAAGCTATTATTTAGATTTTAGTTAAATGTAGCTACCTTTTACTTAAAGTACTTTTCGAAAGTTGCAAATTTCAAATAGAACTGCTCATATTTTACGTGTACTTTCGTTACTTGTAACGGCAGTAAAATTAGTACCAGGAATCTTAATTGTTGAATGCAAAAAGGATAAACTTAGCTTGTGGTCTTTAAAGAACATTTAAATCGAAAATTGTGGCGAAGCTTCATCTTAATTAAATTGCATTTTTGTTTTGCCTATTGCATATTTTATCAAACATCTTATATAATTTAAAAATTATTTGTTAATTTTTGTTAGTTTTATAAAGTTTTTATTCATTTACAGTTATTCTAAAAATTAGCTACAGTCTATCATAAAAATAGTGTTTTTAAATTCCAAATATATGTTCCACTTGTCTTATTACATTTTGAATTTTTTTAAAATATTTACATCACTACTTTAAAAACTATATAAACTTTTTATAAAATTTATCCCAATTTAAAATGAAACAATTAAATTGCTGTTACATACATTTGTAAATAAATTTTGAACAAAAATATTAGCTAAATTTTAAGAACAAATTTTCTTGCTATGAAATTTAAGTCAATAAAATTTAAATGTAATATTTTTCATACGAAAATTTTGCTGTTTATAAACGATATAAATATTTTAATACAACATTTATGTTTCTCTTAAATCAATAACATTTCAGCGTATAAAGTAAACAATAATATTTTACTTAAAAAGTTACGTGAAATGTTTTTACTTCAAATATTGAGCAAAATATAATGCAGGCTATATTAAGATATTGTTAAGAAAAAAGTTAACATGGCAATATAATATATTTTTGTTCTAAAAACTTTCCTTTTGAATTCAAAAAAAAAGTTGCAATATTTCAAAAGTTATTTTAAATATATATTTGAAAAGTTATCTACGATGTACACGATAGTGAAGGAATAAACACACCTACAAAAAATGTAAATAAAGATTACATATAAATTCTTAAACAAACCCTAAGCTTCAAATATAGAAAGAAAAAAAATATTTTCCCAGTCTTATCAAGTCTTATCTTTTTACAATCACGCAGAAGAGAAAAATTGAATAACTCACTTTAACCAGTTTTCCTCGAATTTTCCATGCAATGCACGATCAAATAAATAAACATTGAGGCGCCTAAACAAAATTCCCTTAACACAATTTATCTATCCCAGAAGAAAAAGAGAAGAAGGTACAATATTTACAAATTCTACGGAAAATAATAAGCATAAAAATATTAATGTGGAATTTGAGGACAACCGCTTTGTTGACTCAGGTGTCAGTAAGAATTTACGTATTTCTATTTTTTTTATATTATTTTGTTGCATAGAACGAAAATGTTATGGCTAATAATATTCAAATGTCGAAGCAAAAAAAAAAAGTCAAAAGACCATGAAAAAATATTTCTAATTAACGACAATTAACTTTTAGTTCTTATCATTAGTGTTTGTAATTACTCTGGCATATTATTTTGTCAGATGATTAATTAATGAACAATTTCATTATTCATAATTACATGAAAAGAATCATTTAATTATTTAGAATATTTTTAAAATAATATAAATAGTATTTATATTACACTGGTGTAAGGAATTAAGAGAATTTGCAGACTTGGTCGATTATCTCTAAAACTACTGAATCGATTTTAACGAAATTTTGTGTGTACAGTCAGCAAAAAAAAAAAAAAAAAAAAAAAAAAGATATCACCCTGAATAACTTTCGTTCTAATGATCGGATTTTCACGAACTAAGCGTCAATCTTAATGATTCCGGGGGGTGACCTCAAATATGCTAATTAATTAGTACTAACTATTAATTAAGTTACGAAATCAGACACAAAAACGCACTTTCTCTGAATAAACATGTATTTTTTTAACAAATTTTGAATCCAGACACTTGAATTAGGGGGGATAGACAAAATTTTGAAAAAATTGGGTCTTAAATTGGGTCACAATAAAGGTTTATAAATTTGGCGATAGTCCAGAAAACCGCCAAAAAAAATCGCCAGCGCAAATTAATATTTTAAGGTAACCCATTGACTAATTCAAAAGAAGAAGACTTAATTTCACTAGATTGCTAAGCAACCAATTTCTGACTGTAAAAAAAAAAAAATTAAATAATGCTCTGTGATTGCTCGGAGAGGTTTAATAGAAATGTCTCAAAATTAATAGAAAATATCTCAAAGTTTCTAGGATATAGACAATTTTTAAGCTAATTTCTGTCCAAAAAGCAAAATTGTATGTATAAGACATACATTGATACAATACAAAACAAATAATAATTCAACAATTGTAATACACAAACATGATCGTGTGTAACGCTAGTTAGAGTCAGCAGGTATGACATTTCCACAAGACAATTCAGGCCAATTGCCACGGGACATTTCCCGTAAACTGCCTCATTCCAAGTAGGAAATTAAACTTCAGGTCTTGTATATCTGTAAGAGGGGACCATACCCCCTATGAACCACTTTTTTTGGGTTTATTCTGCAACCACTGTTTCATACCTTCCGACTCCAACGAGAGTTACTCACGATCATGCGTGTCTATTACAATTGCTGGATGGTTATTTGTTTTGTATTGTAGCAATGTATGTATACATATCAAGTTTTATCAATCAATATCAAATTAAAAATCGGTCCAGTAGTTCTAGCGATAATCGACCAAGTCTGCAAATTCTCTTAATTTCTTACGCAAATGTATTTTGTTACTGGCTCCCATAGAGCAGTGTTTCTGGCTCTATGGGAATACCAAAAAGCTAGGTAGTTTTTTCGAAACACCTTGGTAATTAATTTTTATAAAATTAACAATAAAATATGGTTTCATAATTAGTGATAAAATTTATAATTTTATCATAATACCTTAAACAATGGCATAAAAATCATTTTTTTTGAACGAAGTTTACTTTTAAGTTTTGTATATTTTACTAAATGTGTGGTAATAAGAACAATTGAAATCTTGAATTTCCGTTCATGCGGAAAACTGTTTCCTCATGAACGTAAAAATTACCAAATGAACCGTTTAAATACTGTACATTTTGGCTTTATTAGTAAGAATTATGTTTTTTCTACCTAAAATGTCATTATCATACAGTACAATAATTTTAGCAGAATATTTTCTCCGTGTATATTTCGCCGAGTTTATTTTGGATATATTTCGCCGGGAATTTTGGTAAAATAAGGAGAAAATGAGTAAACAAGTGCTTAGGGATGCATTCTGATTAGCCAAAGCGTCGAAGCTTTTACCATCCAATCAGACAGTTTGAACAGTTTGAAGTCAAAAGAAAGAGGAAGTAGTTGTACCAATATAAAAGAGTCTTTCTTTCATATCGTAATCATAATCATATCGATATGATTATCAAAGCAACAAAATACAGGTCAGGGATCGAAAATGTAAATTTAATCTCTGGGATTACTCAGATCACATTAATATTTATGCTGTTAGAAGGATATAAACTGCTGTTTGTAGAAAATGCAACACCATGAAGGAATCATCAGAATCAAATGAAATTCGCAGCAAATGTCAATTATAGGATATTATGCAAATTAATAAAGTTTCAGAGCCATCGCGCGTGCGTGGCGCGCGCAGCGCCCTCTGAATTGATGCTGAAAGCGTATAAATAAAGTGCTGTAGCGGGACGTTGAAAATAGTCTATGATTATTTGTTAGTGGCAAACGTTTAGTGAGACCTGAGTATGCCTCCACGACGGAAGAATAAGAAATTCAAGCAACTTACGGAGTTTGAACGAGGGAGGATAATCGGCCTTCGAGAAGGAGGATTTTCCTATCGCGCAATAGCAGCTCGTATGCAGCGGAACAGTTCCACAGTGATGCGAGTTTGGAAGCAGTGGACCGACGAGCACCGAACAACTCGAAAAACAGGCACTGGACGACAGAAGGTGACGTCAGAGCGCGATGATCGACACCTGCTCCGCATGGCGGTGAATGATCGCACAGCTTCCTCCAGGCAGCTGGCAGCACATTGGTCTACTGCTACAGGTGTACAATTGTCGGCTTCGTCAATTCGTCGTCGTCTGCTGCGCCGTGGATTGCGTGCAAGGGTGCCATTATACAGGATTCCCCTCACGGCGGATCATCGACGGCTGCGTCGGCAGTGGGCTCTTGAGCACAGAGACTGGCGAGCTGATTGGCACCAAGTTGTCTTTTCAGATGAATCACGCTTCAATTTGTGGACCCATGATGGCCGTGTTCGTGTTAGACGTTATGCCGGTCAACGCTGCCTTCCTGAGTGTATTATTGAACGACATAGTGGTCGAACACCCGGAGTTATGGTCTGGGGTGCGATTTCGTATCATGGACGATCCAATTTGATACGAATTGAAGGTAATCTCAATAGCAACAGATACGTCCGTGAAGTGCTACAGCCCGAAGTCGTTCCTTTCCTTCAAGGCATCCCTGGAGCTATCTTTCAGCAGGATAATGCACGCCCACATGTTGCGCGGACTGTTAGAGACTTCTGTTCAGCACAACGCATGCAACTTCTTCCTTGGCCTGCTTATTCGCCGGATATGTCGCCTATTGAGCACGTGTGGGATATGGTTGGTCGGCGTCTCACTCGTGATCCGCGTCCTGCAGTTTCCAAAGACGAACTTTGGTTGCGCATACAAGCGATATGGAATTCTCTTCCTCAAGCAGATATTCAACATCTGTTTGACTCCATGCCACGTCGTATAGCAGCACTTATTGCAGCGCGTGGTGGCTGCACCAAATACTGATTTCGGACGCTTAATTTGTTTCTTTTGTTTTGAAAATTTCATCATTTATTTGTATCAGTACAAGTCGTTTCTGCATTAAATTTCATTTGATTCTGATGATTCTTTCATGGTGTTGCATTTTCTACAAACAGCAGTTTATAAATGTTAACAAAATCTATCCATTCCTATTGTATTTAATCACATTGACGAAAGTACTGCATTGAATACAGTTTAAACACTTTGTTGCAATAATCAAATATATGTTGTTTTTCTGTAATAGTACTTAAGTTTATGAGCCAATCAGTCTTTCTTATAATTTCTGTTTTCATTGGGAATTTTCTCCATGATGATTTATTTGTGTTTATAAGTCAATAGTCATAATGTGCAATTGTGAATTCGAACCAGTTTGTTTATCAATAATCATGGGGGTACATTATGATGTTCTATATTGTCTAGGAGCAGTCTTATACGGGTATATAGAGTGTACAAAAGAAAATCGAAACACCTGAAATATTTTGTATCTTATGATCGAGTTTTCCTGAAATACAAGGAATCTTAATGATTCTAGGGATTTCCATGAAATATGACGACTACATGACGACGATTCAAACAAAAACAAAGAAATTCCTTTAATTTTTTCCCCTCGTGTTAAGAAGTTGTGTCAGACATTAACGCTTAGTTACAAACATATATAATAA
The DNA here is from genome assembly GCF_982258835.1 of Parasteatoda tepidariorum. Taxonomy (NCBI): domain Eukaryota; kingdom Metazoa; phylum Arthropoda; class Arachnida; order Araneae; family Theridiidae; genus Parasteatoda; species Parasteatoda tepidariorum. The sequence goes on from NC_141760.1 coordinate 81,109,950, forward strand.
AATTATACTTAAAAATATATATAACATATACAATAAATTACAAACCTATTTTTAATTAGCGTTTCTGAATGACTCCTAATGCATACAACGACCATTTGCTATACGAGTTCATACGAAAACATAAAATGCGCATTAATTTTGTTTTCAACTTTAAATTATTAAGTTAAGTCAGACAAGTACTATTTACTTTATTAATTTCAATAAATTATAACTATATTTTTCGATATATAGCACATCTTTTGTTATGTATTTACCTGGTAAATTTTTTAAAAGAAATATACTTTTATATAGCTCACATATTACTTTAAATGGTATTCTTACGTCATAATCTATAAACTTGAAATGTATAATAACTGGATATTCCTCAAAACTTTCAACAAGACTCTTCGATTTATGTGTCTGTAAAATTCATTAAATGTTTCCATAAATTTTAATTGGTGATGTAGAAATATTATCAACATTTTACTGTTACATATATCGATCGTCTCCTTTCGAGCCTTTCCGCCGAGCTTTAATCTTCTTATGTACCCCATCGTAAAAATATTTCTAGAGGATAGGCAAATAAAACTCCCCTTTTCCTTTGGACTAAACTATTTATATAGTCCATTGAAATATCCCCATGCTATATATCTGAAAATGCTCTCAAACAAACACAGTAACTTTTTTTAGATCATAATCATTGTAGAACTCTTTTGGAGGAAAACGCTTTAGTTGGGAACTATTCGCTGTATAAAAGGAAGAATTGAATTGGTGGAAAAGGAACTATGAAACGCATTTTATATATTTAACGTCTTAAATAAAACGTCAAAATACAACAAAGAATTATCGATAGGTGGCGTTAAACTGGGAATAGGGTCTAAATGTTTATTAATGGTGCTATTTGAGCCGCAATATTAAGTATTATTTATCACATAAAGAATAAAGATAAGAGCGTATTTATTTATTGTGTATTTATTTTGCTCAAATGGTTACTTCATAATGATAAACTATAAGGAAACTCTGATAGTTTAGATGTTTAAATTGGTTTTCATTCTTAAAAGTTGGAAATTTAGGTATTATAACAGGTTTTTATTTACGTGCTTTGAGTAAGTTGCTATATATTATATGCTATTATTTATCTTTAAAATTTTTCTATAATAAACTTTTAAAATTCTCATTCTGAGATTACGGTAAAATAAAAGGCAGCAGTCCATCCATCCAAATAACCGTAAGGAATACGGTAGAGAGCATTTTTCACCTTTACGATTTTAAAATAGTTTGCAACTAGAATGGTTAAAAACCGCGAATGCAAAACTATAAGGTTTTTTGAACGATTTATAACTATCATGATTTCAAAACCGTAAAAAAGAAGTGTAACTGCACACTGGAGCTTGGCTTTTCGTTCGTAATGAGTATTGAAGTTAGGTTGTGGTTGAGCTGTGTTTTATAAAATAAACCGTGAAATATGGTTTAATTAGTTTATTGAATGTTTCTCGTATAGTAAGAGATGGGAAATGTTAGGCAGCTTTATGGTGCTACCATCTATGCGTGAAGTATTGTATTCTAATAGTCCAAGATCACAAATTGGAGAGTGTATGGCACTGGAAACTCTCCATGCGTTGAAGGTAATGGATGAAGTATTGTGGTGTCAACGCTTTGACTTGGTCATGAGGTTGATATATTAGCCCTCTCGGCTATAATATGTACCAAGCTACAAGGAACTAAATGGCTTTATTATGTGAACCTAGTTGGAGCGAAAAATTTCAGGTAGTTCGACCATATTAGATTAAAGCAGTTAATAAACGGTTTTTTATCAAAGTTAAGAGTTTGAATACCATTTTATTAATTGTTATTTGACTGTTTTGTTTGAATGTGTTAAAATAACAATTAAACAAACTGTTATTTTACCATTTTTTCGGACAAATTTCTAACACTGTAAAATTGACGTGATTTTAGTTTGAAAAAATTCATGTAGCCATGCGTATGTAATTAAGGATCTTCTGGAACTGAAATATTTCAAATCATGAACTTGTTTTGCTTAAAAAAAAGATGTTAATAGTTGTGCTTCTTCTATTATTTCATTTAAAAAGCGAAATTAGATCAGGTATCATTTTTCCTCATATTGATCCTTAAGTGATATTGCTTGCCCCTGCTTTTATGTTTCACAACTTTAAACTGATATAATTTCAATTCTATTTAATATATTAACTATAATAAAAATGAAATATAGACAAACAAATAACCATTTAACTTTTACTCATAATAAATTTGTGAGCTTTTTGTTATATTTCTCCACTGTAAAAAATTTTAGTGTATCTCAAAGCCAAAAATGGTAGCTACTACTTGACATAAAAGTGGTGCATTGAAATGTCTTACATAACTCTTAAAACTAGTGTTTCACTACACCAATGTTCTTTTACTCTACTTGGTGAAAAGTTGCCCCCAACATGTTTTTATTTAATAAAATTTAAATTTATCATTGCAGTAAGATAAGATATACATAAGATTCAGTATTTTTTTTACAATACAATGTAAAGCAGGAATCATTAAATTTCAATGTATATTATATGCTAATTCCTAAAATAAAGATAGTCTGTAAATCAGACATCAGCCATGCACACAAACAGAATCTGAAGACGAATTCGAACTAGTCCTAATAAAATGGAAGCGGACAGAATTTGAAATCAGATAGCATAATTCTCGGATATTTAAAAATTATATATAATTATCCTTATAATACTATTAAAAATATACCCACATATTTATGGGCGAACTTTTGTTTCTGTTGATGGATATCAGCGTTGAAAATGACAACAAACTCTTGCTTGCCTATTACAGATTGTAAAGAAACTACTGCCGACCGTCCAGAGTAGGGGGCAGGGAACTGTCCTTGCTTCAGAAAGGTCCTGGTTTCGAATCCCGGGCAAGGCATGGAAGTTTCTTTCTCTTTCTCTCTGTGCCCTATGTCCTTTCTCCTTTGTGTGTGAATGTGACCCGTCCTATAAACGGGTTGTGGTTGTGTGAATGTCGTGGCAGAAGTCGAATTCCGGGCCATAGATGGCGCCACTGAAAAACAGGAACAATCGCACCCCCACTGCCTAAGCAAGATACGACAAAAATAAAATTGAAACTATTCACGATATTCTACTTGGCGTTTCTTAAAATTCAAAGGTCGCCAAAATTCGGAAGTAAAAACAATTCCTGTATTGTGAACGAGCTTGAGAGTTTAATGTAAGATTATTCAATTTTAAGTGTTTGGATGTAAATTTTAATCATATTTAAAAAATCGTTTTGGTGTTAACCCGGAATAAAATGTTCCTTCGCACAATTTTGGAATGTTCTTTTTTTTCAAATATCAGATTACGCGAGATATTGCACCACAGTTTTTACAGCGTATATTCTGATTGCATATTAAAAAAAAAGCTTAAAAATTATGGTTTGATTCCATTAATAAACCTTAATTATATCTAGCAATATTACTGCGTTCATATGGAGGGATAAATTTTTGTACGGAGAAGGGGGGGGGGTCGAATTATTTTTAAAACCAAACGTAGCAAGTTGAGCTAATAAATTAAATGCATTAAATTTAGAATGTTAGCATATATCGTATGCATTTTGTATGGTAGATCGTCGGGCATAATTTTAAACAAGTATATGCGATTTTGAAAATGTTTCAAAATTGTAACATAAATCTTTGTATATATTACTTTCTTATTATAATTTCGATTGAATCTCAATCGTAAATTTTACATTGAAAGCGTCTGAATCGAGTATATAGAAACCAAACGTTATGAAATATTAGGTGAATTTAATGTTTTTAATTAATTTAGACTTACTCCTCAATTATATCTCTCAAGAATGTTAGAAAATGCTCCATTAGTCTCATAAAAATACAAAAATTTAATGATGTGCATTTTAAGATTACTTTAATGGATTAGTAGATTCCATAGTCAACTTTTATTTTTAATCTCCTGTAATATATTTTGATCCTACTCTGGGAGTATTTTCTTATAACTACTACCATAATTACTTAATACCTAATGTATCATATAATACTCTTTCGTAAAAACGTAGTCAATGAGGTCATTTAAGTAATTATTCTTAATAAACATTACATCATGAAAACTGATATAACTATCACAAGACGAAAGCAAAAAATGTCCTCGTTCCTTTTTGTTAAACAGATGCTAGTAAAAATAGATATGGCTCATGTAACTTTCTCTATTATAAGCAACATGGGAATATTGATGCTAACAGTGTGCTACTAAATTAAATATAAATGGTGGTCTCAAATGATTTACCCATTATCCAACTATATAAGCGCATTAAAGTCAGGTTTCATTTGTTTAATTTACATTCATACATATTTGCACAAAATGTAGCATTAAATAAAATAATCTTTATTCTTTCACATTATGATGCCTTTGTCGATAAATAAAAATTACAATTAGTTGCAGTTCATTAGCATAAATTAATATTTATTCTTTTAAAATATCTGTTAAAAATTTTTAAAACAATAAAAATAAGTCTTTTAAACTTTTCGATAAAAAATATTGTTAAAAGAGTTTCATTACCTAAACTGCAACAGAAAGTCATAACACTTATTTAAGAAAAAAACACATTTAAAAATACAAAAAGTCGAATTAACAATTGAAAATAAAACCCTAAGTCTTTTGTTCAATATTTTTATAGCCTTTTTCTGTTCTTTTGATTTCTCCACACTTTCCAGATATTTTTCAATCTGTTGTTTTTATATAATTTTATAATTCACAATTTAGATTGAAACCGGTTTTATTAAAAAAAGCAGCGCAACGTTTATACGATTTCCATTCCAAACCTTTAATTGAAAGCTAAATGGGAAGCTAATTTAAATGCAGCAACCTTTAAGGACTCATGCACCTTTTTGGAGATCTTCCTCTTAGCTGCAGTTGCTCGCTATTGTAATGCAAGCTTTTATTTCTTTTTAAATTTGTTGCCAGAATTAAAAAAAAATCGGGAATTAAGTTTTTATTTCATTTAAGAAAATGTGAATCTGGAGAGTGGATCGTTAAACGCCACTGAATAGGAAAACTGGAACAGTGGAAACTGCATGAAAAGCTGTTTACATCGCAGCCTACTACAGAGTGACAATAAATAACTAGAACGGAACTGAAAACCAAACAGTTTTCTTCGCAATATATCACGAACTAATTTTAAAAAGTGTTCGCAAGATGACTGTATAAGCGAAAATGGACCTTAGTGAAGTTTTTTCTAGTTATTAAAAATGGATCCTTATAGAATTTATTAAATGGAATTTATTCCAGCTAACATAGCTTATTACCGTCAAGATTAGAGATAGACACGTTTTTTCTGACTTTCTTACAGGACAAGATTGAGCACCTTATTCATCAGACTTGAGTTAGTGAGTTTTTTTTTGCTCGTTTGGTTTATTTGAGAGAACAAGAGTTTATCTTTAACTCATCAGACTTCAGTTTCCTAAAAATATTTGCTAGCTTGGTTGTATCAGTAGCTTGGTTGCGACCAACATCAGAAAAAAAAATGTGTGCTACTTATACGTCACTGCGGCGATCCTAAATGTTTTTTCGTAGTTATCTTAAAAATTGCTCGCAATATTTTGAACAATATTATCATTTTGTATTATTTGTGTCAAAGTTATTTGTTGTTTTCGTGTATAGAATTCGATGTTAAGTTACTTTGGAGAAGTATTCGGTTTGCGTTTCAGTGCTGTGCTAAAAAACGAACTGGGTACTACACAAAATTAACTTAGCATCGACATCTAAATTGTTTTTGGATCAGCTATTGAATAAATAAATAAAATTAATTTGTAAGGCAACAAACTGCTTTTATTTTTACAGATTATATACCGAAATAAATCATGAAAAGCAGATAATAAAGCGAAAGGAAAGCTCTGCCATGCACATGTTCATAATTGGCAATTTAAAGCGTTCTCACTTCAGATTTTAACAAAAAAGAAATATTTTTATAAATAGTAAATGTAATATTTACTTGCAAAATATGTTTTTATTTTTTTTCAAACTGGTGGCTTGAAAAATTGTTCTACATTAAATTAAGTTTTCTTTTACGATTTTTTTGCAAATGTATTTAAGATACAATTTTGCAAAAAAAAATGCTTGAAATAAATTCTTGTTACTCATAGTTTGAAATAAACTTGCGGTATATCAGAACATAATAGCTACACTTTAAATTATTAATAATTAAAATAATATTGAAATATAATTTCTAAAGATATAAAATCGAATTTGAAATATACTTACGACGAATTACTTAAAAATATATTTTTACCAGCTAGTCACATAATTGCTTTAGTCATCATAGTTCATTAATGATAATAAGTTAGTCAACTCAAAGATAACATTGAACAACACCTGATATACTTTAATAAGAAGCTTAAGGCAATTAATAACGTTTATCTTTGTTAAGTTATGCTGAATACAAATTTAGTGAATATAAAGCATAATTTGTAATTCAGAAACTAAAACAATTTTATTAAGACCACACATGAACTATTTACTGCATATAAGCATATAAGCTGGAACATTTTGGATGTTTTTAAAGACAAAAAAATCCTCAATCACATTATTCTATTTTTATAACTAAATACTTTACATTCAAAAGAGGTAGTCTTCTATTTACAAATGAGCTCATCAAAAAACTACGTGCCGTTTATGTCATGTATTTTATTCTTTCGAACATTTTTGTTTGATCACTTGGCCAACCTCCCAATCCTAAGGGCGTCCAGAGAATGTATATACGGGGATGTAAAGTGATGAAAGAGGCTGTTGTTTCAGACGATGTTTTTCTGAAGGTCAGGCAAAGAAATAAGTTTATGACAGTCATTTCGAATGGTTATAAATATTCATTTAGTTCCAGCATATGGCTATATTTAAACTTACGCAAGATAATCCCTGCTATGGCATTGCGCAAAATGGGTTCTTCGTGTGATATTTGACCTAAATATAAGTTTTTGATATGAGAGCGCGGATTATTTGCTAATAAGAATTTTCTTCTGAAAAATAGTTGTTTCAAAGTATACTGTTAAAAACTCAGAAGCAAATTATGGCATAAAGTACCGGTACTTTGGATGTGCATCATCTTTCAAATCTTTTTACAGTAAAATTCTGAACCATAATTTTTGCAGCAATATTAATTAAATTAGAGTGATTAAGGGATTTTCCGGTAATTATTACTTAAAAATTACGATGTTATCATGATTTATGGCAGCATTTTTTAAATTCCTACATTTAAAAATACTTTTTCTTTGAACACATTTTTCAAGAGGGAAAATTTCTGTATCATATTCTTTAATTATCTATATTATTATTATTCTAAATGAAATAATTTATTTTGGAAAAACACAAAATTTTTAGTATACTCCTTCAAGTTTGCGTAATTGTGCGTTGACTGAACTTTTAAAATTATTTTGACTTTGAGTTTTCAAATTAAATTTCATGAAATATAGAAATTAGGAATAAAGTTATTTGAGAAAAAGGGATAATTTTTTATTTCATCTTCTTCATTATTTTTTAAATAAATCTAGCTGTTATGTTTCACTTCTAGCTTCTGTATTTATTATTTCAACGTGCATAAATTCCTTAAAACATTTTGAAACAAAGATTTCAAATACTTCTTGCACCTGTTTTTTTCTTAAAACCCGTCTTAATCACTCTGCTGCTAATATATTTTTACTTCTTGCAGACGTTCAACAGCTGACCCAATTTTGGGTTTACGATTAAAAATGTTCAACTCTGTATCCTTATAATTTTAAGTTCAATCCAGAGGACAAGGGAACTCCTGGGTCAAGTATTGGGAAAAATTTGCTTTCGTGGTGGACTTTTTTCATGGAATTAACCCGTATTTGCGTTACAAGGAAAGGAAAACAACGATAATCTCAAATGATTTACCTGACTGCATTCTTATCCATGATCCGTTTACCACTATACAATTTTTTATTCACAATGTTTTTACGATAGTTTATATTAACATTGTGGACGGATGAGGAATTCGTATCGACCAGCCATCGCTGGGATTCAAACCCGGCTCACCTCATTAGAAGGTGATTGCTCTATTTCCTGAGCCACTACTGCTCACTGCACATGCATTAAAAATGTTCTGCCTAAAATAAAACAAAAAATTGTCAAAAGAAATTTGTTAAAAAGAAGTTTTCGTCGTATGACATTAAGGCGAAAGGGGTGCTTTTCTTCTTGTTTTCCATTGGCGCCATCAAAGGTCAAGAATTCAACTTCTTCCACGCAAACATAAATCACAGCCCGTTTATAGGGCGTACCTATTCATACACTCATTCATTCATTCACAGATCGTATTTTTAACCTGAACCAGAGAACGATCAATCTCCAATTCAGTACCCTCAGAGGTACGATTAGTTATAGGAACATGGAGAACTTTGTGATTCGACTGTTTTACCATGCACCATTTACTACACGGGGAATCTTCAACACGTGGGCATCTAACTCACGACCTATTTGACAAGTACCCACCCACCTACCAACTGGGCAATCCCGGCTTTAATTCATCTAATGAGTTATAAATAAAACTATTTTCAGAATTATTTTAATAGTTTTTATTAGATTTAGCTATTTTATTAAACCCAATTTCAATCTTTTAATTTATTACATTTAATCACAATATCATACATAATATCAAACACAATTATTCGGCTGTCATTTCTATTAACAATATAAAATTTATTAAATAATGTTGCTGCTCAACATGTTCTAAGTTATTAAATAAAAAGCACTTCATTTAATTCAGCCTTTCACAATTTCATTTAAATTAAAAAGTTTTGGACTCGGATTATAACGGTATGTGATTTCCATTTTGTCTGTTCCTCATAAACTCCTTAAACATTAAAGAATATTAATAAAAATCTCTTGAAATAGTAAATATTTTTTATTAAGAATAGAATTTTATATCATGTATAATATTTTTAAAATGTAGTTACGTTTAAAAAGATATTATTTAGAATTCAATTATATATTTTAAATCACGAAAATAACCTTTCGAGAAAAAAAATTATGAGCAAAATTGCAAATATGAGAAAACAATAGGCATTTTATTATATTTTATTTAAAAACGATTAAATAATAACTAACTGAATGTTAAATAACAAAAATTAATATTTTAGTTATTCAACAAAGGAAAAGTGCTAAAGTTACTATTCTCACTGGAGAAATTTAAACAGAAAACACTAAAATCAAAAAATATTTACATCTATCAGAAAAGTTAAAGAAAATGTACTTTAAACAGTAAATAAAAAAGAAGAAAGCTTTTACAGATATTTTCTGTCTGAAAGATTATTTGAAAAGTAAGTTTTTAGTTAGTGATGGATCATAGTTGAATCTTCAAAAAGTGTCAGTTTTGACATTTTTAAGCACACCAAAACCAACATTCTTGGCATTAGTCCAGAGATATAAGCTGGGTTAATAAAATTTCAAAAAGAAATGTTGGTTTTTAACTTTTGAAAGGCTCATGCATGTATGGTTATGACAGAATAGTTTGTAAATATTTTTAGTTCATTTTACGATCTAAAAGGCTTGTTATTTGTCGTTTTTTCTAATCTTATATGCATTCTTTCTTTATTTGAGACTTATAGAAAAAAAGAAATTACAGAGAATAAAACTATTTTTTGAGAATAAAAAAAATAGTCTATATTTTTGCATTTCACACTATTCTTTAACTGAAAATTACTATCAAAATGGAAGATGTATACGTTAAGCTATGTCGACTAAAACAAAAAATAATGTGAATAAATCAGAAATGAAAATGCAGAACTGGGCATACTATTATTTCAGTTCTCTAAAAAGAACTCTTCTCAAAGTCTAAACACCAAATGAAGGTAGAGAAGTAAAGAGACAAACGCGCGTAAACTGGTTCAAACAATAGGATCAGAGGAACAAGCTTGAGCTAGATAATGAAAAAGGGGGAAATCCCCTAACATCTGTTTCTCCCATCGCGTGCTTGCTCTTTACTTCTCTACCCTTATGAGATGTTCAGTTAGATGTAAGGTTCCTTTTTAGAATTATAGTATACATAGTACATCCTTTATTCTATTATTATAACAGTATTTATAGTATTTTATTTGTGTGCATAGATAATAAAAAAAATTCTTGTACAATTCCGTACTTTGTTGTAATCACATTTCTGGTAAAAAATAATCATATTTCTTTTTAATAAGGCTAAAATATACGGCGTTTAAGCCATTCATTTAGTTATTTTTTTCCATTCACATAGTAACGGTTTACCGGAAATTTTAGTTTTCAAAATAATAGTTCTTACATATTATATAATACCTTAGACCAACTTATACCAAATTATAGTAGTTTCGACCATACCTATTTTTTTCATTGTAGATAACTACATTGCTAATTTATTACCTTTTATTTACACTTTGAAAATTTAATTACAACGCAACTATAAGGTCTCGTCGTAAGAGAATCTGAACAATGATCAAAATTTTAATTACGATGAGAAGTTACAACATAATATCAATTTATTTAAACTAATTTGAAAACATATTACGTACATTACAAACATACATTGAAAACATACATTAATTTAAACTGTTATGTTTTCATGAGTCATACAACTAATGACTCATTAATTCGTTGCAATGAACAAAACGGTTGCATGAAAGGCGTTACTTAAATGCGCCATAGGCACCAACAGCTACTATTGCCTAAACAAACTGTTATGTGTAGTTAATTAGGGAAATTATTTTTCTTTAAATAAAAGAAGGCAAATTTAAGAGTAACTGATTTGTATTAAGGTTATCAGAAATTAATTTATTTGTGTTAAACTTTACTACTGAAGGATGATGCAATTCTAGAAATAAGCTTTACAAATAGTAAAAAAAAAAAAAAAAATTAAAATTTTAAGATAAAACTTGGTTTTGCTGTTTTTCCTTATTGAAATGCTAATGGTGCTAAACTTTTTTCTTCTTATTTTTTAAAATTTTTAATAACACACATCAAAACTATTAAAGAACACAACATGAAAATGTTCAACACTGCTTATCAAAATTTAGTTCAAGATTTAGTTCAAGATAAAGAATGTTTTAAACTATTTTTTTTTTAGATTTTTTTTATAAATTTTTAAAGATTATTAAAACGGAACAATATTCAGTTATAGTTATAAAAAAAATTTAAGAAAGAAAAAAAACGGTATAAATTACAATAACCAAAAACAATTTCAGAAATAAATTAAAATATTCGTAGTCGTGAATTTGGCTAAACCTTTTTTTGACTTTCTCTTATTTTATTTCCATTAATTCTTCCGAATTTTTTTTTCATTTAAATTTTTTTTTTCAAAAAAAAATAGATATAAAAAGAAAAAATTCTATACAATTTAAACTCTTTGAAATACTAATAGTGTTATTGATGAATATGAATGAAATTTTTGACTATTTTTTATATTAAAGCGCAATATTTTAGTTTTGTTACTAATATTAGGCATCAGCTTTTTAAACTTTATATATTTTTTAAAATTGCTTCAGGGAAGATATGCGTGTCTTTTTTTTTCAGAGGAGAAAAATAGATTAGAAGGGAAAATAAGTTGCATTAAAATCTACTAAGCAACACTTGGAGTATATCTTCCATTTTTTTTAAATAAAACTTCAATGTTTATCTTCCTTATGAATAGTAAATAAGCTTATTTAAATGTATTTAATGCCCGATATTAGAGAGTTCCCTGCACTGCATGAAATGGATACTCAAATTTCACGAAACTCTCTTTACTTTTGCGAAATCGTTTCCTGGTACATGCTCCGAGCAAACATTTCTTCGAAGTGATAAAATAGCTATCGTCACTTTTTCGGGGAAAAGAATTTTGTCAAAATTAAACAAATATTTCATCAATATATTTTCCAAAAAATAGTAACTTATAGCGCTTAATGTCTAATCACCTAATATATAATGACTTCATCGTGGGGACCATATAGGTGGATCAATGTTTCTCAAACAGCGCGAGACTGAAATAACAGAGAGCTAAATTACACCCATGTCCGAAGCGGGATTCGAACTTGGGATCTTCCTGTTTGCGTCTTACAGCTTGATCACTACACAGGATGGTTGATTTTATCATCACTTTATTTTCGATGATCCAGTTTTCATTCTAGTTGACTATCTCCCACAATGCAACTATGATAAGGTTTCGCAATTAAAAAAAAACATTTTTGTCATGTATTAGGTAGTTCGTGTTTCGTCATAAATCATGTGATTTCGTGACGAAATGACTCGCAGAATCAACAAAAATATGAAAGTTTTCAAAGATTGTTTTTTTTTCTTCCCCAATGCCCACCTGTGTTAACATCCGTCAATTCAGTTATTTTTCAAGGATTGTTGAATCGTCAAATATGAGAGTTTTATATTTGAGAGTGTACATGCGACATTTCTACTCAATTTGAAGGCAGAGGTGGACTCAATCATAAAAAATTTAAAATGCAAGTGAAAATTATGGGAAAGGGAAAGTGAGAAAAAAACCTTATATTGGTTTTAGTGGGTGGTTGTTAAAAGATTTCCTTTTTTGAGCTAAGTTCATTAGTGAAATGTATAGTTTTGGCCAAATGAAAGAGAAAATTCTGCTTTTTATTACGTATTCTATTTTTTGTCACAAAATTATCAATATACAAGCGTGTTCGTACTAATTTTAACTCAATTTGTAACTTTGTGTTGTTGCATCTTATACCACATGGTTTGTTTTCTATACGGTATAACACATGTTGCCTGATTTGAGATACTATCTGCACAAATTTCAGTATAAGTGACTAAGTAAAATTAAGAATTCATTTATAGACTAAGCAAGTAATATGATCTCTTTTTATTGCTGCTATAGTGGATAACCCTGCCTCAAATGCTTAGCCTGCTCCAGTTAGAGCCTGCACTTTGCACCAGTTAGCAGCAGTTAGAGCCTGCACCGGCTCTTTGGGGTGCATCAACCGAGAAATTCATTATACCTCAAAATTCATTTTTCCGTTAAATACATTTTAAAAGTAACATTTAATTCATTAGAGTGATTCAGTGATTTTACGATAATTATAAATGTTAAAACTACGGCGTATCATATTTTTTGCTCTGTAACATGTTCTGGTAGAAATGAAGTTAACGGTAAAAAAATATAAGTACCATGAATGCCAAGACTTTTTACTGTAATTTGATTTGTAATTTTTTACTATGTGGGAGAAGCAGTGGCTAAGTAATTCAAATCAATTAGCCAGTCTTATGAAGCATGTGGAGTTGAAGAAAGGTTAGGAAGGCAATTAAGTGCAATCTTGAAGTGCATATGAGAGGAATACAACGTGAAAAAAAATAAATGGGTTCAAATGTTTAATATATTAGATCATGCCGGCCTTGTGGCCGAGCAGTTAGCGTGCCTGACTGCGGGGACAGTGGCTGCGGATTCGAATCCCGCTCTGGGCATGGATGTTTCTTTCTCTCTCTTTGTGTTCTATGTCCTTTCTTCTTTGTGTGTGAATGTGATCCGCCTTAAAAACGGGTTTGTGGTTGTGTGACGTTGGCGACACTGCTCCAACGCCATGGATTCGCCTCAGGTGCCCACTGGGTAACGAAATGTGGGTAGCAGTTCTGGCACTTTCTGAGGCCAATGGACAATAATTCCAAGTGCCCGCCATTAAAAAAAATATTAGATCACATGTATTTAATATGTTTTGGTGATCTTGACTCTATTCTATATTTATAAGCATTTTCCAGATTTTGCGGTCATGACAAAAAAAATAATTTTTCTAAGTATCACTGCAGTGTATCCCCTTTTTTTAATAACATTTTTTTAATATTTTTGTTTAAATTACAAGGGGCAAAAAAGAATCTGTAATAAAATCAGTTATTTAGTCTATTCCTACTTAAGAAAAAGGGAGTAAAAATACAAAGGAACAAATATTTTAAAACTACCCATATTAAATAATAATTGAGAGATGGCAATAAACGAACCATTAAAGAAGTCTTAAAAGGATATTCATTGCTACTGCTATTAAGAAATATTCAACTGCACACGGAATCAGCATTTTAAATAATACAAAAAAAAAACATAAATGGTTGATGCATAATGTTTCTTAATTTTTTTCAGAGTACAAAAAATAACTGAATTTAATAAATTTAAGTCTTAAATGTCGAAAGAAATAAGTTAACAAATTATTTACCTTACACTCTAAAAGTTCTTGAAGAACGGTATAATTCCTAGATGTTTTGCAAACCGTATCAGAAATAGAAATAAGAACTACCACATGCCAGTAGTCCATGCCAGCCAACAATCAGAATCTGTCAAGGTCGATTCAGGTGCTAGACAAGGTTGTATATTTTCTCCAATACTTTTCTTGATTGTTATTGATTGCTCGATTATAAATAAATTATAAGAGACTAAAAGGAATATTGGATGGACCCTTGCTGAATATATTTCTGACCTTCATTTCGCAGAGGACTTATCTTTACAGTCCAACACCTTTCAAGTCATGTAAAAAAAATACAAATATTTTAAACGTAGAGGTAAAAAATGGGCTGATTATCAATCGAAATAAAGCAGCTAATACAACAATGCAGCACAGCGAGTATTCCATGAAGACGAGTTATTTCGTTTGTCGAGATGAAAAAGTTAAAAAAGAGAATAGTTTAATTAAAAAGGATAAGTATGACTCAATTTAAAAATGTCATTCACTTCAAAATTATGTAAATAGGAAACAGTCGGCACGTCAATCGTCAATAGGACAGTAGACACGCTTTAAACACCCAAAAACAGGCATCCATTTTCAAGACTTGCCAAACGTGAATGAATCAAGAATCGCCAGTCGTCATTCATCACTGGCAAGTTTTGAAAAAGGACTTAACACGCTTGTTTTTGAGTGCTTGAAACATGTCGACTGTTACTTCCTATATACATATTTATTAAACGAATGAAGTTTTTAATCAATAGTATCTTACCACTTCAGTTTCTTGGGCTTATTTATTTAAGAATATAGATGTAGTTTTGAAATCCCATGGTCATGAATTATTATATTAATATCAGCTAAAGTATGGATATTAAATGAAATTAAATAGTATTTTCTCAAAACGGAGATTAAATCAAACTTATGTATATGTATTTATTTTCTTATACCATGAATAAATAATTATCTCAATATTTGACTGGATTTAATTTTATAGGATTTAATTTTATGTCTCACTGAAGAGGAATCAGATTGAAACGTTTTTTCACTACTGACACACATGGATTTAATTCCTCTTTAATTCCCATTAGCTTTTCACATAAATAGATTAAACCGAATAAAAAAAAATTAAATTCTTGTTTTGATTAATGCTATAAAAAAAACTACAATTTGCATTGGTTCAATAAGAAAATGACTGAGCTATAGAAAATGTCATCTAGGAATTTAAACTTTTACGTTTGAATTACTTTGAATTTCTTCAAGGAGAAAAAAATATATTGAATCCGTTTCAACTACTTTAAACTATAAAGATGAAAGCGAAGAAACATAAGAAGGCCTTAAAATCTAATTACGTATGGAAACTCATGACTTTTATCTTCAACTTTAATTTCATAAAAATTCCCCCCGGTAAAGTTACAGTTAATTCAATTTACATTTGGAATGACTTTTTAATGCTCAAAGTGCTTGAGGGAGACTGCCATTTCTTATAAACTTCTTGATATAATTCCATTAAAACCATCCGCCATTTTGTTGCGGGTGAATCCTTTCTTTTTGAAACGCCATCTTTAATATCAATTTAATGGTTGAAATTTACGCGCTCAGTTTTAAGACTTCGTCTTTATAGTAAAAAAAGAATAATTCGATTTACTCTTGTTTAAAGAATTAAAAAAACGAATCAAACAAATTCAGACAAGATTTTTTTAAACTTTCAAACTGAAATAATTAATAGTCAATAGAATAAATGCATTATAAGTAAGTTTTTAGATGTGAGATTTCATAGTTTAACTTTTCTGATTTATAATTGAAAAATTCCTTATGTTACTTATGCTAATATATGGCTCACGGGTTAAGGCACCGGGCTTTAATTGTGGAGAACTAGGGTTTGATCCCCAGTGGCGGTTTGAAGCCCACGCAGCTTCAAATTGATGGTTATCAGCTTGTCTGGGAAGAAAAAGCGGTCTCGGCGTAGTGCATACAGCATTGCCGCAATCATCCCGTTGTTCGCGAAATTGTTAATATATTTTACACAGTATGTAATCTAAAATTTTTAAAAAATTTTTGAAACACAAAATAATAATTTTTATTTTATTACTGCACACACTGTAAAAAATTCCGAATCCAATTACTGTAAAAAGAACGGCAGACCTTCGTGCAACATCCGTAAACTCCATTTTACCATAAAATCCTTCTTACCATAAAATTTTATGCCTTAATTTTGTACAATAATATTTAGTTAATTACAGTGCTTGAGTGTGATTTTACTGCAAATATTACAGTAATAATTACGGTTACATTGGAATTTTTGTTTCGTGAAATATAACGGTAAAAACTATTGGCACTCTTAGTACTGGTACTTTACATTTCAATTTAATCTGAAAATTTTTACAGTGTACTTGAAAACTGAAATTCTACATATACACTATTTTTCCGATATACTAACTTTCCCTTTTTTATCTACAAAGTATCTATCTATCATATAAATATTGTAAAACCATTTTGCATTTCATAGTTTATAACTCAACTTCAGTTTTAAAAATTCGAAAAATTTTCTCAGTTGTCTTCTTTTCAACAAGTTTAAACTCAATTTGTTTCCTTGCGAAAGAAGTTCGACAAACTTATTCAACTTCTTCATACATCTTTTCGGCTAAATAGCTCCTGAAAAAAAAGGTTGAAATTGTTATCAATACCTAGGAATAAAATGTATTGTATCATTTCTTTTTTCCCTATCTCGAAATTCACTTGAAATTCTTGGAATGTATGCCCACAATAAATCGCTAAATTGATACCACTTTTGTCTCTTATTCGACGTTTTTACTTTTATTCTTTGAAGAAGTTGTTCTGAAAAAGTTGAAGAATCTATTCCTTGTCCTTGTGTAAAAAAGAATGTTGTTAACTTATATATTTTAAGAAATAAATTTCAGAGTACCAGGCAAAAAAAGAGTTCAAAACATAAAATGGTTTACTGTAAATGACAAATATAGTAAGAAAGTAGTTACTGCTAAGTTTAATATTTTAAAAATGTAAAGAAAAAAAAGAATTTTTAATATAAATGTCACGTTATTATACACTTTATATATTCCTGGTTTTTCTCCTGCATTTATTATTATTTTTTTTGAATTTATCTTTAATGGTTTTTTTAATATCGTTAATTGTTATCTTCTAAAGTTAAACGGAAAAAATAATTCAAAACAATTATGATCATTCTTTAATTGGATATTCATTTGCATGAAGTTTTATAATTGAAAGTCATGGTTTGCCAAACATATCGGGTTTTTATCACCCTACAATTTAAAGTCACTGGCTCTTGTTTCAAAGCTTAAAATAAAAAATCAGAGGGAAGTGCTGTTGTACTATTTTGTCCTCCGACTCAATAATTTTAATAAGATTTTTTTAATAATAATAATACCTAAAAGAAATTATATTCATATTTCAAATTAAGTATTTAAGCAAATCACAGTCAAGTGAAATATTTCATAGTAAATATCATTGAATGTTTTTTTTCTCAAATTTTGTAAATTGGGTATAATTATTTCTAACAGCAAATATATTATTCTACATATTTTATTAATTAAGATATTTTTCTTCAATAACAGAGACAATTTTAATTACTACGAATAATTAGAAAAATTCATTACCTATTTTTTATTAATTGTTATTTAATGATAACACGTAATGTTCGAACTATTTGGATTTAAATTGTAGTTTTCACTTTTAACTTTTATTTTTAAAGTTATGATAGGTGTTTTAAGTACATTAACTGTTCATAAAAAGAAAATTTTCAGTTTTTGATTTCTCAGTCAAGCATCGGCATCTGCTATCTGGAAATAAGACAATTGTTACATTATTTCTGAAAATAAGTCAATTTGTAAGTTTCAGGAAGTTTTGCTATTATTCAATTTAACACTGTACCACATGTACGCTGTAAAAAATTGCGGATTAAATTATTGTAAAACGCACCGGCACTCAAGAAGCTGATATATTTTACCGAAAAATATTTCGGAACTAAATCTGATATATTGTAGTTCTCACAGTAGTATTTACTGTAAAATCACGGTACAGTAGTATTTACTGTGTTTCATGGATTCACGGCTTAAGAACATTACTAAAGTCAAGATCAATTAAAAGATTAAAAAAATATATGCTATATGAAACAATCATTAGACCTTTCTTAACAGTCATTAGATCCGAAACATGGTCTTTAACTAAATCAGAAACAGACCTGTTTAATTTTTTTATGAGAGAGAAAACACCTGAGAAAACTTTTTGATGCCATGTAGATAGCTTATGGAGACATAATTTTTAACTATATAGGCTATTCAAGAAAGCTGATGCCAACAAATACATTCAAATAAGCCGCTTACAGCTTGCGGGTCACTTCTTTCCAATGTACCTTTTTTCCTAGACATTTAAGATTTTCTATTTACAAACCAATGGGAACTAGAGTTAGAAGTAGGCCTAAGATCAAATGTTTTGACTGCGTGGAAGAGGATTTCAAAATCTTAAGAATTACTAACTGGAGAACAATCGCAAAGGAAAGAGCAGAATAGAGGAAGGTTCTAGGGAATGCTCTGGCAAAATCATTTCCTAGAATCTTCCACAAAGGGCTGTCAATAGAAGTAAAAGTAGAAGATTTCACGGATTCAGCACCCAAGGTGCAGATACTTTTTTATCGTTAATTGACCCATAATTTTTTTACTGTATACTGCTTGTTTCTTCCTTGTTTCTTTTCCCTCTATATGTTCGCAGATGTGTGATATATTAGAATCACACATAGAAAAAAAAATATTTATTATTATTAACACATAATTTTTATAATACCACTGCTTTGCTCTACGGTTCTCGTTTTTAATATACGACTGAATAAAAATAAAACGTCCTGTTCCATTCTGTTGTCATAGAAAAATCAATACTAAACAAAATGTTTCTGGTCTACAAGGTCTTCACAGTGACAGAGAAAACTGACAGCTCGTATATGTGTATCAAATGTTCTCAATTGCATACATTTGATACAGACATTTGATATAACTTAAAGACTTTAATGAGACTAAGATGAGTTGCAAACACTAAATCGCCCGATTAAAAGTGCAATGCTGTATAAAATAGTTTAGAATTGGTAAAGCAAATCGAAAAAATTACCAAGTAAATTTTTAGCAAATAAATCGTAAATTAGCAAATCGCAATTTAGCAAATAAATGTACTCAGGATCAAATGAATCAAAGATTTCCGTAAATTCAAAGACCGTCTTGGAAAGACAGTTAAACAAACCGAAAAGGAAGTGAAAAGGGATACGTGCTCAATACCATGTTCTAATTTGTTTATATGCTGTTTGTTGAAACAAACTCTTTGATTATTGTATTATATGTGCTGATAATTGAAGCATGCACGTTAGTTTTTGCAACTTACATGTAGATTATTGCGCTGTATCTGTTGATTATTGCAACATGCATGTTGATCATTGCAACATTTATGCTGATCATTGCAACATACATGTTGATTATTGCAAGACGCATGCTGATTATTGTAATGCACATGTTGATTATCACAACATACATGTTGATTATGGCAACATATCTATGTTGATTATATACTAACTTTTTAAAAAAAAGAAGAACTGCGTACTTAAAGAAACACTCAATACACCATAAATTTTGAAAAATTGCATGAGGGAAAATGGTCATGAAAAAAATTATTCTAAAATAGTAAAAGCAAAATCGGATTTTTATCTATATTTTAGTATAACTATCTGATTTGTTAGTCCTATTCAACATTTCTTCTGTCTACACATCTCCAACGTTTGCTCTCGATAGTCGCAAATCCTCCTTTCTGAAATATGTGACACCCTAATCCACCTAAACGGAAATCCACTTTTAGGATCAGGCCAATAGCGTCGACGGCCCTCGCGTTTATTAGATTTTTCCTTCCTTCTTCCCTATGTTCTACTTAAGACAATTTTTTTCCCTTTTCTTTTTCCCCAACCAGCGAAAGAGATACTGGAAGCAATTGCTCTGACTTCAAAAGCAAAGGATAGGATGGGGAAAAAACATAAGACTTGAAAGATGATATTTATAAATGCATTAAAAAGACTTGCAATTTTACCGACGCAGTCTTATTTTTACTGCGATTACTTTTGTATTTTTATTCTGCTCTTATTTTTGATCTTACCTTAGTAAAGGTTTCTTTTAAAAAACAGTGTGTTTATTCCTTTTTGAAAATACAGAAAACGCGAAAGAAATCAAAACAAAAATGAGCTTTTATTGCAAAATATAGATCAGTTAAATAACTATTTATCGATATTTAAGTCTGTATTTCCACTTTAAGAAAACATATATTTCCGTAAAAACTTTAACAAAGCATCCATTGATGTAAGACTTCCAATTCCTTTAAATAAAATATACTTTTACTGAGAAACTCTTTCATAATTATTAGCACGATTTTGAATTTTTTTTATTTAGAAAAATAGTGGTTTTTTCAAACAGTTATCACTAAAAGTCTAAAATATATTTTAGTTAATTTACACATATATGCCTTAAGTCATATATTTACTAGTTAAAGATCCAATCTATATTATTTTAAATTTAGAATGTATTTCTTAACGAAAAAATATGTTAGTTTAAAACATTTATTGGTTTTGAAATGAAGGAATAAAATAACAGAAAATATAGTTATTTATTTAAAAAGAGAAAAAGGAAATGAATAATAAATGATCATTTCTTTGCCAGAATAATGTTAGGTTTTACTTTATAATTATTCTCGTTTCAGGTGATTTCTGAGGAAATTATTATAAAAATTCTTAAAAATAACTTTACCATGCAAAAAAATATAATTATTTTAGTAACTATTATGCAATGTAAACTTCTGTTTATTATTTTCAACTTGCCCATTATTTCCCAAGAGAAAAACAATGTAAAATGAATGTATAAACATGATTTCTTATTTAAGCAAAACTACATATTCCATTACATATTTAACAAACGCAACAGACTTCTGCTTTAAATCTTATCTTAAATAAAGGAATTTCCTTTAGAAGATTTCATCGTGCTAATCATTAGTTTATTTAAGAAAATAAATAACTAAGGAAATGTTATGGAATTAGCATTAAATCACCTCCTACGTCTGATTTTGGGTAGTAATATTTAAATCTCTGGAGTACTTATCGAAAATGATTTGTCTAACATTGCCTGTATCTTGCACACTATGATGCATTCTAAGAAGATACTTATACTTTTTTTGTTGTCCAAGAAATAAATTAAGGTCATGCTCTTTTAAATAGCTGCCTGAATAGTGCACTCCAGAATAAAAAATTTAAAAAAAAGAGAAATTAACAAATAAAGTTAATGAGCTGATGTGTATATTCGCAGAATTATATAACTTGTAATATGGCCAAATCAGAAATCACTAAAAAAAAAAAAATTATTTGCCATAAGAAACATAATTTATTTTTTATAGAAAATTAAAAAGAAAACATTAGATTCAGATAATTTTTTCCTAAAAATGTAATTCTAAAGTTTATAGAAATTTGGTAACCTAAAACAGAATTATAAAATAATTGTTTCACTCTTCGAGAAATACCCACTAAAGTGAAAACTCATAGGAATCGATTATAATTATTTCTACCTTGATTTAAAATAAATAATCTCAGTTACATGATTTATATAGTAATGAATCATTTCTGCATAGTAAAAAAAGGAAAAGAGATGTAGTTTGAACCAGTGTAAATATTTGAGTCGCCCAGTTAAGAAAAATTGAATTTAGTCTATAAATTTTATGTCTCATACAAAAAAACAATATACTGTGTTAGGGCCATTTCAGTTTGCAAATTAGGTTATAGAAAGTATTTTTTTTCTTACCTTTTACTTGCTGAGTCATCTTTTAATAAATTTGACTGAGATATAAAACTATATAATTCGTAAATTTAAGAAGCAAATTTAATTCGATAAGAAAAAACATTTTATTCTTATAAAGCTAAAACACCACATTTTAATAAAAATATTTTATTTTTGTTAGGTAAATTAAGTCAAAGAAGTGTTATAATCAGGTAAATTTAATCGAAAAAGCTGAATTTAAAGGAAATCATTTACAATTCGATTTCTTAGGAATTACTCAACCAATTTGGTTAATATTTTGTATTTGTCATATAAAATTACATTCCTTAAAATGAGGCACAAAAGTTATATACCTTGCAATTAAAATTTTTTTAACCATTCTTAAAAAAAAAAAAAATATTTACTGAAATATATTTTTTGAATGGGATTAAAAAAATACATAAAAAAATTCTCAAGATAGAGAGAAATACGCAAAAAGTAAAATTAATATTAAGGGGTTCAAACTTTGGAGTTCTCTTTTGACCAAACTATTAGGACCCTCTTTCCCACATTGCGGCTATCTACTCCATATTTTGGGGGTCCGAAATACGAATCCGTCGAATAAATGGCATGTTAATTTAGGGAAAGTATGTTTTTACGTCTGATTTCGTAACTTAAAATATCGTATGCACTTATTAATTTGCATATTTGAAGTTCATTTCTCAAGGCTTTAAATTGAGTCCTAGAATGGGAAAATCCAATCATTAGATCAAAAGTAGTTCAAGCTTGTCAGTTTTCTTTTTGCGCACTGTACATTACTATCTAACTTGGACCAAAATTTCTCACGTAAATAAAAAAAAATGCCGAAGCGTTTGGAAGACTTTTTAAACAAAAAATTATATTAATAGACTAACATATAATATGATTCCCACAAATTTTCTAAATTAATTAACTCACTAGCGGCTTAGAAAAATGGCGAAATTGGAAAAACATTGGGAGAATAGTGCAGGTTAAAATAAGACTATTTACGAGCAGAACAGTCGGTGGTAATTAAAAAAATTTACGAATCACAATTATAATTGTTTAGCGTCATTTCGTGGACATGTTTCATTTAATTTTTTTTTTACTTAATATTAGAAAAAAAATAATATTGATGTATGCCTAGAGAGACTGAAAGTTTGATCCTTTCCAGATTGTTGGTATATAAAACAATCAGGTATCCAAAATCTTAAATTATAATCATAATTAATTAATAAAAACATATTACATACATGGTATTTTATGCGACTTGATTAACTAAAATATTTGATTAAACGGAACACTGGCGTTTCAATATATCTATACATTATTTTCTTAGATGTTGGAGTTTCCTTTTTTTCTATAAACAATAGTTGTAGATATGTGGAATTACCTTTGTTTTCTTACTGAAACTGGAGTGCCTTATTTATACTAAAGGGTACCTTAAACCCAAACCCACCAGGGGTTAGGGGTTACCTTTCGAAATATCTAGGGGGCAACTCTGACTACTGACGTCATTCTATGTAGAATGTCCTATATATACATTTTATACGGTTATGTAAGGCTCATACATAATTGACTATATAAGCACTTAAATTGAAAATAATTTATTTAAATTATGATATGTTAGGAATACTCAACCTTTTCTGCAAGTTATTTTTTGAATAAAAGAACAACAAAAAAGGAGAGGGGCCAAATCAACCCCATCCATTGTTTTAGTATTAATATAGTAAGTAACAGAAGTATAAAAAAAATAACAATAAAAGCAAATTCATAAATCATCCATACCATTAGATAGATTGAAAATAGCTTCTTATTCTTAAACAATATGCTCATTAAAACAGAAACAATATATTTTTTTTTAAAACTAATATCACAACACATAAATAAGCTTAAAATAACGCTTCGGATGTTGTGTATTTTTATCATAAAGACACAATAAAAACTCTCCAATAGGTCGTTGATTCATACTTCACCTTAAATGTCTTTTTCTGCTTGAATTGCTCTGGTAAAGAAAAGGAGTCTAGTTGACAAGACATTTATCATCATTGCTTAACTGTCCTGATGAAAAAGGAAAATTCAATTTTCTTATGGCCATAGATCAACGGCACCTATCGATTGCAGGTTCCTATGTCAACACTTATTTATTTATTTCGTTGTTTTCTTCCCTTTAAATAGTGGAGAAATGAAACGATGGCAAAATGTGGTATTTTTGTTGTGCTTTTTTCTCCAAAATAATTTTCTGAAACCTATGATTGATTAATAATTTGCACCGAAATTTTTATACAGAAATGCGACTTTAGCTTTTATTTTCAGAAAAGTATATTTTACGCATAGATCGATCTCAATTTTTAAGGTAAAGAAATATATTACGCATATCTACTTTGCATAATATGTAAGCTGTCTTATGTATTTGACAAATGCCATTCAAAAAAGATACATCACATATATAATTAATATAATACATAATTAAATAAAATAAAAAATATGAGTTTCAATAAACAAAATAAAAAGATTAAAATAAAAGCAATTTGTTAAAGGGTTTTAGTGATTTATGTTTCGCTTATGCTGTGAAAAGAAATCTTATGATTTTTACAATATTGAAATGACTCTCTTTACGTAAGAGTACTGTCTTGCAATCACGAGATGAGCCTTCGTTGTAACTGGCAGCAATATAACTGAGCCCATCTATTGATTTCCAGAGTGTATGAACTATTTGAATTAGGAGCCAGCTGTCTACTTCAAAATACTTAGAAAAACGACCATTATATAAAATAATCTTCGATGGTAAAGATAGAATTTTGGTTAAATTGTCAACCAATCATCACTGTCTTTGACAAAGGCATTTTGACTGTTTTTGAGATATAGGAATAATGTATTCGAAACTTCATAACTTATATTCTTGTCTCGAGGATACAGTAGATTATGTGTAACTTTGTAATGCATTGCACAATCACATGGGTCTCATCATATCAGCATTTTTTAGAAAGTGATATAATTTGGTAAATAATTTGGGTAAACCAGATATCAATCTGATATTGCTTGACTGAGATGATCTGAATTGAGGAACTCAAACTCAGGGAGCAGTGGCGGATCCAGCCGGGGGGGGGGTCATAGGGATCATGACCCCCCCCCTAAATTGAAAAAAAGAATAAAAATAATAATTTTTTTAATAGTTTACAAAAGAAATAAAATATTTAAAAAATTATTTAAGGAGGTATAAGGGGGAATCTGAGTCTATGACCCCCCCCCCCGACAGGAGAAATTTCTGGATCCACCCCTGTCAGGGAGATGAACTCTCAAAGAGAGGATACTCAGGGAGAGGAGCTCTCTGAATATCTAGTCTGGTAAAAAAAAAAAAAAAAAAATTAGCAGATTCTGGTCTTACCGACCAGAATCTGCTAATTTTTTTTTCCCGTTTTAATAGTGAACTTAGCCGAAGTGCACCATTTGGTAATGTGCCAAAAAAGTAGACCAAAATCAAATCAAAAAGAATTATTTGAAATCATACTAAAGCAAAATTTGTTCTTTTACCAAACCAAACCGTAGTTTTTACAAAACATTTGGGAAAAAACTATGTTTTTCCTGTAAAACCTATAGACTTCGGGTTTTTACTGTTGCATACACATTAGTAAATGAAGTTAATTTTTCACTCTTGACTTTCAGCTTTCCACGACTGTTGATAAAAACTAAACTAGCATAAATAAGATAACTACAATGGAATAAGACATTTTCATCATATTCCACATTATCAAATATTGCAGGTAAAATATCATTTTTTAGAAATTTTGTTACAAGAAAAAGATAAGGAATGGATCAACCGCGTCATTCAAAACATTCTAAAATATCCCAAGTAGAGGAGAGTGGGGTCAATTGTAACAGGGTACTATTGTAACAGAGCAAAAATTTCGAGTGTCGGGTTCTAGATTTGATTCGTAGGTGGCGCACAAGGTGTATGTAATAAATCTACATGTACCCTGCTGGCAACCATTTTTATGTACTTTAGAAAGAGTTACATCACAAAAGATATTTTCACGCTACATAAGTACTTTTTTTGGAATTAGAATATTATATTGTAACAAAGTAATTTCGTTTAAACACATAAAAATTATTAACCGAATATGTAAGTGGACACCTTAATTAACATTTCAAAAAAAAGATTAGTTTTGTTAATTAAATAGCATTGTTTTTAACAAATGAAGCTGAAATGGCATCTTGGGGACGGTTGCAACAATAAGTAAAGGGAGGATTGTAACAGCTGAAAATAAATAATTTGTTCACTAACCACTCTTAACTCTTTAAGAATTACCATTAGCTTCCTATATCATTTATATTATGTTGCATGTGCATTATTTTATTTGTCACCTTTCACAGCATAAATTAAAATTTTTAACCCCTTAAAGTTAAGAGTTTGACCCTTTAGGTCTCTGCTCATTATTATTTTTACTCCTAAAATATCACTACTATTTTGATCAATAAAAAAATACATCACAACTATGTTAATGTGTATAATTAACTATGTTTTAGTTGAATTTATGAACTGTTACAATTGACCCCGTAAGTAGGGACAATTGTAACAAGTGCACGACTGTCAAAAATTGTTAATAACAAATATAATAACATTTAAAATAAGGTATTTACTTTTTTTCTAGTAGAGGATAGACTACTTTACTCGTCTATCAATTAATACTAATAATATATTGGATTTTTTGTTAGTTAAAAATAGTTAAGTAAAAAATGTTACAATTGACCCCACTCTCCCCTATACATAAATTATTTTTAAAAAAATTGAATGATTGATTAATTGATTAAAATTGGAGTTTTATAACGCAGGTTAACATATCTAATTACAAAGATGGTACAGTGACTACAGAGATAGTGAGATTACTAGAAAGATGGTGATTTGTAGCTATAGTGCTCACATATTAGCACCAGCTATTAATAATATCACATGATAAAAACTTCTGAATGAAGAGGAAAAAAACTTAATGATATATCTTGGAATAATTGAACCCGTATTTATTTCAAAAGAAGATAAATTACTTGCAAGGATTTTGAGGAAAGAAAGAATAAAATTAGTTCAAAACTCTCAGTATGCCAAGCAGCATTTTTTTTTTTGATGTCTTAAAGAATTCGAACAAACAATCAAAAAATGGATAAAGAAAATAAAATAAACTTAAATTAACGTAGTTATGCAGTTGCGTTTCTAATGGTTTCATTGATTCTCTTAAAAAATTGATTTCTGTTACTAGAGCTAAACTAAAATAACTAAAAAAACTAAAATAACTAAACAAACTATTCCGATACTTAAGGGGGTTCGGTACCTCCTATGTTGACAATGTTAAAATGGCATATTTCGATGTACCTTTTTAAAAAATGTATCGTAGTTAGAGCTTTGAAATTTTTTTTGTGTATGTAATAGACATTCTAGATTATACTGAAGTCCACTTTTTTTAATTTAGTGAATTAAAAGAAATTTAAAAAAAATAAATTACACAGCATGTCAGAAAATTTTAAAAGCTTCACATTTTCATCCGAAAATTTTGAATTAAAAAAAATATTAAGTTTCTCTTAAAAAACTGCTCACTTCAGCACAAACTACAGTACTAAAGGAACTTTTTAAATCAAATATCAAAGTGTTGTGATCAATAGTTTTCAAGAAAAGGTACATCGAAGTAAAAAAACATAGTTTTGAGTTATTTGCATTTAAAGCGTAAATATTAGACTACCAACAATATTTAAAATTTAAATTCAAAAATCAAATTGTTTCTAAGTTATAAATCTCGTACTGCTTACATTTCAAACAAATTACTCTTAAATGTTTCTTTTATTTGATTGAAAAATAGGTTTTTATACTATACTCTCCTCACTTTTCGAGCGAATAAAAAGCCCTTAAAATGATCAAACTGAATGCGATAATTATAAAACTGTATAATTCATAAATCACCCATAAATTTTATTCATGAAAATTGAATATTCAAGTCTTTACCAAGATGTTTTGCTTAAATTTAAATGAGTTAAAAGCACTTTTGTTAAAAAAAATAACTATATTACAAAAAAAATCTAAGAAAATGCATATTTCAAGATAAACATTCTAAACACAGAAATAATTAACAAGGAACTGTAAATAAGAATTTACTTCAAAATTATAAATATTATGTAAAGAACATTTAAACAAAAAATCAAAATGATGTAACTAGAAATTAGGGAGAGAAAAAAATCCGGTCCAAGGTAAATTCGAATAATGTAAGCGAAATTCCTAATCTATGCCGGTAATGACAGCTTCAAAACAATCCTGGTCCATAAGCAATGTTTTTTTTTGCATTTCAATACTTTATTTTCTTCTCTTTTACGTAAGTAAACAAAAACGTAATGAAGAATAAAAAAAAAACGTAAAAATAATGACCTAATAACAGTATAATAAAAGAACAAAACAAAAATAGACTTAACAAATCAAACTAATGTAAATCTCAGTTTTATATTCAAAATTCTCGAAAATCGCATGGAAATAAAGAACAAATAAATAATCCAGTTAAAGTTACAATCAACTAAAGATATTGTAAAGTTGAAATTATAAAAATTTTTTTAATGACTTGGTAATAGCACATGCAAAAAATAATGGACATTATAATGTTTACGAAATCGTCTGTCAAAAGTGGGCGTGGCATGGGTGTTTTCGGTTTGTTTACATTTTTTAATTTAAGTTTAAGTGCACTTCTACGTGGATTTCAAACAAAAGCAATATATCGTTAGAAAGCTAATAGTTTCTAGTTTAATTATTGATCAAAATCTCAAATTCGATTTTTTGAAGGTTTTTAGGTACTGAACCCCCTTAAGCGCACAAGGGTATAAGACGAGAAGTGCCAACTGTGCATCGCTTATTGAATTTTCATTTATTTAACGAATGCTTCTGAAAAATTCCAGTAAGCTTCTTTCTTTTATTTCTTTGAAGCAATCTGCAACTTAAGTAAAGTTTTGAAAAGGCTATTTACATTCTTAAATTACAGCGAAGAATATATATCTAAAGAGATTTATTTTGTAGAAGTGCGACTTTAAACAAAGTAGTTAATGAAGCTAAAATTGTTATTTTAAGTTTAAATATTCAATTAAATTTATGAGAAAACAGAGTTTAATGCCGTTAAGCGAGAACACGAAATATTTCATAGGTATCAAATTTTGAAACAAAATGGTTGGCATTCATTACATCAATTTGATGCCTTTCAAATTTTTATTTTCATTAATTATGGTTTTTAGGCATGGCATATAATATTTAAGCACGCTTTTCAGTGATGCAGTGTTTCTCACGTCTTTAGTTTTGTTGCAAGAATTACTGAAATCACGATTAATGTTTTGAGATCATTAATTATAGATATTAGTTATTAAATTCACATCGATAACGATCATGCAATTTTTCATCTGCAATACTTTAACGCAATTGGCAAGTTTTTTTAAGGAATACATACATATAATTAGTTTCTTGGGGATATGGTAGATTGTGGTACTTTACCACAAACCGAAGAAACTGCTCCCACACTGACGACATGATAACTTAATGGTGCTACCATACTAGTCCATCCTTCCATTTCCATTTTTGATCTTGTTTCATATTTCTTTGTGGATAGTGTTGAGATGCTGTTAAAGATATAAACGATCCCCTATTATTTTGCTGCTATAATGTTATTTAATGCATCTGCTTCAATGTTATTTATCGAATTCATGTCAGACAGCTAATTTATTTCGATATGTGTTTTCCGATATGAAATTTTTTTTTTTATATATATATATATATATATATATATATATATATATATATATATATATATATATATATATATATATATATATATATATATATATATATATATATATATATATATATATATATATATATATATATATATATATATATATATATATATATATATATATATATATATATATATATATATATATATATATATATATATTAAAAATCAACTCGCATATTATTTAAAATTTTTATAAAACGGAACCAGTCAGTCCAATCTTAATTTAAATCAGACATTCAGATTAAAAAGAAATAAAGAAATACTGTTTGTCTGTAGAAGTAACTTCACTAAGTAATAAGATAACTTTTCAACAACTTTTTTTTTGAGGATTACTCTAGCCAAATGTGACACGAAAAAATCAATAAAAAGGGAAAAAATCCGTTAAAAGACTTCAAGATGCCTAAGTTTTTTAAGATATGCTAATGTGACTTGAGACGTTCTTTCTTACTCTTTAGAAATTGAAAAGTTGAAAGTTACTACTTTTTTTACTTTATTTATTGCATATCTGTCTGAGTGTAGAAAGCAATAAAAGTATTTGTGTCACTTTTTCAAACTGTTATTTTAATTCATGAAACATGAAATCTTTGTTTATTTAAAATAAATACTTGATATGATGAATATTTTACGTTTATTTCGAAATTGTCTAAGATGCTTCTATGGTATGAATAGTATTATTAATATTTATATCAATATATTTTCTTTTCAACCAAACCTATGTGTTTGTATTTAATATTTTTAATGCATAACTTTGAAGTAAATAAACGTTGTTTTATATTTGAACTATAATAAATAACCTAAAAAGTACGTTGCAAATTTAATAGTAGATTTTTAGAAAAAATATGGTCCTTGACTGTCATAAACAAATTCTTGATTTAAATATATATACATATATATATATATATATATATATACAGGGTGGTCCCGAATTCATGGTACAAACTTTAATAGTAGGTACAGGACATTGTAACAATGATTTATTGTATAGGAATGTATAGTCGCAAGTAACGCGGTGAGGCGTAAACAGGAGAAATAACGGCCGAAAGGAAAAACAAAGATTTTATTGAAAGCGTTGTTGACAAGTGTCATGTTTACAGTAAGTGTTCAAAATTGCGTCCACCAGAAGCGATACATGCTTGACAGCGTCGGTGGAGCGATTGGCGTACACGTTCAAAGATGCCTGGTATTTCACGCACACCTGCAGCAGCTACAGATATGCGAGCGACGAGATCCTCATCTGAGTCAACTGGAGTGTCATAAACAAGATGCTTTAGATGTCCCCATAAAAAGTAATCGAGGCTCGATAAATCGGGAGATCGGGGTGGCCAGGGGATTGGTCCACCACGCCCAATCCATCGAGCACCAAACGTGGCATTCAGGTAATTCCGTACATCAATGCTGAAATGTGCTGGCGCCCCATCGTGCTGAAACCACATGCGGTTACGAATGGCGATCGGAACATCATGCAGCAGTTGTGGTAACACTTCTTTTAGAAAAAGAAGATAGCTTCCGCCACTGAGTCGCGTGGGTAGTAAGTATGGGCCAATCAAAAAGTCGTTCACAATACCAGCCCACACATTAATACAGAAATGTTGTTGAAACGCATGTGGACGCGTTGCATGTGGATTATCGGTTGCCCACACATGGGAATTGTGCGCATTAAAGACACCCTCGCGTGAAAATGTCGCTTCATCTGTAAATAGCACATCACCTATGAAATCCGGCTGCAACGCACATTGCTGCATCACCCACAGGCAGAAGTTCACGCGGAGAGGATAATCTGCCGGATTCAATGCTTGTACTTTCTGAAAATGGAAGGGGTGTAAGCGTTTTTCGTTTAACACTCTGCATACAGTCTGATGACTCACACCTACGTCACGCGCAAAAGTTCTTGTGCTTGACTCGGGTCTATCAGCCACAATGTTCTTCCAGCCTTGGAGTGCGTACAGCTCTTAATCGACCAGCGTCGTGTCTGTTGACGTCGAACGCACCTGTTTCACAAAGTTGACGATGTAACCGTTGAAAAATTCTATGATCCGGCATTTGTCGATCAGGATACTCCGCGCGATACATTCGTAACGCAGCTCTGCTGTTACCATTTGCACGGCCGTACATGTAATGCATGTCTGCTTTTTCTGCATACGTAAAGTCACCCATCGTCTACGGCAGCACAATTGTGAATGGCGCTTTTCCCTACTGCGATGCATCATTTTCAACGGCGGCTAGACATCTACTGCCCTCTACCGGCAATGATACCAACCGATCACTCCATTTCTCTTTCCTTTTATTTCCCCTGTTTACGCCTCACCGCGTCACTTGCAACTATACATTCCTATACAATAAATCATTGTTACAATGTCCTGTACCTACCATTAAAGTTTGTACCATGAATTCGGGACCACCCTGTATATATATATATATATATATATATATATATATATATATATATATATATATATATATATATATATATATATATATATATATATATATATATATATATATATAAATTAAATAAATACAAGAAAACACGAAGAAAGTTAAGAAAAACAATAAGTTTAATTTATTGCGCTTAAGCTGCAAATAAACCGAACCCATTAGATAAGTTCAAAATGAACAATTATGAAAAAAATTATACTCTTAGTATTAAATTTGTTTTTAGATATATTGATGACTTAATTATCTTTAATTTCCAAGATTTTACTATTTTATTGAGTGATATATACCCTGAGGAATTAATCTTACTTCGTAATCATGATGATAATATTAATTTCAATTTTTTGGATTTGGGTATTATAAAAGTTGAAAATATCTGCTTTGTTGATTTATACGCTGAAAGAAATGATTTTAATTTTAATATTAATAAAATAATTACTTGGAATTCTAATGTTTTTAGGAGCATCTATTTAAATACCACTTTTAATGAAATGAACAGAATTAAAAGAATATGCAGTAATATTTATTTATGCAAAAAACAAATCGATAAACTCTTTCAAAATTTGATAAAAAACAATGGATACCCAACTAATGTAATAAAATTTTATATAAAATCATTGAATTAATCATATATTATTGTGGATATATTTACTAAAAATTTTTTTGTTAATTTTTATAATTTTCCCATGTGCAAATCCATTTCGGGTAAATCCGTGGTTAAAATTAATTACTAAAAATTCCTTTACTAAATAATTTCCTTTGTTAATCTATACAATTTTTCCATGTGCAAATCCATTTCGGGCAAATCCGTGGGTGAAAGTGCTTGCTAAAAATTTCTTTATTAATTTATACAATTTTTCCATGTGTAAATCCATTTCGGGCAAATCCGTGGCTAAAATTATCAACTAAATGTTTTTCTTTGTTAATTTTTCTATGTGCAAATCCATTCCGGGCAAATCCGTGTTAAAATTATCTATTAAAATTTTTCGTTTGATAATTTATATAATTTTTCCATGTGCTAATCCATTTCGTGCAAATCCGTGGCTAAAATTATTTGCGAAACAGGCAATTTATGTTTATCTTTTCTATTTTATATTTATTCTTAAATAAACATCTATTTTCTAAAACTATTCATGGTCAGTTTTTAACATTATGCAGTATAATATTACCATGCGCACATCCATTTCGGGCCCATCCTTGGTAACTAGCAAATCAATGCACAGAATACTAACAAATCACTTCAGCAGTGCAGTAAGAACGACGCTTTAAAACCCTCTTGTTACACTCAATCTGCGCTTTTGTTTTCATATTTTGTAATCTGGCAATCGTTCTGCGAAAACATTTTTAAATCATTCTTGAAAAATTTCCGTCCATGTAAGTTGATCTGATTTCGCTACTCGCTTTATAGTACATTCTTACTTTTTTCTGTTTTTACAGGTTATTTTCACTTATTTTTACTTTTTGTGTTCTATTTAATTTGTTGTAATTTTTACAAAAAAAAAAATTTCGAGTGCTCCTCACACTATTGTATTAATATATTTTGCTTTGGCTTTATTGATACAATATCAGAAAGCACTCTGTTTTACGGATATAATAGTGTGGGCTGAAGAAAAGATTATATCTTTTTTTTTCCGGTTCTTTAAATAAAATTTCTTCCTTTTTTTTTCAAACTGTTGTTTGTTATTTTCTTACTTATTATTTCCTCCTTTTGTCATATGTCTTTAATTTTTCTTTGTGTTTTTCTTTGTTTTATTCTTCATTTTGAACTTACACTTGATATATATATATATATATATATATATATATATATATATATATATATATATATATATATATATATATATATATATATATATATATATATATATATATATATATATATATATATATATATATATATATATATATATATAACGCGTAGTAGGCTGTATGATTCATAAATCTTGAATTTTGTATAGATTCCTTATCTAAAATTATAATTTTACTAATAATATAATTTTAGAAAACAAAAAAAAAATAGATAAATTCTGTTTTGAAAGAAAGATATTTGTAATTATTGTAATAATTCTTTCATTATTTTTTGTATGTTTGTAATTGACATTACAATTATATACGCATATAATTCATAACTGGAATTTAAAAAGTTCCATTTAACATAAAAACAACATTGATAGGTAAACGGAAAAAGTGCAGTATTACTTGCAGCATATTTTCTCGAAATAATATTTTTTTTTTAGATAAAGTTAACCATACCTATCTTTTTCAGCTTGAATTTTTTCAGGAGCTACACTTAATCATAATTGCAATTTCTATGGAATACAAAGTTCTTTTAATTTTCATCAAGTTTTTTTCATTGAACATAATGAATTTCTCTTTTTTCAATCATTAAGTTCCGATTCTACCCATCAATTTACGAACTCCTTGTTTTTTTCTACTCAACTTAATCATAGAGTACGTTTAGATAATCACAATTATGAATAATGTCGGGAATTCTAATTTAAGATAAGTGCAAGTTTCGAAAGGATGGTTATTAAAAACTCGAAGAAGAAAGTTTCTCCATCTTTTTTTCCTGTTTCTTCCTGCCATATCTCATTATTGGTAATGAGTTCAAAAATATGCATATAAGATGCGGTCAATGAACTTTTCAGAAGAAAAAAAACGGTAATCACCATTTGCATAATTTGCGGAATAAAGAGATAATTTCAGGAAACAAATATATATATATATATATAATACATATATATATATATATATATATATATATATATATATATATATATATATATATATATATATATATATATATATATATATATATATATATATATATATATATATATACATTCTAAAATTACGATAAAATAAACGGTAGCAGTCAGTCTATCCAATTAACCGCAATGTTTACGGTAAAGATCATTTTTTACCTTTACGATTTTAGAACTGATTAAAACTAGTGTGGTGAAAAAAACCTTGAATACAAACTATACTGTTTTCAACCATTTACAACTAGCGTGGTTTCAAAACCGTAAAAAAAGAATTTAACTGTATATTGGAGTTTAGCAGTTTTATGATTCTGCCATCAATGCCTGATTGAGAGTGTTCTATTCTAAGATACCGGGGTCACAAATTGGGGAGTGCGGGACACTGCAAAACCTTTCACGTGTTGAAGACAATGGTGGGAATATTATGGTGTCGGCCCTGCGGCTAATTCTTGCGGTCATGCGATTGACAGCTTAGCCCTTTAATCTATAATATGTGCCAGCAATGCAAGGAACTGAATGGCTTCATTAGGCAGTTCTAGTAGAAGTGATAAAATTCTGGTTGTTTAACCGCATTAGGTAAAATGTTTTAATAAACGGTTTTTCTCACAGAGAACAAATTAAATACCATCTTATTCATGGTTTATTGTCTGTTTTGTTAAAATATGCAAAAACAACATTTCAATAATTGTCCTTTAACCATTTTTCCGGGAAATTTCTAAAATTGTATCTGTCGAATGTTATTTCGTTTTATTCAATGATAACAAATGAACATTATGATAAATTTACTTCCATTTATTTTTATTTAGCCCTAATATTACTGACTAATAACGTTATGGCTAAAGAGGTTTTTAAAATAGCAAAAATCTATAAAAACCTATAAAATTCGTGTTTTTGTTTCGTGTATTTCAGTGGTGTGTTGATTGTTTTATCCCCTGAGAAAAAAAATTAATTTTGATAATTGCTTTGTTTAAGCCACACTCTTTCAGTAGCGAATTGAAATGAAATGAAATTCTAACGCAGAAGTGTTCTCACCAAACAGTAAGTAGGAATTTATCTCCTTCTTTTGCAAGGATTTTCAAAATTAAATTATTGACATAAAAGGTTTTTTGGTAGCATTATCTTAACTGAATCTGTATTATTTTCATTTCATAATTGCATTGTTTGTTTATGTCTTTATTGCGTTTGTTTTGAAGTATTTTTGTTTGATATTTATTAAACTGAAAATAATTCTAATAATTTGAAATCTCAACAAATACAATGAATCTCATGAATGCTTAGAAGTTGTTAATTAATTTAAGTTTACTCTAATTCGTAAAATGTTTGTGAGGAAACTTTAAAATTAATAATGTGTAGGTATTACTATCTCTAGCAACAACTCAATAAAACCAACAAAAAAAAAGAATTACATAAAATTAACTTTTTTCTCTGCACTAAAACTTAAAAATAAGTGATTAATTGACAAATATATGCATATAGCTCAAAAGGGTTAATTAGTTTCAAGTAAAAGAAATATTCAAAATACCACCTGAATAAATAGAAACGTTAACTATGTACAAAAATAAGCTCGGAAAGGTTTTAAAAAAATTACCTTAAATATCCTGAACAAACTCACTAACTATTTTTTAAATATTAGGCTTTATTTTCAGTACTAAATCTAAATCTTTCTTAGGTGCTTTTATAGAATTACATCTTAAGGATTTAAAGCCTGTTTTATGGTCTCAAACTCAAAGAAGATAGAAGTTTAATATTCGCAAGCCAAAAGTCATTCACTACCTGTTTAAGAACATTCTAGATGCTCTGGAAGAATAATGTCAACCTATTCAGGAGAATGCGAAGTAGCGCGAGCTATCCTCAAGATAAGGTTTGAGCACTCAGTGGTGCAGGGATATTTGCATGAATTGACAATTCCCTAACTGAGAATGATTCCCGGTGTGCCGTTGCCTAGCAACGGGATGCCCATCCTATTCTGTGGATCCCTTACAAATGATTTAGAAAGAATTGAAATGATATCTCTTAACATTTCAGAAGTCGGACAGAGATATCTTGCCTCATTATCTGGTTTATATCCATTGTTGAGTACTGTGCAAATGATCATTTAGCACTTCAAGACTTTATTTTACATGATTAGGGATTTATTGCAGTTTTTACGCATTGTAATGATCGTAAAAATAAATAAATGATGGGGAAAAAAGAAAGGAGTCGTAGATAACATTTACATCTTTGAAACATATAGTATGTTTATTGTGTTTTCAGTAAAAATGTTTTTTTAAGAAACGTTTTATAAATCATTTTTTTAAAGCTATATTTCTGAGAAAAAATTTAAATGCTGTTTATCGTAACAGATTAAAGTTTATTATTAGTCCTTACGATATATATATATATATATATATATATATATATATATATATATATATATATATATATATATATATATATATACGCCAACCAGGGTTGGCAAGGTTTAGGACAGAATGGATTAATCCATGGTTTAAACCTTGGTTTAAACCATCCTGTCCAAAACCCTTTTACTCAAATTATGTCACAATTTTATCTGAACAATATTTAAGAGGTAAAAAAAACATAGAACTAATAACATATTGATAATTAAATATACTAGAGAATATTTCTTTTTAAAAGTATAATGTTTTATTAATATTGTTTGACTCTTCAATTTAAACAAAGGAAGATTAATCAGTAATCAAGTTCATTCAATTGATCCTCTCATTCAATAGTACATAACTGCAGTTTGGCCTTGCCATACAGGTTAAAATATTAGGGACTAAGTGCTTGGTTCGTTATAAACACGTTTATTTATCTATAGTACTATTCAAGAAGACTTTTATTTCATTCATGTTCAATTCTTTTAGCATAGTGGTGATACATCACCAGTGTTAGTAACTGAAACTGATGTTATGCCCTTCAAAACTGTTCATACATTTTTCAGTTATTTTGTATTTTCAATTTAAACTAATAATTTTTTTAAAAATAGATGTCTTTTTTATAATCCTGTAATGCAGAAATTATAAAATCCTTTTAAAAAAATATTGTGAAAAATAAAAGGTTAATTTTTGAACAAATTTAGTATTTTTTTAAAGAAAAATTATTATTTTTTATTATTGCCATATTTATCCTTATGCAAAAATATTATTAATCAGTATTAAAAACATATTTGAAGGATTAGGTATTCACTTTTGTTGTTCAATGAATTGTGGAGCTTCAATAATTATAAACTTTTTCCAATTATATTATATTATTTTCTTTTCATAAGTTATAGTAAGTTGTATAAAAATAGCAAATATTTATTAATACATGTAATTATTATGTGTACAATGGTTACACCTCTAGAATTTTTACCTTTTACCAAAGTTCAAGGTTTTGGACACTTTAAGACAGTTTTACCCAGTTTAGGACAGTTTTAACCAGTTTAAGACAGTTTTACCCAGTTTAAGACAGTAAAACCCACGTGTCCTGTCCAAAACCAGTTTAGTACGTCCAAAACTCCAACCCTGACCAAACAGCTTCATTGGAGCTGATGTGCCCGCCAATTTGGTACAGCGTTATTTCAGCATTGTTAATGGCTGGAAGAGCATTGATATTTTCATTGGTATTTTCAACTCGAAATACTGCCATATCACTGCCTTTATTCACATACTTATAAATATATTTGATGCTCTTCTTTTAAGGGCGAGCATAAGTATTCGAGTTTGATATGACTTGTTGCAACGTACGTAAATATTGTTTTTGATTTATTATGTTTCTATGTCTAATTTGGATTGGAATATGATTGAGTAAAGATATATTTAAAATATACGTTAAATCTGTCCAAAAAATGAAAAAAAAAAGTTATAAACCTATTCTCGGACCTACTGAATATACATATAAAATTTCATCAAAATCGGTCAAGCCGTTTCAGAGGAGTTTAACCACTAAAACTGTGACAAGAGATTTTTATTCATATATCACGTGATTTGTCTTTTTTACAGCGGGAATTTTAAATACGTACATCGAACTCGTTTAGTTTTATTAAACTTATTAGCGACGAACGTGCCAACAAAAATCAAACGTGAAAACAGCTACTCTTTAAATGCTATTCGCGATCGCAACGAACTACAGGGGGCGTTCTTGTATGAGACAAATACCTGCGATTTCTATATGAACAGTCATTCAGTTACTCTAGAGACGTCGTTAATGTAGCACGTAGCATTGCAACGTTCCTTCTTTATTGTGGCTAATTAAATTTAAAAAAGAAAAATGCTTGATATTCTTCCTTATGCAAACGAAAACAAAATGGTATCTCTTTTTATTAGAGAAGGAATATCCAAAACACATCGGAAAAATATTTGTACATTAACAGAAAAAAATATGTATATTCTTATAAGAGTTAAAACCTAATGCCCGAGAAATAGTTTTACTAAATTTAATGATATAACATGAAAGGCCCATTTAAACTTTACATTCTATAGTTTTAAAAATCATATTACTTCAAAAATTAAAATGAACAAAAAGTATACATAAGCCTCATAATTTTATGAAATTTAATTTTGTAAACAAAGTTTTTTGACAACAATTTTTATCAAAAATTTCAAGTTTCAATAAAAATCATTATTTAGAAAC
Organism: Parasteatoda tepidariorum; assembly: GCF_982258835.1. Classification (NCBI taxonomy): domain Eukaryota; kingdom Metazoa; phylum Arthropoda; class Arachnida; order Araneae; family Theridiidae; genus Parasteatoda; species Parasteatoda tepidariorum. The sequence continues at coordinate 81,149,554 of NC_141760.1, forward strand.
TAAGAAACGTAAAATAAAGAATGCTGACAAAACAAAAACAAAAAAACAATTCTTTTTTGTCGCCATTTTTAGTGCTACGAAAATTCGTCTTCGGGATTTGCCAAAAACAAAACAAGATGCAATTTTATTTTTTCAGGAGGGAAATATTTTACCGAAAAAACGAAAATGTACCAATTCCCACAACATAAAACTTTATCTTGGTAAACGTACGTTTTGGAAATGTTATTTCATTTGGAATCTTATTTATCAGAGTTCATATGGCGATATGATTGTTTCGAATCTATGCTAAACTCTATATCGGCTCATTTTCCACCGAAATCCGATTGACTATTTTGATTTTAAATAAAGTGTTTTATTTTATGAACTGTCGCAAACATTTTAAGAGTAGATTAGCGGCACTTAAAAACCACCAAATCTGTAGCGGCGGTGGCGTTAATAAGTAAGTACCGAATTTTTATTCCATACTTTTCTGAATCATATTACTTCAAACATTGGAATATACAAGAAGTATACATAAACACATAATGTTATACCATTTAATTTTTCAAAAAAAGTATTTTGAGAACAATTTTTATCAAAAAATTATAAACTAAAAAACGGAAAATAAAGAATTCTTAGGATAAAAAAACGATTTCAAGAATTCTTTACATTGAAATAAAAACTTTCATATTGTTTCTTTTTTTATTATTCTTATAGTTCTTAATCAGACGTAAAAAACCATTCTGTAGAGAACCATCATCAAATGAAAAAAAAATATTTACAGTCAAATTTTTTATTGTAAAAATCATTGCACTTACCTAATTTATAATTCCCGGAGAATTCCAAAATGATAAGTTCCTTGTTTGAAAACTTTATTCTCAAATAATAGATGCATAGTTTATCCCTTCATTACTTTTAGATAACATACTATACAGCAGAATTTTATAATAGATATGAAATTGAATATGTAGCTAAAAACAGAATAGCTGAATTCTAGTTGAACTTATTCTTTCAACACTAAAAAATACTTACCAAGAAAGCGATTAAAATTAATTAAGAATCAGCACAAATGGCACTATTTCAAGTAACTTGGATAATTTTTTATTGTTGTTTTCCGAATTATATGGATACAGAAATATATACTATTCTATAACGAAGAAGAATATGTTATAACTATTACAATTCTGTATGTTCTGAATTCATATTTATTCACTGGAATGACGAAAGCAATGTTGACTTAACTTTAATTCGTAATGAATTGAAGACAGATGAAATGCATTTTACCTTAATACACACATCTGTAACAGTATCCGAAATCGGAAGTCATCAGTTGCAAGTTTGTTGATAATAGAAATAAAAAATTATTGCGGAATTTTTCTTCAAATGTTTGGCGTGTTCTGTTCCTGAAAGATTTGCTAATATTCTGGAGATTTTTTTCAAGTTCTTCGGCCTTTTCCTTAGGGAAATTTTGTTTCTTATTTGCTGCTAAAAAATGGCGTCTGATTCTGTCAATGAATTTGATGGAACTAAATGAAAACGTGATAAATTAATGTCTGATATTTACAGGCTCCCGCTAGACGGCGTACTCGAGCGTTGCGATCGCGAATGTCTTGTTTAATTATGTAGTTTAAAAAATTATATTTAACATAAAAAAGCGAAATTTTAGAATTTATCGCAGTCTTTTAAAAATGATTTTTTACGCATTTATAAATCATCTCAGAACCGTTTAAAACAAATTTTTTTTGTGGAAAAAAATTGTTAGCATTCTACTAAAATTGATCAATTCCAGATAAAGATGATTTGAAACTGTAACTTGAGTGTTCAATTTCTGGAGCCAGAAAAATGACATAAAATGAATAATTTAATCTAACTTGATTAATAATAATTAAAGCCGGTACATCATTGTTGTATTACGGAAAATATTGAGCCGTTTTAAGGTTTACAAACTTTGATGCCGAGTTTTTACAGTAAAAGTTGGTCTTTGATTAACTGCAAAATGTCGAATTTAAGTCGGAAAAATGCTAAAGAAAATATGACTGATATTTGAAATTTGATAAAAACGAAGTATGTTGGCAGAAAATTTTTTGTCAAAGACACTAAAAGCAAGTTTTGTTTTAAATTTATACTCACACTATCATATATAAATTTTTGCAATGCCACATATCATCAGTATCCATTGATTCAACTTGCTTTTTTGACACAATAATCCTAAAGAAATTTAATTTCATATTTTTAAATGGAAAGCTGACAATTATATATAATTCCTTAACTAATTAAATAAACATATTCATTTATTATGTTAACAATAAGATTACTAAGAAAAAAATATTTTTAAATCATTCAATGTAATATTCCTACAAAAAAATAATCTGTGCTAGAATGCTATCCTAATGTTGAGTATTAAGGTCTAGGAAGAAAATTAAAATAACTGAATTAATGAAATATACTGCAAAGCATGTAAACTGTGCTGAAAGTGTGGGTTATTTCCATCATCTAAAAACTAATATAAATAATTTTTTCCAGTTTTGTTTGTGGTAACTGTCTAGACGCCCGGCTAGCGGTGGAGTTATACTAGCTATATTATAAAAGGTTAAAAAAAATTCCTGTTTTCAATTTTTTTTTAAAAATATTATTCCAAAATAATTTCAATAAAGCGCTTTTAAGGTGAGTTTTTAAAAGGATTCTATCAGTCTTCGTCTAATAAATCTATTTTTAAATCTAAAATTGCAATTGACAGTTTTTAAGACTTCGTAAATATATAAGAGCATTAAAAAAATTGCTTATTTTTCATATTTTTATATTCATTTTCACATAAACGTGTTCCGTTAATAATAAAGATTTATGTAAGGTTTATTAAAATATGTTTTGCACAAAGGAATTAGAAGTTTGTTTTTTCAAGCAAGTTAATAATCCTGTAATGTTAAGTCCCTTACATCATTCCACGAATGTGATTTTTTAATTACTAGCTGAGTACCAATTCTTTGTACAGAGGGAAAAAAGAAAATTACCAATGAAGTTATATTGATCAACACTACGAAATCATGCATAAAATTGAAAGATATAAATTGGCACAGTTAATTATACAAAAACTAATTTCAATTTTTTTACTTAATACTATTTTTTGCTTTTCCCGATGTCTTTACATTATTATATTAAGTAAAGCATGATTATAGTGGTTCATCTCATCAAAATAAAGATTAATATTACATTCAGTAACATTTAACAAAATGGTAATGATCAAGCAAAAAACTACCAAAAATAACAATTTTCTCCGTTACTGATCTTTTTAAGTGGGACTTAAGAAACTATTTCCACAGGACTTATAGTAGGTATTTTGGAACTAATTTTAGTACATTGAGTATCTGTTTAAAATACCAATTAACATAATACCAGTAGTATTGCCAAAACTATCTAAGCATCATTGGCGTCAATAGTAATATGGCGATTTCCCATGGTTTTCTAGAGGTTTTCTCCATTAATTTATCTTTCTAGTACAGAAATCATTTTTAAAAATTTTAATTAGATTTTGTTACCAAAATAACATAATTTTGAAAGGAGTCATTGATGTGGATAACAATATGACATTTTTTCACGATTCTCATACACAAATTCACTTTTCATTATTATAATCTTTTCTCTGTTAATTTAGTTTAACAATACAAAACTTTTCTTTTAATTTTAATTTGAACTAACTACAAAAATTAATTAATTGTAATTCTTGAAAGTAAGTAGTACATATATTCACATTTTTTTGCTAATCAAATAATACCTGTACTTACTTCGAACTCCGTAAGAAATTACCAAACTAATATTGATGACAGTGATACTTAACTAAATGTGGTATGAAATACTAATTGTATTTTATTTCATTTTATGGCCGGCATTAAGCAGCCAACCCGATTCTGAGCTTACGACTATCAATGTTCATCTCCATAGACTTTTAATTTTGAGCCCAGCCCAGAAGATAAAGGAACTACTCGAACAAGCATTGAGCAAATCAACCTTTCTTATAGGACTTTTCGATGAAACTAACCCACATTTGTGTAACATTGAGAAGAAAACCACGAAAACCTCCCATAGCAAGACCGACGATAAGGGAATTCTAACCCATGATCTGCCTGCCACTGAGGCACGTAAAGATTGTGGCTGGTCCAAGCCGGGGGCAGAATCAGTACCAACCAGCCAACACTAGGATTCGAACCTGGCTCATCACATGGGGGGGGGGGTGAACACTCTATCCTCTGAGTCACCGCAGCTCATATACTATTAATTTCTTATACCTTTAAAGCAAAAACTCCATGACGTCATCACCATAAGTAGCAAAACTATTATCGTTGCTTTAACTTGTTATAACCCAACATATAAAACCAAAGATAAATAATTCTTGAAAAGGTGAGATAAAATTAATTTTTTATTTATTAAAGTTGTAAACTGGGAATTCACTCATATTATAAAATATTCATAGAGTTCTATGAAAAACTCGTTCTTTGGGATGTAGCTCACGAACCGGTCGTCGGAGGAAGTTTTAAAGCAAACAGTTAGGCCCGTCGTGTCTGCGAACAGTACGAATTTGGGGCGGGTTGATTCAGAATCCCACATATGTATAAAGAACATGCTTACACATACATATAAAAATTCTGCTTTATACTTTACTAATTCATCACATTAAATATTTTTTTTTTGTATTGTTACAATTGTGAAAATTCGGAACAATTACCTCCATCTCATTGTATGTCGTTTAAGTGTTTAACATAAATAAAATGCTAAGTAAATAAAAAAATTTATAAAGTAAGAAAACAAAAGCTGTTTGTTAACTATGAAAACATCGCATTTATTTCTTCATTCTGTACCTTTTTCTAAAAATTATGTTTACCGAAAATAAGAACTATTACGCCAGTGACAAATTTGCCATCTAAATTTAGGAGTAGAACGTGCAGGGGGACAAGAAATAAGTTGAACAATGCTTAGAACAATTGCAACAAATTGCAAACTCATTTATACAAACATTTATGCATTGTTTAAATAGACAAAATTCACGAAGTCGTAAATCTTTTGCAAAACGGGAAACTGTATTTGAAAAATGAAAAAAAATATCACATAGGGCGATAAATCAACTTTGATACTTAAAATACCAGCTTTTTTCTGTAGAAATTAAAAGCAAACCTTCAAATAAACATGAAAGCATCACTATCAGTAACCGATGTACATATTTTCAAAGTGACTATGTTTGATCTTATGTAGAGTTATATGCGTTTCAAAAAAGTTTCTACTACACCCAGCTTAAGATTCCCAATTTTCTTACAGAACATGAACAATCACGTTCTTTGTTAGACCTGAAACCAAGGGATTACTCGCTTGATCCAGCTTGGCAGGAACTTGCTATAAGCCTCAAAAAACTTACACCTCTTTTAAAATCTTTGTGCAAAGTAGTGCAAAATATCAGCTCGTTGTGATTGGCAGAAATTTTTTGTGAAACTCTATGTCTCTGGATAAGACCAAATAAGGTCATTTTGAAAAGGTAGTGAATTTTATTTTGAGTTTAGGTTTACATTTTTGTTTTTAAATGTAAATTTTGTATTTCGTGTGTCCAAGTTAAATTTTGTGTCTATATAAATTCTCTTTCTGTTTTTCAGAGAATTTGTCTTCGTTTTGTAAAAAAATTAAGATTTCATGAATTCGCGTGTATTTCAATTCATAAAAGTAGATGGTGTAGTTGTTTTAAATTACTTGAACTTTGGTTATCTTAATTTCTTCAGATAAGAACAGGCTCCGCGAACTGAAGTTCCTCAATTTCTTATCTTTTTTAATTCTGACACAGACATGGTTTTTAGAGCAAATTAAATCTCTTCGCCTTTACAATGTATTATCGAAAGATTTATGTAATGGGTTTGGCATAATATATCTAAATCTGATTTTTACTCCATTAAACTCTAAATTTCAGTAATAGATTCTCAAATTATTTCGTTGAAAATAATTTCTAAAGCAATTGTAACAACTATAGTTGTTGAGTTAAATTTTTATATATATATATATATATATATATATATATATATATATATATATATATATATATATATATATATATATATATATATATATATATATATATATATATATATATATATATATATATATATATATATATATATATATATATATATATATATATATATATATATATATATTTCTTTTTTTTTTTTTAATACGTGCATCACTTTATTAGTCTTAAAATAGAAACGCATATTTGATTCCTTATTTTAAAATTAATCTCTTATTTATTAATTTTTTTTCAGATTCTAAATAATCAGTATTTAAACCAGTAAGAAATATTATAGTTCTTTTTTTAAAAAAAATATTTATTAAATTATACGTATTCATTTCTTAACATACCTTAAAATAATTTATTTTCCTCTCTAAAAAGAAGACGTTTTTAAATTGGCATGTGGCTTTATTTATGCAAATAAATCTGCAAAAATCTTTCTACGAACTAATTCTATTTATTAATGATTCACCTAATATTTCTATTTCAAATAACTATAGCTAGAGTTGAAAAACAGAAGTTAAAATACCACTGTTAGAAATGATAGTTAATAGGATCAGCAATTTTTATTTCTTGCTGAGTTGGTAAATTTATCAAGAAGTAAGTATTTTTGCTTCGACAAGCTGATTCTGAGATTTTTTTTCCTCTTCCTGTATTTCCCAAAGTAAATTTAAAAATAGGTCAAAATTTTATTTTCTGAAAAGGAAAAAAAGCAATATTATTTATTATATATATATTTGTCTTTAATTTCGAAGTGGTGTTGTGATTTGCATTAATATCAGTACATAATATATATTTTAAAACGAAAAATGTGCTTTTAAAGTTAAAGTTCTTAAAATGATACTTCTTTAAAAGCGTTAATTTCTACACTTAAAATATTTTTAGGTTCTATTCAAATTTTTTAACTTTTTAAAGTTAGTAGATAAAGTAGAGTGCAGAAGAAATAGATTAATTATTTAATAATTTATCACTGTTTACCTTAAGACAATTTCATAAACTTATCTTGGTTTTATGTTTTCAAAAATTCATACTTAAATATATCACTCTAATTTCATGCTTATCTTATGTTTACTGAAATATATTATATATTGAGGAAAATTGGAGTAAGTTACATAGATGCAAATTCACATTTAATACAGAAATTTAAAATCAATTACTTAAATTTCAATATTTTTTCAAGAAAAGTTTTAAAACAGAGAATTCGCTAACCAACCGCCATGATTGTTTCGTATTTATCATTTTCAAGCTGATATTTAAAAATAATGATGATGTGTCCTAATTAAATAAAACCACCTTGATATTTTTCCGTAACTGGATGCAAAGAAAACCAATGATAACTAAACATATATATTAAGAAAGTCTATATCTGATTGCGCATATACAGGTTGTATCTCACTTCCTAAAAGTATTTCCGTGTCTTATGTTACATCACGACAGGAAAAACATCGAATAAGTAAAAAAGAAGGGAAAAAATGTGTGATCAAAATGAAACGACATCTAATAATAGCCTAAATATTTGTCATATTTTTATATGACTTGAAATACGAGATTGCATACAATTTACCCATCACAGGAGGGCGATAGCACTAATATTATGTTGTTCTAATTTTGTATATTGTCAATCTTTTTCTTTTTTTTTTGTATACATAGCCTTACTGAATTTAGCCCTTTGCATTTTCTTGGAGGATTAGGCCCTGTAAAAGGTCAGGTTATTCATGGGATGCACCCTATTATCCAAAAACCTCCATTGTTAAGATTTTGTAACATAAATTAAGGCATTCTCTTGCTGGAAACCCGACTTGGGCTAAACGTTTGCTTTTGAAATGCCAGTAGATGATTTTATAATATTGTCTGGTAATTGGTAGTCATGTTGCCTGGGAGATAAGTCACATTAAATTTACCACCATAGCCGAAGCTTTTCTACAGCATTTATGAGTCTTCACGTTGCTGTTCATTTGAAAAAGATTTTATCTTTTTTTCCTCATATGCTGTTTCATTTCAGGTATCCTACAAGAAATTTGCAGTGTAAAAAAATTTACAATAGCCCATATTAAATGTCACCCACAAACAAAGGAGAATAGAAAACAAAGGAGTTAATATGACCGAGACAGTTTTGTGTGCTATTACAATGTCGTGAGAATAGACGAGATGATTTTTTTCCATTATACAGCAAAGTGCAGGCTTATTAATTCTGTGGGAAGATTTCATATAAACTAGATGACTTTGCCGATCCTATATCTAAGTCTGTAAGAAAGGCTGTAAGTCTGGCAGTAGGGCTGTAATAAAAAATCTAGGAATCCATTTATTGCAAATTGCAAAGCGAATTGTTGATGTGAATCAGATTTTCCAGCAGAAGTAGGCCTCCATTAACGTTGCAAATCCTTCAAAGAGTTAGTCTTTGTATAATAGGGTACATGCCGTGAATGGCCTCATTTATGACCTCAACCACCTCTTAACGTGGAGGCTTATGATCTCCCTTTTCTTTAACAGCCGCTTCATGACCTCAACCTGAAAACTGTTCTTCCTAGAAAGTAGGATGGCACATGCCAAAATTGTAGCAGTTTTAGTTTGTGGCGGAATCGAAGGCTGTCATCATTGACCACTGAGATAATATTAATTTTTACCTCCTGGGTTTAGTAAACAATGCGCTACGTCATGTATTTGAAGCAATATATTAAAATATGGGATATATAAGTAATAATTAGAAGGATACTTATTTCAATCGGACATCTTTTCTTTTTCCTTTAGATAATTAATTTTTTTTCAGGAAGTGAAGAAAGTGAGTTACTCCTTATAAATATGCTTTTAAATATAGACTTTCTTAACATATTTGCTTGATTCTCCTTAGTTTTCTTTGCGCTAAGTTATGAAACCAAATCAAGGTGATTTTATTTCGTTAGAGCATACTGCATAATTTATATAATAAAACATGGACATTTTATCAGTACAAATGATTCCCTGGATTTGAAAAAAAATCAACCCCGTTTGCAAAAAAATAAGCTTACACAATAGAACAACATAAGAAAATAAAATTCAAAGTAAAAAGTAATATTTTTAAAAACCACGTTTTAGTAGTGGAGAATAATAATTAAGAAAAAAATTGAAAAACGAAAAACGCGGGGCGCATGAAATACATAACAGTAATGTTATATTAGTGTGTTTATGTGTGCTCTTGAGAATATGTGTATGTATATCAGTAATTGTAATTGTATCTGAATGTGGATGTGGAATATGCTTTTGTGTATGCATATGTATGTGGATGTATATGTGGCTGTGCATGAGTATGAGTAAGAAGATGTGTATATGTATGTGTATATGTACTGTTATGTATTTCATGCGCCCCACGTTTTTCGTTTTTCAATTTTTTTCTTAATTATTATTCTCCACTACTAAAACGTGGTTTTTAGAAATATTACTTTTTATTTTGAATTTTTTTATTTTGAATTTTTTTATTTTAAACTATGAATTTTTTAATTTGTAATTTTTATTTTATAATTTTAAAAAAATATTATTTTTTAATTATTATTCTTCACTACAAAAAACGTGGTTTTTAAAAATATATATTTTTATTTAGATTATTTTTCTTAGTCAAGAGTAGTCAAGACTACTACAAGACCATTACTAAAGTAATAGAACTTTTATTTTAAATTAGGGATACAAAAATCTTTATAGAAAAACAATACCTTTACGACTTTCATTAGTTTTATGCTGATGACAACCGAAACAATCTGGAAATGAATGAGGAAAAACTGGATCCTACCACGTGATTTTTCAGCCAATAAAAATACTCCGACAACAAAAATCTTTTCACCTGACACGTAATAATTTGAAATAATGGAATCGACAACAAAAGACAATCTCGAAATTTTTTTTTTTTTTAATTTTAATTTTATTTTACCTTGCATGTCTTTTTTCTCTTCATTTTCATGCATTGTCATCCAATTCTGAACTGTGTGCTAAATTTGAAGTTTGTAGCTAGCCGGGAAGTTAGTTTAAAATCGATTACAAAATTCCACCCGGACAGACATACACGAAGGCAAGTTTATATAAACGTGGTAAAATAAAAGGGAACTGATTTTATTCGTTAACGATAGCTAACGCTAACATTATGATATTATATCAATTCAAATAAGAAATGGTTTCATCCCTCTTGAATTAAGGTTTTTTTTATCTTTGTAAAAATTGAACTATAGATGTTAAGATTGTCTTGCAACATCTCTCTTATTATTTTTTTGTTTATTAAAACATCAACTCAAATGAGAGTAAACATTTAAAATAAAAACCTCGAGAGATAGAGACTTCGATGGACACAAATAACCTTTATATAAATCAAAGAAAGTAGGAAGCAATTCACGATAAAAATCACGTAAAATTGAATCGCGTGAAATTGCGAATTGAATCACGTGAAATTTTGAAGAAATTTTTTTTTATAAATTAATTTGTTAATTTTTTAATTAAGCCCTTTTAGCACGTTAAATTCTAACACTTGAGTTTGCTTTCGAGAGTTTTTATCGGCCTCGGCCCATTTAGTTGAAGAGCGACCAACTGGATTGCAGGTTTTGCACTGAATAACTCAATAACTAATTATTTGCGCATTCATCCACGCACCTTTGTAATCTTGTAGTTTTTGCGCAGCAACACAAAATATAACATTAAATTGAACGCCCAAGGCAGCGGTGGTTGTGTCGCTTACAAAACCGCTGCGGGATATTGTTATAAGAGAGATTGATTGTGTTGCTATATCATTCATTATTATTAAACAAATTTCAATTCATATTTTTGATTGTTTCGCTTTATTTTTCACTATTATTGAAGAAACTCCTAATTTACATTTTCAATAGTTTTTTAGTGCTTTGCTATGATATTTATTATTATTAAATAAATACCTAATTCATATTTTTAATAGTTTGAGGTGATATTCTCGAACTTCCAATTTATATTACTGACATGCAACAAGTAAATTTAAATAATTAATTTTGTAAACAAAATTGTAAATGGAAACTCCTTATTACACTGTACGAAACGAAATAAGAAATTAAAAAAACACATAGTTGTTGATCCGTATTTTTAGCACTTTCCGGCGCATTGTTGCCAATCTAGCAACACTTAATCTAAAAATGCTGCAAACCATTAGTAATGTAATGTAAATTAATGTAAATTTGCGTCGTAACGTTTGCCAATATTTAGTTACAATTGTTCTTTAAGCAACAAAGAGTTAAAGTATACTTTTTCAATAAAAATTCACAGACTAAGGTCGTAGTTGATAATGTGTTGTCTGTCTGCTGTCTAAGTTTGCTGTTCCACAAAGAGTTGATGAAATATAATGTTTTTTAGTTGTAAAAGTCTTCGCATACTTGGGAAGTTTGGAAACGCAATGTTAAGATTAGGTGAATAATATGCTTTCTCTATCTAATGTATCGAAAAAAGCAAATTTGCTTCTAAAATTCGTCACAGTTGAAAATTGTCACCATTTTAAACTAAAGCAATCTTCTCAAACATTTTTATCCCGATCAATGATTGATAATTTTCCGGGATCCGCTGAAGAGGGATGTTGATTGTTTATATTTTAGAATGTTTTTATGTAATAATTTTAACTGTACTTAAACATGCCTTCAAAATAAATTTAACTGCATGCGCGGTAATGGTGCAGAGAAAATTATTTTAGTAAAAAAAGTGAAAATAATTTAATGCTCCTAAAGCGACCGGTATCGATTCGCGGTCCTGGTTTTGGAAAGCACTGAGCTAAGGAAAATATTCAGTTTGTTCTAGAACAATATGAAAAGAACACAAACTATTTCAAACAAACTGGCATGTGAACAGGCATTCGATAGTTTCGATTCCGTGGTTCAGAGAAGAGACATACAAAAAATGAATTAATAATGAATTCTATATTTTTTTTAATTATTATTTTTAGTTTAGTTCACATTCTGCATTTTAGCAACAAATTACCTTTAAAAATAGAAAGAAAATCAATATTTATGTGACTTTATTTGTTAACTTCATTAATATCATTACTTTAGCCATAAAGAATACAAAGAAGGGCTCCTAGCTAAGAAACCATATATTTTTAGCAAATTTCCTATACAACAATAGAACAATGACATTGTTTTTACAACATAGATTAGTTCCTAGTTTTATCAGTACACATATTGATTCACATTACAAAATTTCGTAGAATAGCTTTTACTTTCAACAAATTTTCTTTCTTTTTCCAGATTTAATAAATTTGAATTGTTTCGAATGAACTTTTAGAAACCATATACTACAAAGGAAGCTCTTCGTGGAAACCGAAAAGATAAAACACAACTCGTGGTTCCAAAGGAAAAAAAAACTAAATAATACTTCTATGAATATTTCTTTGAGAAATATATTTTTTTCAGAGCAGAAAACTCATTCATGTCAAAAGCTGCCACTGTTCAATGGTTTTCTTTCATCTAAAAACATTCTTTATTCTTTTCACCAGGTCATGATGGTTCATTTCTAATTTATATTTTATTTATAAGTATATTTCTTTTTCAAATTAAAAGAGTTATTGGAATTAAAATTTATTCTATCGTGATAAAGAAATAACTGAATTTTGACGAATTTTCTTTTCGAAACTCAAATAATACAGGAGCCATTTTGTGCAATCAGAATTTCTTTTCAATATTTGTTAAACTATAAAATTTTTCTTTAAAATGTATTTGCTTTTTTTGAAACATAAATGATTAGCTAATTAAGTACAAATGATTTAACATTATCATTAATATTTTCCTTTGAATACATATTTGTTTAATATATTTCTCTCGGTTTTTGAAAAGAATACAGTATTTAATCATCAAATGTTTGAGCGATTATTTAAATTCTTTTTTATCATATTTCATTGCAGAAAAGGTCCATATTTATATCTAAAATTAAACGTAGGAAAAATTTAAATATGTAAATATTTTAAGAAAAATTATTTTTGAATTTCTTTTTTTTCCTTTAATACTATTGTATTATTTATTATACGAAATTTTGAAGCCAATCTTAAATAATAAAAAAAGAACCTAGTTAATTTCCTTAATTTAATAATTCATCACTGATTATTTGAACTGCTTCTGATTTTCAGGTATTTTTAATGCTATACGTTGAAATGATCGAATCTAGTAAAATTAACGTAAAATATGGTAATGACGATTCCAGTAATAAAAACAATAATTCTGGTATATAAAACCGAAATATATAGCGTTTAACATATTCATTTGGTAAGATTCCATTTATTTGAAAAAGGTTTACAGCAATTTCTGGTTTTCAAATTATATGTATGATGATGATAGTATAATTTGTCATCTTAGTTTTTTACGCTAGAATTAAATTAAGAAACCCTAGTCCATTTCTTCAATTTAATAATTCATCTATATGTAAATAACTATTTTTCAATTGAAGGGATTTTCATTTCTACACAAGAAAAAAAAATTATAAAATTACCAGTCTGGGTCTGTATGGTAATGACATTTCTGATAAGAAAACTTATAATTATGGTATATAAAAAAATATGGTATTTAAACCATTATTTGGTTATTTTTCCACTCATCTGATAAAGGTTCACCAAAAATGCTGGTTTTCAAAACAGTTCTTTTTATTACACATTTAGTAAAAAATTCAAAACTGAAAAAAAAAAATTTAACCCAATAAATGGCTTTTATGCCATGCATTAAGGTAACACTATAAAATTACCAAATTTTGTCACATAGCGTAGAACAACTTTTTATTGTTAATTTTACCAGAGTCATAATAAACTTCGATAAAAATCACCGAGCTTTTTTTCGGTTCTTATAGAGTCAGAAGCACGGTACATTTTACCATATTCTGATAGTTTTAAAATACCTCACTGTAATAAAGCTGTTTATCATCAAATCATAATTGCAATGAAATGTTTTAGCAGCCATTTTACTGTTCAAATGTGTTGCAACGATATATTGCAAGTATAAAATACTCCGTATCATTTTCTGCATTGTTTCTTATTATACCGAGACTGTTAATATGTCTTAGGGTACTTACTGTTAATACGACAACAGGGTAAATGTATTTTCAAAACATGCGATGGCGATTTTTTCCATTAATAAATTAACTAAATTATCCACTTTGTAACTAGCAAGTAAACCAATTATTGCTGTAAAGGTTGGAATAACTTTGGCGTAACTTCTCTATCGATTGTATGTTTATTATGCATTGCGCAAAATAGGTTTGTAATGTTTCTTAACTAGTGCTATTTAAATCATTTATAATATGTTCGAATTATTTAATTATAATGCTTTTTATGATACATAAATCTCTCCGTTCAAAGGAAACTAAGTTTCATCAAACTCAAAATTAGCAAATTAACCCACTGACCGTTCTGCACGCAGATGATGTATTTTAACCTGCAGTCTTCTCCGCATAACAAAACCTAATTGTTCCATGTTACTAAATAGGAAAATATATTGGGGAAAAACATTCTCCCAATTTTGAACATTTGCTAAGTCGCGAGTGGGTTAAGATAAATGAAGAAAAAACATCAAGCAACGAAATTTTTTAAATTTATCATGCAAATGGTTCATGCTGTTCAATCATCTATTTAAATTTTTTTTTCATGATTCCCACTACAATATAATTCGTAAATACCAGCAGTTAACGCCAGTGATGTGCTGTTTATGAAAAGCACAGCAAAAAATTTCAAAAGTAGGTCAAAAAACAGAATATGGTAAATCTTACCGAGTTTCGGGTTCAATGGGAACAACAAAAGCTCGGTAATTTTTACCAAAGTGCCTTGGTAAAATTAATCATAAAATATGACATTCACAAAATTTGGTAAATGTATTGAAGTCCGGTAATTTTATCATTGACTCTTAGCATGGCATAAAAACTATTTATTCGGTTAAATTCCCTTTTCAATATTGTATTTTTTACTAAATGTGTGGTAATAAGTACTATAAATTTGAAATTCGGAATTCCCTGCAAACCGTTACCTTATGAACAGAAAAATTACACATTGAATGGTTTAAATACCGTATATTTTGGTATTATTAACCAGAATGTATCCTTTTAACAGAAATGTCATTACTATACTGTACGGTAGTTTTGCCGAAATTTATCAGAGTGAGAATAATTTGTTTCGATTTTATACAAAACCAGGTCTTTTTTCTATCAGTTTCGAAATTTTAATTATAATTTTTTGTTCTACCTTATCCAAAGTTCCGGCAGCATAAGAAAAGAAAGAAAAACAAGAGTAAGCACTATCCAAAGAGTCGAATGAGCAACGATCAATTGAATAAATTGAAGGAAATTTAAAGGTGGTAAAAATGTACACTTTATTAAACTTTGCTTTGCAATCCAAGTAATATCACTACACATTAAAATTAATTAAAAGGTTTGGCAACAGATGGTGCTAACAGAAAATTTAGAAAACAATATTTCCTAAATTACGATCGCTTGCAGAAACAATACGTGCTTCTGTCTGAGGATTTAAAAAAAAAACAGATTATTTTATTTAAATTGGTATGTAGCAAAGATATTGTTTGATAATTTTAAGGTCAATAGATTCAGACTATCAATTATAGCTGTATTTATATTTGTATTACTAATAAAAACTATCAATTATAGCTGTATTTATATTTGTATTACTAATAAAAACTATCAATTATAGCTGTATTTATATTTGTATTGCTAATAAAAACTATCAATTATAGCTGTGTTTATATTTGTATTACTAGCAATGCAATCTATCTTCTATAGTACGAAAATCTATATCACATTTTATCTATTGTACTAAAACAATCTGTAATGCAAACTATCTTCCATACTAACACAATCTTTTATGCAAACAATCTTCAATACTAAAATAATTTATAAAGCAATCTATATACTACATGCTAATTCAATATATAATATAATATACCTACAATGCTTATGCTATCTATAATATTAATACAATATATAGTACAATCTATTTTCTATACACACATGCAATACTTAAGCTATCTATAATTCAGACTAATGCAATAATCTATCTAGTATAAAGCATTATAATACAGCTATAATACATGATAGAATTGTTATAACAAATTTTTCATTATTTTTAGTTTATAAATAAATGATTAAACTAAAAATAATGCTTGAAGAAACTGTCGTCACTATCACCTTCATTACTTCGAATAAAATATACAGTATGAGACAAAAATTTCAAGTATTCTAAATTTTTAAAGTAAAAGGCACAAAAATGATTGAAAAAATCATTTTCCACTTCACGTTTTGCACCGAAATAAAATGAAAAATGTCTAATTTGTAATTAGAAAATAATGAGAAAGCTTTTTATTCTCCGGGGAGGAGAAACAAGGAATTTTTCAACATTCTATAAATGCTTCAAGCAACCTTTCCAACTGAGAAAATTACAGAATCTAATTTTATTCTCATTGGTATGCAAAGAATTCTTTCTGAAGTGATGACGCAATTTCAGAAACATTTTTCCAAAACAAAATTGGATAATTTTCTGTGTTAAGATGAATAGTACATTTACTAAATAAAAATTATGAGTGGTCTAAAATTGAGGGAAAGGTAAAAAAAAAATTAGAAAAGTAATTTCTTTTCTCCGTATGTGATGCGAATAGTATTCTTGAAAACTGAAAAAATACTAAGCATGTAGCAATCTTAAAACAAATTTTTAGTTTTAGTTTATTTTTAAGGCCTTTTATTCCAACATGTCTTAAGTTTTTATTTATTTTTGTAAGAAAATGATGAAACTGCAATAAAATTAGTAATTCTCCATCAGTATTTTGAAAGAAAACCAAATTATAACTATTTTAATTAAAATTTCTTTTTGCAATTGTTTTTATTAAGAGACGAAGTATATGTTAAAATGAAATCATGTGTATGAATAATATCGTTTATTAAAACTTTCACATATTATTTATATTTATTATTAAAATTTTCTAAATGAAATTTTATTAATTAAATGACATAATTTTTAAAAAAAAATTTAATATGCGCTAATAACTTTTTATTTTTGTAAAATAAATATTACGCTAGGAAAAATATGTATTTATCTTTTATCGAAATTTTAGAAAATTGTGGTATTGTTTAATTCTACAGGTATTAATTTGAACAAAGGAAGACAACAGTAACAATCACTGTAAAAAATGGATACTCAAATATTATGAAAATTTCTTCGTTTTCAAAGAAACCGCTTCAGATAGGCTTCAAGCGAAAGTTTCGTCAAATAACCATCGTCACTTCTTCAATGACACGAGTCTCTTCAAAATTAAAAAAATATTTCGTCATTCCATTTCCAAGAAAAAGATAAACTTATAATATCTCATGTATCTTTCTTTACAAATAATCGCTTTAACATGGACTTCACATAAGTCTGCTTAGCCACTGTATTTTGGATTGTCCAGTCCTTAGTTTCATCATTTCAGTAAAAATCTCCCACAATGCAATACGATGAAGTTTCGAGTTGAGGAAATATTTTCGTCATTTACTTGAGAGTTTGCATTTTATCACAAATCGCCTGATTTCATGACGAAATGATTCTCAAAATTAACGAAATACTGCTCAAGGATTACTAAATCGTCAAAAGTGAGAGTTTAATTTCTGAGAGTGTTCTGGCGCTAAATTTATGAATAATATGCAAATAACTGGAAGTAAATAATAATAAACGGACGACATTTTTTTTCCATTCTTTTTCATAAATATCTGTGATCTGTAAAAGATTTTCCTTAAAAAATGCACAGAACAAATTTAAATAAACACTTATTGAATATATTATTTATGATTCATAAAACTAGAATCTTGATTACAAAAGCAATTGGTAGGGTCGACTTTTTCAGCTCCCAAAATTACATAAAAAACGAGGAAGAAAAATCTTTAATCATAAACAAACAAAGATATGTAAACAAATATTACTTTTCGCTCGCATTTAAACCGTTAAAACAGTAATGTTTAAAATGGCGTGCAACGGAATAAATGACAGGAAACGGAAAATGGATGAATTTTAATGCATATCGTGATCAAAGAGATAAAAAAAGATGCAAATTTCATAATATATTTGATAATAAACAACAGCAAAAGTGAAGCAAAGTAGAAAAGTTATCTGTGCATTATTAGATAAAGTTACTGGCATTAAAATAGAAAAATGAATAAAAGGTTCAAACTTCTCATGCCTTATTTTAAATTTAGTTTTTCCAATATTTGGTAATAATTTCATTGCGTAGATCTTTTAACATTTAAATATTATAAAAACATTAATTTTTTAATTTAATTATTTTCTAATTATTAATTAACCGTTAACTATCGAAATCAATTATTTTCATATTAATGTACAGATAACAGCTTATAACTGCAACAATTTAATTCAGATAATAATAAAATATTAAATAGAGCATGGAAATACATGTAAATTGGTATTTCAATAAATAAATATTAATTTTGGAGAAATTCGTTTATTATTATTATTTTGTTTAAATTTTAAATTATTTTATTCAAAATTAAATGTACCCTTAATTTTTGGACAACTCTTCGATGTTTTGATATAAGATCTATATTTTAGTATTAATTTCGTTAGTAATTTGAGTGTTCGTTAGTAATTAATATTCTTTTGTGCTGTTAAAATCTGCTTTTTGTGATAAGCCAAAACTGGAAAAATTAGCGTACTATATTATAATAACCATAATTCTGGTCAAAAAACAAAAAAATACTGAGCTTAAATCATATATTTGATCATTCTTCCGTTCATATGGTAACGGTTTATCTGGAATTCTAGTTTATCGGGAATTGGTTTATCGGAGTCCTGACCGCAAATTTAGTAAAACATGCAAAACCAAATCGGAAAATTGTTTTTCCCATTACATGCTCTAAGGCATCCTGATAAAATTAACAAATTCTACCACATTTACCAAATTTTTTCACTCATAATTAAGCAATATTTCATTATTAATTGTACAAAAATCCTTACCAAATTTTTGCGGTCATAACAACCGAGCTTTTTGATGTTCTCTTAGAGCCAGAAACCCGTTAAAGTTTACCACATTCTGGTAATTTCGATCATATTTTTTTTTCTCGGTGAGAAAATGGGTCTAATTGCTCTGTTAAACTCTTTCTAATGCTGAAAATCTGTTTTCAATCATGTACAATTTGAGACAGAATAAAATTTCTCTGATATTACGATGAGATAATCAAAAGTTTAAAATTTTATGAAAAAACAAAACATTTTAATTTAAAAAAAAGGTTTTAATAATGCACAAACCTTTAGGAACATGAACGAGGTTAATACATTTTCGCTTAATTTGCCTTTAAAATTAATTAATTTTGCCTTTTAAATTTTTTATTAATTTTATCACAGGCATTGAACAGCTAACATAAATTCTGAGTTAACGACGATTAATGTTCAACTTCGTAGCCTCCGTATTTTGAACCTAACCCAGAAAAAAAAAGGGAACTCCTAGAACAAACATTATGCCAAACAAATCTTCGTGGATAACTTTTTAAACGAACTAACCTGCATTTGCGTTATAAGGAGAGTAAAAACCAGAAAAACCTCTCATGATTTAGCTCGGCGGCAGAAATCATGACCCATCTACCACTGAGGATATTTTACGCCAGCACTGTGGTCGGTGCAAGCTGGAATTTGCATCCGTATCAATCAGCTGCAGCTTTGATTCGCAGCTGGGTCACTTTATTGGGAAGCAAACGTTCTATCTCGTGAGTCCTCGAATCCTGAGTCAAAATCAGATACATAAATAACTTGTCAAAATAACTTTAGAAAAATTATCTTCTTTAAATCTACTATATGAACGACTTTAAAGTTCAGTTTGATTTTTTTCAATCTTGGAAATTTTGTATAACTAAGGAAATTGTAGCAATAACATGTAGACGGAGAATCCAATTTCGTCATTAAAGTAAGACTCTTTTTTATTTGATTGTAGAGATGTTGGAATTACAGAATATAGAAAATGAACCACAAAATGACATTGATACTTTTCATTTCAATCTCCTCTATTTTTTAATAACATAAGCATAAAAATCATCTTGATTGGGAAATGCGACTTTTTTTAAAAAAATTTCGTAAGCAACCTTTTTAAAAAAAGGATCAAGTAACATAACATAAGTAACATTACATAAGTAACATTATATTAAGTAACATTATATATAGTTTGATTCGAAGTTAACTGATTTGTAATTTTTTTTCATGGTTACATTTATCCCTCTAAAAGACAAATTATTTTTCTATGTATAGACAAACTTAAGAAATTCCTCCTGAGAATCTACTGAAAATTCTTTGTAAGGGACATTTCCGTTTGCTCTTATCTCAAAAATTTTGGGAACATTCATACCATAAAACCAGAACACATCAAGATGAAAGAATTAGCTTGCAGCTTACATTGAAAGTAAAACTTAAGGGATTATAATGGAAGTTAACAAAGAGTAAAAGTGAAGTGTGCATTGGATGAAAAAAAAAGTAAAGGGAGAGAACGTCTTATGAACAACAACACATCATTATCTTTTTTTTCCTTCAGAAAATTGAAAAAAAAACATTTTGAATAGCGTTAAATATAATTAACAATTTTAAAAAACAATTGCATGCATTTGGATATATTTTCACTGTGTTTTCCCTTAAAATCGCTTAATGGATTTTATTGTATTCTTCTTAACTTATGTATGTTGTTCTTGTTTTCCAGTGGCGTCATCTATGGCCAAGAATTCAACTTCAGCCACACCCGTTTATAGGGTGTGACCCATTCACACATCCATTCATTCATCCACAGATCGCAATTTTGACTTGAATCACAGAACGATCAATCTCCAATTCAGTACCCCCAGAGGTTTTGATTTGTTATGGGAATATGGAGGACTTTGCGACTCGACCGATTTAACGTGCATCAGTCACCATTTTACTACACGGGGAGTCTTCGGACGGCGGGGTTTGAACCCACGAACTCTCGGACATCGGCCCAGCACCCTACCGACAGTCTATCCAGACCCAACTTATGTATGACAGGCTAACTTATGTATGAAAAAAATCAAATAGCTTACAAAATTTAAAGAATTTTGTTACAATATTCAAAATTAGCATAGCTTTCTTTCAATAGTGAAAACAACAGTAAATCTAATACTTTTAAATAATTTATAATTTGCCAATATGGAATGAAATTTAGTACTTTAATTTATAGAGGAAGCTATTCCACTTGCAAGAAACTTTATAATTAATGACACCTTCGTTCCACCATATAATTTATGGCAGCGTGCTCCTATAAATCTATTTAATCCCTAAAGAGAAGAGTGATAGTATTCAAGTTTCGCAACTGAATCGAATTATAGAACAATGTATTAATTGTCCATTGGCAAAATTAATGGTTTTGATAAACTATCTTACTGGTACTTGTAATTAGAAACAAAGGCGTAATAATCCTCCCGCAATAGTTGTAGAATTTAAAATTTCTTAAGAGAATCCATTTTAAATGACTTCGCCTTTGAAGTTTTAATGAATTTGATTTTCAAACGCTCGTTTATAATTGCGAGTATTTTATATCTAATCTAAATACTTTCTTTCAAGTGTATAGGGAAAGTTTCTAGGGCGTATTTTTAAATTAATGGCTTAAAAGTAATCGCTGGGGCTGGATTTACTTTAATAACTACCAACTTACCTTATTTGGTGAATAAACAGCTTTTTTTAAAGATTTACCTCGAATCTAATTAAACCTTCATTTTAATTCAATTGCGTTTTTGTTTACTAATCAACTAATGATGCACTTTGTTGGAAACTTGAGCTTTAATTAAACTTCAAAAACACAGAAACTCTTCGCACCAGTTCATCCTTATGCTCTAATATCTTGTTTTATTCATATGAATGCCGATTGACTAGTTAACAACATGAGTTCCTTTCACCTGCCGTGATTTTTCTTGTTTTTTTTTTTTTCAAATTTATTCTGTTTTCCAATTTTCTGTCAGCATCTTTGCATTTCCTTTCTCAAATCTATTTTGTTTACCACATTTTCGTTTATTGATTCTTGAGAATGGGTGACAAGTTTTCCAGCCTTTTTGCACTTGAACTATTTTTGAAGCTATTGAATTTTTTCCATTACCATGGCAATACATCCATTTTAGTTTTCTTGTATAATTTATTTCAACCTTTTTGTTTACTTACTTTTAAATAATAATTTGAAAACTTATTTAGTAATTTCTAAACATAGATATAAAATAAGTGATTAAAGAAGCCTAAACATATTAAATTATTAGCTGGTTTTCGAGTAATAAAAACTTTAAAAAGAAGTTACTTACTAACAATTAGTATTCTAATAGAAGTGAGTTCTAATGCTGTGTTTCTCAACCTGGTTTTCTTGAAGAACTGGTAAAATTTTTGAGATCTTTATCGTGGTCCGGTAAGAAAATTGACATAATTTTTACATGTACAAAATAGGGACTCTTAAACAATTTGTGACTAATTTGCTTCTAAATTTGTCTTACTTCAATGAAAAATATATCGAGCTTAAACCTATTTCAATATAAATAAAATCTATATTAATTCTAATGTAAATATTAATTCATGGACCTGTGGTTGAAAAAAGCGCTCTAATATGTATTGGGTTTGAATGATAATGGGAAAATAATTTTGAAAAGTTTTCAAAAAATTAATTTATGAAAATATCAATTTTCATATTTCATCATAGGAAATATTTCTATGATGGAAAACAAGAAAACGGATGAATTAAAATATCATTCTAAAAACTGCACAATAAATGAAATGTTACAATTCAATAATGATAAATATTGTGAATTTCCAGAACATTCAGTTACATTACAGGAATTTTCGGTTACATCTTTATGAAATCACATATTTTGATTACAAATGGATTTAATAAAAGTAAACTAATATTACTGATCTAACATAACCTTTATAATTGTATACCCCAACTTAAATATATTAATTTTTAAAAAATAGCTTACATATTTTCATAAATTTAAATAAAGTTGAAAAAAACTTCAAAGGTCTTACAAAAACAGGATGCCATTTAAAATGTTCTTTGCTTACAAGAACATTAAATTGTCCTTAGCCACACTAGAGTGGACAAAAACATAGTACAGTTACTGCATGGCTAGAGCACAATAGCTTACTATTACCAGTTTCTCTGTTACAAGAACATTAAATTATCAGCGTCTTAAATTCTCTAGCAACTCTAGAGCGGACAAAAACATAGTACAGTTACTGCATGCTAGAGCACAATAGCATACCATTAATATTTTCTAAATTACAAGAACATTAAATTGTCAGCGTCTTAAATTCCTTAGCAACACTAGAGCTGGCAAAAAAACATAGTACAGTTACTGCACGCTAGAACAGAATAGGATACCATTAATATGTTTTTTGTTACAAGAACATTAAATTGTCAGCTTCTTAAATTATTTAGCAACACTAGAGAAACAAACACATAGTAAAGTTATTGCATGCTAGAGCACAATTGCATACCATTAATATTTTCCCAGTTACAAGAACGTTAAACTGTCAGTGTCTTAAATTCTTTAGCTACAGCAAAGCGGTCAAAAATCGTAGCATAATTACTTCATACCAGAGGACAACAGCATACCATTAATATGTTCCCTGTTACAAGGCCATTCAATTGGCAGTCTCTTAAATTCTTTAGCAACAGCAGAAACGGTAAGAAATAGTAAAATTATTTTATAAAAAGAAACATCAGCATAAAAATAATATATTAGGTAATTCGTTATCAAACAAACAAACAAAAAATCACTTATCTGGGCTGTATTTTTATCATAATAGACACAATATGTAAAAAGTAAATACAATTACCCCATTCCACTATTAACAAATGGAAATGGCGAGAAAAACGAAATCTAAAATTCCATTTACACAGGAAAAAAATCATATAACGGCTTTGCAATCAAAAAGAAACATTGAAATCCCAAACCTTTTCAGTTTCCTGAGATAGCGAATTCCCATTTCTTATTAACGCCTTTAAATTTTTCTTTTTTACGTTTTTATTTCATCTTGCATGCAATAACATGCAAAGAGTGGTTTCTGCATAATTGCAAACCATAAATCAGTTTTATGAACCAACTGGAATTCATAAAACTCACTATGGGATATCATAAAATTTTTTTTCGTCTCATAAAACATTCCCCATGGTATTGTTAGAATATCTTTGATATGGCAGAAGGAAAAATAAAATGAGTATTTATAATTTTTGCTGTATATCGTGATGAGCATCTATCTACTTAGCTCCGAATCGATATTAAAATAGGATTTAATAAGGGAGAGCATAAAATGCACTGAAAGACGTTGTTTGGTGATATTTTCTTTTTGTGACTACAACAAAAATGCTTCCATTATAGACTTTCAAAATTTATCGCTTTAAAAGCCGTTTTAGTAGAAATTTTATCAATAAGTTATCCTTAATGAAGAATATTTTTATTGATGATGACACTCCAAAACTGTTATTTATTTTCTTCTGATACTGAGTTGTAAGCGTTAAAATGTTTCTTCGGTATATCATAACGTACGGTTTTATGATTATTAAGCGAAAATAAATATCTGTATAATGCAATAACGTGCTTAGTTCTAAAGAAAGTGTATTGTAAATATTTATATGCATAAATAAAAGAGCACGAAATGCGTAGTTAAGTTTGAAATTTGAGATTTTAAATGTTGTTTCATTAAAAATAATACTAATATAAACTTTAACCATTAACCATTTCATTAATATGCGTTTTTATTAATGACGATTCTTAAGTTTTGCGTTTTATTTATTTCTTTATGTTTTTTTTTTCGATATTAAGTTATAAGAGTAAAAATTATTACATGTTACATCAAAAATTTTGCACACGGTTTTATTGATGATGAAAAAGTAAATATATGGATTATGTAATTAATTGCGTAGAAGATAATATGTATAATTATGAAATATATATAAATGACAAAATTTATTTTAAGGAATATTTTCATAATGGAAATATTATTTATCTGTTTTCCTTAACCACTTTCGAAGGATTAAATATTAGAACTAAGAATGTTTACAGTACAAACCTTTTAACCATTTACTGAACTAAGTTTAAATTATGAGTGGGTAATGTTATCAACATGCTTTATAGAAATAATTACACAAATAGATGAGTCGTTATAGTTCAGGAGGCACTGAGCTGTTATTTTGAAGGTCTGGGGTTCGATCCTCACTAGCGGCTTGAGCCCCTCCCCCCCCCTGCTTTGATTCATGGATACCAGCTTGTCTAAGACGCAATGAAAGGCTGTTTTACATATAATGATCATCACGTTCTCACAATCACGTCATTGGACACGAAATTTATGAGACTTAACCCCCATGCTATATTTTTTAACAAAAATAAATTAAAGTTATAAACATTATGTTTTCCTCCTCAGTTATTTATACCTACCTTTAAATGTTATTGAATATATTTTTGGCATGGTGCATACTTTCAAAAATACTAAAGAAAAATTTTTAGAAGTAATAAACACTTAAGATAATAGATGTTTAACAGTATCATGCAAACGCATAAAAGACAAACAAGAGTCGTGATGGCTCAGGGGATAGAGCGTTCGCCTTCCAATGAGGTGGACCTGGTTCAAATCCCTGAGACGGCTGGTTAATACTAATCCGCAACCAGCTTTCACCGACCACAGTGCTAACGTGAAATATCTCCAGTGGTAGATGTATCATAGGTAAGAGTCCCCTTGCCCTCAGGTTAGCCGTGGGAGGTTCTCGTGGTCTTCCTCTCCATGTAACGCAAATGTGGGTTAGTTCCATCAAAAAGTCCTCCACGAAAGCAAATTTCTCCCTATACATGATCCAGGAGTTCTCTCGTCTTCTGGATTGGGTTCAAAATTACAAGGCTATGGAGTTGAACATTAGTAGTCGTAAACCCAAAAATTGGATCGGCTGTTCAACGACGGTTGTAAAAAAAAGGGAAAAAAAAGGAGAGAGACTAGCTAAAGTGCTTATTCGAGATTTAAATTTATTAGCATGTAATTTGAGGAATGCTATTAATTATTGGAAATATTATCTATTTGTTATTGATTTTTCAATCGATAATATTTTTGCAATGCATTGATAATGGAAATGTTCGCAATACATTATCATGTTCTGAAGGGCTAATCATTTATAAAGTATATTACTGTTGATGAAGAAACGTCCAAAAAAAAGTTTGAATTCATTAACGGTTTGTTACTTTCTTAAGTTTTGATACTCAAATGAAATTTATATTAATATATATTCTGTTGTTTGGTTCTTCATTTTATAAAAAAAAAATATTTTTAAATTAGTGACTAAAATCTGTGACCACTTTACCCTATATTAAAATTAATGATATTTCCATTTATTTTATTAATGTTTTTTCCATTTAAATTCTAACTGAATTAGAGTAAATAAAGCAATTTTAATTCATGCTATAGCCAATATGTAAATTTTAAGTAATTATTGAGGATAAATTATTGCAAAAAACTGAGAAAATTTGATTGAAGTAGACGCGTATATAATTAGTGACATTGAAGATACACCCTAGAGAATTATTTTGGTTTCAGTAGTAGTTTAGCAAGCTGAGTTTTTATTTTGAGTAATAAATCAATGCGCAATAATAAAAATACTAAAATAAAAAAATGCTAATGCAGTATAACATTCAGTATTATATTTATTCTACTTTACAATTGGTACTATGACTATTAATACTATGATTTTTTACTGATACTATGATTTTACTACTGGTAAGAATAGCTCTTGATGTAACAGCCTAGAAAAAGTACTGAGCCTTGAATACCGGTTTTCTTAGTGAAAAACAACTTATTGTAAAAATTGGTAGATTGTCTGAAGAAAAGCTAGAAATACGTTGTTAAAAAAATAGTTTAGGAAATTATGTTTTCACAAAATTGCAGAATTGATAGCAATTTTTTTTTCATTAGATAGTGCTTCAGATTAAAAATATAATAAAAAATAAAAAAAAATAATTTTGTTTCATTTTGATAACTACAACTGAAATATTGATGCAAGCAGCTGTTAATTTCGACTTCGCACTGCACAGTTGTGGCATAAAACAATGTCAATATTATAGCAATTGTAATATTACACTATTTCAGTTACTAGCATCATTTGTTGATTACTTTTGTAGCTAATTTAGAAATTTCGTTATATATTTTGAGCGGTAACCTCTTGAAAATCCTAAATTTCCCCCGCTCTAAAAAATTTTATGTTTGGATATAGTTACAGGTCATTAATTTATTGTAAGATGTACATAAATTAAGTTTTTAATGGAAAATATAGTTTTATGAACTGTTACCCAATGTATCTTTTCGTTCTAAGAAACTCTCTAAGATATCCCCAAACATAATTATCTTACTAGATCTTCCTTTTATGTCTGTTTATAATAAACTGCAAATGCATGTTTTGAATAAGTTCAAATGCAATTCATCTTGAAATAGTAAAAGTTTTTTTTTTGTAATCAAGTTTTGCAACATTTTTTTCAGAAATAAAGTATATTCATGATCCTATTTCATACTTTTTAAGTACTTTTTGTTTTATGAACTTAACTGTAAAACTGCTTTAACATTTCCTCATTTTCTTAAAATTAAAAATAAATATATTTTTTTATAAATTTTAGTTTGCAATTTTTTCTATATGTGCTTGACTTGAAGAAACGGATCGATGACAGTTTTCATTATTATCTGTTATGCTTATCCTAAGTATTGTGGGAACCAAGTATACCTCGCATATGTGACTCATTTAATTTGTATTTGTTCCCCAAAGACATAAGTGCCATTCAGTTGGATTAGGAGATAGCAATAAAGCTCTAATCAGAAAGGGCAATAAACCTTCAATACACCACAAGGACAAAGAATGAATAAAATATAGCATTTATAACATTTAAAAACTGTTGATGAAGAAAGTAGTTATTTAAAGTCATTAAATATAGTTCTTCTTTAGTTTAAATAAAAACTGTTTTATATTATCTTCACAGTGTCGATTAATCGAATTCTAATTTAGATTCCATAAATTATACAGTTTGTCCCCTCACAAGAATTGGTTTCATATTTTCTAAAATCCTTAATTTGAAATGAAGAGATTAAAAAAAGGTTTAAAACGCTTTTCATATTCTCGAAAACACGATAATGACACCCTGAATTTCGTTTAGGCATCTGGAATGCATGAAATACTTTTCAAATAATTTCAATTTTAGTGACGTAACAACTTATTAGAAAGAAAAATAACCTATTAGAACGAAATAATCGATAAGAATTTAAAGTAAAAAGCAGTTGATTTTGATATAACTTAATAAATTTCTCTTTCTAATACATTAAACTGAAATTAAACTCAGTGGCGCGACAGCCCATAGAGGGCCAAGGCCTACCGTGCCCATTTCGGTTTTTCTTGACCTTGGGCTCTGGGGTGCAGGAGCAGATGTTCCGGTAAGGTGGTCAGCCGAACACAAAACCCCCAGTGTTTAGTTCCCAAGCCTGCTTGGTACTCATTTATCGACCCACTGAAGGGATGAAAGACTGAGTCAAACTTGCCCTGCCCGAGGATCGAACCCCAGAACCTGTGGCACGGGAGTGCAAAGAGCTACCGCTCAGCCACCGGGCGTCTTTCTAATTCATTAACAAATAGTTATTTTTTAGTACTTTATTAAATTATAAAATAAAATCCATTTTCCCACCATCTTAAAACGTAACATTTAAAACTAAAAAGAAGGTAAAAACACAAATAAGATAATATTGTTCCAAAATTATTTTAAAATTTAGCAAAATTTTACGTTTTCCAAACTGAGACATAATTATACAGCATTTATTCAAAAATACTACATTCAAAATAAAATCACGCTAAAAAAATCTACATTCACAGCATTTCGCAAAAACGCAATAAGCATTCAAGATAACCACAGTTTTCATTACTAAAGTACTTCTATCGATTTTCCAGAACTTAATCAATATTGATGAATTATGACTGACCTAATTTATTATTAGCTATAAAATATTAGAAGCTTGATATAATTTCCGGAAGAAATTGCTTTATGGAACTTTTAGCATTAAAATACTCTACTTAGATAACACGTCCGTATACCATTATGTATAATATGCATGTTATATCCGTGACAACATTAGAGCTATTTAGGAAGAATAATATCATCACGATCTCGCCAAAACTGTTTATTCATTAAGCTGTTAATAGTTCTCTTCATTATGTTGTTGTTCGTAGAGAATTGTAAACAGTATTTATGGACAACAGAATAATAGATCAGGTTTATGGAAAGAATTTTATAAAATAAGTTACTGAAGTACTTTGGTAAAAGTTAAATCATAAATCTTTATGATATATTATTCAGGCAATGGAATAGTATAGATTGCATTTATAAAAAATTATATAGCACGTAATAATAGTTAAAATAATGATAGAAGCATAATAAAATGTTAAATAATGTTTAATTTTTAATTAACGTTACTTAGATGCCTTTTTACTTAATCTGTTAAATGAAATTGTCATAAAATTTATAGCAAAAGTAACGTTTCATATATGAAAGAAAAGTAAGCGTTTTTTGTATCGTATTACTCAATTCGATGAAATTTTTTTACAATGCTAATTTTAAAAAAAAAATCATAAAAGTCTAAAATTTAAATGAAATAAAATATTAAACTGAACTTAATAGGGCTTTGAATTATTTTCAAATCAATATTTTTTTTTAATTGTTAAAAATACAACATATATTCAAGAGACAAATTCCATATTCCATGATCAAATAGCTTCTTAGTATGTTAAATAATACAGGATAAGACAGTTAAATAATCTAAATACAGAGTGACAAAAAATGATAAAAATGGTTAATTATCTCGACGAATACACATCAGATACAATCTCAAAATACACGTGTACAATAATTTCAGAGGATGAATTCAACTATTCACATTCCACGTTTCAATTTTATCTTCTGAAATTTACAAGCTTATTTGAAAGCTTCATTTTATAATTCCAATGTCACTAATGAACCAAATTGCAATAATCTGCATTTATAATCTAGGTACTCATTTCCAGGAAATCCAAATCTGCAGTAAAGAATATGAGTTTCTATCTGAGATTTGCAAGTTGTCCACGGAAATAAGATTGCAAGGTATTGAGCTTTTTTTATCATTGAATGTATCTTTTAAAAATTTCATCCGATGTGTACTTCCGAGATACATTACCTACATTAAGGATCTAAACATTTCCCCTAAATGCATATATCCATACATCCATACATTTTGGACAACCTGTATAGGTTTTAAGGTGCATAGAGAGAACCATTTCTATGGGCAAGTACAAGCAAATGTACTTGCAAGCTCATACTATAGTTCTTGGCGTTTTTGCTAGTGTTACATATCATTCCCTTGGTGATATGGTGATGAAAGACGCAAATTAAAAAACTGAAATCAAAGGTCATAATCAAGCTTTAGTTAATATAAGAATACACAATTGAAAATTCCGGATCAAATTATGGTATAAAGTATGGCACTTTGGGTGCATCATTCGTAAAATCCATTTCACCGTAAAATATTATACCCTAATTCTTACAGTAATATTTAATTAATTAGATTCAACGATGTTACGGCATTTATTACGGTAAAAAAATTCGGGTATATCAGATTTTTAGCTCCGTAACATGTTCCGATAAAGATATTTTACGGTCCCCTCATCCCGAATACGGGTACTTTTTACCGTAATTTAATCCGGAAATTGTTACAGTGTGCGCAATATACTCAGACAAGTAGCCTTATTTTAAACATAATTAAAGTCTTATTTTAGACGAAGCATGAATGTTGTCAAAGTGATTGAGTGATGGAGAATTTCAATGAATTGGTGACCTAGTGATCAGCGTGAAACACTGTATACTAGTAAAACACTGAAAATAAAAACAAAGAAATGAGAAAATCAACTAATCCACAAACTCACTTTAATAATTGAAGTCGAAGTAAACCATGAATCAACAGTTAATTAAGAGTCAACTTGCCAATAAATGATTAAATTAGTGAATGAGTAACTCAATAAAATTGAGACAATGAATCTGTGATTTTTCTATTTCATAAACGGCGGATAAGTTATTGCTGACAATGTCGATTCAAGTGTATGGATTCTGAGTGACAGCCGTAGCTCCATACAGCACCTGTCTGAGTGGTGGAGGTATGGTGACAGAACGACACTAAACATTGTGCAGCTTCTAAATTGCTTGAGTCACGACATTAGGATTTTGTTTCAGTGGAAACCGTCGCGCGTGAATGTCTACAGGAATAAAATTGCTAACGGTCTCGCCCGTGAGGGCAGCCATAGGGATACTGCTGGCGATGACCTTCTTACTTTCTCAGAAATTGCAACTCGAACTAGACAAGATATTGGTTCCTGTTGGAAAAAATCTCCTGAGCATGATTGGTATGGGGGAGGTCGGCCTGGTCTTGCTCTGATCAGGGCAAACAATAGGCGTGTCCAAACCGCGCTTGCCAGACTTAGAAGATCTCGATCCCAACATCACGTCATCTGCCCTAAGTGCTATGTGGACCAGTCTGCTCCTGCCCCACATCCTATCGTGTATTGGCTGCCAGAAGTGCCACCTGTTCTCCAACCCTGCTGCAATAGTACATAGCTTTGGGAGCTTTTTGGATGAGTTCATGGACTATGATTTAATGCTTCTGTTGGTCAAATGGGCATAAGCAACAACAACAACAGTTATTCACAGCATTCCACGCGCATCATAATCAACAGCATTATTTTTACTTACGTAATATTGTTCTTGTACCCTTTACAAAAACATCAAATTTCAATGAAGCAAATTTTAAGCTTCCCTTAAAATATAATTTTTTTTAAATTGTTAAAATATACACTTTAAATAGTTAAAATTTATTCATGACGTCATGATTACGTCATAATCTCAAGACGTAATTAATACGTAAACAATACTCGAATACCTTTAACATTCTTGATGTGTTTTGCCGATTCACCTTCTTGTAACGTCATCAATACAAACAGTTTTATTTACATAATTTAATTCATATAACTATCCATTACAAAGCAGTTAATCAGAATGAAGCTATTTGTAAAACAAAATAAAATATGCTTCCCGAATAGTTCAATGAACTTCAACAGCCTCATAACAGGATAAATAAATAAACAATACACGAATACCTACAATATTTTTGATGCGTTCATTTTAAACGTATTCACGAAAGTACATAATAGAACAAAGCTTCTTCCATTTAAGACTAAATTTGGTGAGATCTACTCCTCGAATACCTTATGCAGCTTCCACACGATGCGTCTAATACAATTAAGCACTTAGTAAATGCGGGCCTGAACTTCCACGCCCGGTTTAAACTCCCTCGTGAAAAGAATTTGTCCACATAGCACATCACCCCACTTTCCACGACACTTCTGCCTTATTTGGCGATAATTTATGGATGACTCTAAAGCGGAATGGCCCTTCGTTGCCTCAGATAACACGCCGAAGAGAAATTCGCGACTAGAAATTGATGAGTCTTATTAGGGATAGTTAAAATTGGCGAATGCGTATGATATTTTCGAAGAGCTATACAATTTCCATCGAATTAATGCTGAGAAGAGTTCAAAGTTTTGAAGATATGAAATATTAATGCAGGAAGTTTTATTTAACGAGAGTTGAAAGTGTTTTGTTTCTTAGTTGTGTATTGGTATTGATTGCGAAAAATATTTCACTTTTAAATTTAAGTTTGAAAAATAAGTTTGTTTACTCGAGTTTTGATTTATCTTCGAAAATCGTAAATGAGAGTAATGGCATTCGAGGTGAGGTTTTAGGTTTCTGTAATTAGCCTAAAACAGTAAAATATGAGTATTTGAAAATAAGTATGGGAATTTATTAAGATCGAATGTGCATAATTCATTATAAGGATTTTGACCAGTATTTTGAACTATCCAAAACACTTTTATGGTTAATTCACTCAATATGAAAACAATTTAACAGTTTTTATTGAAAGGCATGCATTTATAGTTGCAAATACATTTTATGATATTAAAATTGGTATAGCGTGTTTCATAATGCCACAAATAAAAAAAACAAAATTGGTATACAAAAGGGATAATAAAAGTAAACTCTAACACGGGGTTGTAATAATATTTACTGCCACTTGATAGAGTTACAATAATCCCAAAACTATAAAGAATTTCGGTGTAGTGAAGAGATAATCAACTTATCATTTTATGACGTAACTGATTTAGTTTTTTTCGAGCATTAAAGATAAAACGTATATATTTTCCTCTTATTTTCTATGAGCATAAACAAAAACTGGTTTTGAAGTGTTCGAAGTTTTCTATCTTCCACAAACAAACCCAAAGCAGAACTCGTAACGTATTACAATGAAACGTTCAAGAAAACCCACCCCTATGTAACAACCTCCTCTGTTTACGACCAGTTTTGGTAGGTACGGTATTTTTTCCATAGACTTTGTGTTGCAGAAAACCTTTAGAAGAGACCATAAAAACCTCTCCTAGACACCGAGCGAGCCTCACCATCAAATGCGGAAAAAGTCAATTAAGAAAGCACTACAAGATATCAAAACAAAAAACATTAACAAAACATATTAGTCGATTGAAACATGTTCAAAATATGTGTGAGGATCTCATTTAGAGAGATCTACAACATCATGTTTCCGTCAGAGTGTACTTAAGACAATGCTATCTATGATTTGTTTTTAGTCTTGAAAGCTAAATTAGAAAAAAAAAGTTATAATAGAAAAAAAAACTAAACATCTCAAACAAATAAAACTCTTTTTTTTTTAAGGTTAACTAATTTTCATGACATAAAATTATATGCAAACTTAAACAAAAAATATAATTATATACTTATTTAAAACAGTTCTATAATTTATAATGGGTAAAATTGTTGTTACACATAATTATATCAGTAGAGATCATTTTTATTGAGATTATTAAATTTAATTAACAGATCCGTTTTTATGATGCCAACACAAGTGGCATTTCTGCACCAAAAAAATGGCTCTGACTTTTTGCGAAAAATTATGTTTGAAAATTCATGTACCTACGATAACATTTCGAAGTCAATAGAGGTAACCCCTAAAGGCCTGTTTACACTGTCCAAGTTCTTGAATCCTAGAAATTGGAGGGATTTCTCTGTCCAAGAAATTGGATGATTCGTCGACACTATCCAAGTTCTTGAATGTCACTGATTCGTCGAAGGAAAAACTTGCGCATGCGCATTGTTCATATTCAACATTATAAAATAATCATTATATAAGTTCAAAATTACTAAATAAATTCAAATAAAATCATAATAACACAAATAAACCGCAACAGATCAATTTATTTGGACTAAAGTATATGAAAACAGACTACAAAATTACATAATTTGTTGCTTGCTTGTTGAAGTCATAAAACCTAAGACGCTGATTGGTTAAAGGAGAAAAAACTTGGATGGAAAGTAGAACATGCTCTAGTATCGTCCAAGAAGTTAGACCAAGTACTTGGATGATTGTTTACACGATTCAAGCTCAAAGCAAAACAAGTTTCCATCAATATCAATTAATCTCTGTCCAAGAAATTGGCTCGTCTAAACAGGCCTTAACAACCAACATACATTAAAGACCATTTAACCGTGGAACAGAGAGAAAGAATTTCAGTTCATCAAGATGATAATGTGTGCCTGCTCAAACTGTGACTTTCCCTATGCTATTGTATGTTTGCGAAAGTTTTTCATTTAATTTCAGCTCATGCAGTTTCCCTTTGATACGTGTCTCTAGTCCAATGAGCCTTATTATAAGCCTGTGTTCCTCTAAAGTCTAATCATAATTGCATAATATTTTTCAAACCATTTTTGATGTATGCGCATCACTCTAGAAAGATTAAATTATTATCTAATTTAGAATAAGTCAGTCCTGATATATTTTTACTGAATCATATACATCGGCGTTTTTTGTACAACTTTCCAAAATCTTAACTAAGATAAAGATTCTATGGTTGAGTCACTGGCACATTTACAGCAACTGAGGCTGGATCATTGGTGACTAACAGCAATCGATGGGTAATACGTTCGTAAATTCTTCTAAAACGAAGTAAATAATCTTTGTTATTATGACTAAGTAATATTATTTATATCTCGTTGATATCTATAATTTGTTTACATTGAAAAATTGGAATAAAAGTACATACGTCGTATTTACTTTTACAGAAATTTAGTTTGAGCATAAATTAATAAATAATGGTCAAAATAGCTATTTTTAAAATTCATGATGTGTAATAAAAAGTCAACAGGGAACTCCAATGAAATCAACTGTAAAATGATGGAGCTTACTCAACGAAGGAGCCGGGCCAATGATAGCCTCTCTTCCTAATAAATATTATCTTAAAATAATTTTAGAACGTTTATTTTTAAAATTATCTTTAAATAAAATAATAAAATTGAATAAAAAAATCGCATTTAAAATGCCAAATAGTTAAATAAGGAAATATTTCACTAAACTATAAAAATGCTTTAAATTGCAATAAATATTTTAATACAATACTGCTGTTTAGTTTCAGGTAAAATCAACGGTTGAAATGCAATATTGAAATATTTAAGTAGGAAGTAGTTTCCATTTTAAAGAAGGAAAAATCCATTTCCTATTGATATTTCATGACATATATACCACTTCTATGGCAACCTAATGTTTGATTAAAAACAATGCTAATAAATGTGTTTAAGTATTTATTGACTTGTGATTTTTCTGAATTTTAAATGTGGAAAAAAAACTGTATAATATCAATGTAATATGTGCAAAGCATACTGAGTTACTATGACGTAAGGCAAAAAATGACTTTAGAATACGACCTAGTAATAAACAAATATTAAAATTATTTTTAAAAAAATGCTAAATAATAAAGGTAGAAGAAAAATTAAAGTAAGGAAAACGAGTAAAATAAATATTGATTGCACTATAAAATTTAAAAAACAGTATGAAAATTAATCCTTTTTTTTACATAAAACTAAACATGCTTTTTTATATAAGAGATACCATCCCCTGTTTATCTCAATCACCGAAATACATGATTGCTTGTTATTTATCTTTCTCCTTTTTGAAAGAAGATATTTCTTTAAAAAAACACAAATATAATTATGATCTAAAATTATTACTATTTTATGCAAGAACGTTTTATTAATATATTGTCCATAGCAAGATAAACAATTAACTTTATTTAAAATCTAATCAACTATACTTGAAAAAAATTTAATTCAGGAATGCAAAATTTGTACAACAGTATAAAGAAATAAATTAGATGAAATATTACTCCCTTACGATAGTCCCTTGAGATGTAATATTACTCCCTTCAGATTTTTATATTATTAAAATTTAATTATAAATGTCAAGATTCATATCTGACAAAATTATTCTCTCACGTTTTTTCTTCTTTCTTATTTGTTACTTGCGACATCAACTCTATCAAGAGCTCTGATATTAAAATCTCAAGAGAGATAAGCAAATTTTTCTACAACAATTGACAAATAGTCATTTTAATAAGGAAAAGTTAAAAACAATTTGCAATAAAGAGTTTAGTTTACAATAGCTTTAAGAAAAATTATATTTTGGAAGAAAAAAAATACCTGTAAAGTTTGAAAATAAAAGTGGATTCTTCAGGACGTCAAATTTAGTCCTGATCTGTAGTTGCATTTTTGTGGGCTGCAGAATAATTCGCAAAGTATTTAATTATAGGATTAACTGTTAGTAATTCTCAAACTAAAAAAACTGACGGATGTTAATTTTTTTAATACATCTTAATTTCTGATCGTACAATAAACAACAAGAACATTATATATGGAGGAAGAACGAATACGATATATACATATCAATGTATAGAGGTGACCCAAGAAAGCCATAATATTTCACAAAGAATTCATCATGATTTTCACGTCCCAAAACAATTTGAAAATTTTACCTCTAAGGCAATTTATGCTAGGTGTAAAAGTGAGTATTTTTTTTTTAAATGTTTCCTACTTTTGTAAAAAAAATTTATTTATTAATAGAGTACTTAAAAAACTAAAACAACATAAGGTATATTTCGTATTATTAAGTTAAATTAAAGTTATTCTTGAAATTAAGCTAAAATTAAAGTTATGATTAAAATTAAAATTAAGTTAAAATTAAGTAATTATGATTAAATTTGAGAATGAGGTTGGACAAATACGAATTGATAATTGAAGTCTTTAATTCATTTCACTAAGTGGCGAGTAAAATGAAAATTTCTAGAAACTAATAATAAGTAATTAAAACACGTGCGTGATTTTCACTAATGGTATTTCATAAATATTCCAGAAATATAGATTAGATTACGAAAAATTATTCAAGCAGTCATTTTGCTAAATCATAATTTCATTCAATTCATTTACCTTTTAATTTTATTTATTTCAATTACCTTTCATCTGCCATATTTAAATTTTTAATCTCTCACATTTTAACCATCAATTGAATAATTTATTTCGATAAAAATAAATATCCACAATTTAAATTTTACATAATTCTAAGAGGAAAGAAAAATCAATTTCGAATAAATAAGCGCTTAAAGAAAGCTTTTCTAACTATTAAAAAGAATAATTGAGGAACGTGACATAATTCTATCTTCATTTGAAT
This sequence comes from Parasteatoda tepidariorum, assembly GCF_982258835.1. NCBI lineage: Eukaryota > Metazoa > Arthropoda > Arachnida > Araneae > Theridiidae > Parasteatoda > Parasteatoda tepidariorum. The sequence continues at coordinate 81,187,191 of NC_141760.1, forward strand.
ATTTTATATCGCTTCAAAAGAAAGAAAGATAATAAATACATCTTCCTCGTTCTCAACATTGATTTCTTTGAAATAATCATAATAAGGAAATTGTTCAACGAATTGACAAGTTATTATTTTTGTTTTACTAGTTTCCTCATGGAACGAAACTTATGAAATATTAGAGAAAATTTGTTTTTTCTTAAAATAAGTCTCATGACAACTGAATTATAAGGATTTGTTCTGATGTTTTTATTCAGCATAATTTATAAGAAATATATTTTTATGATTTGGTTCCTTATAGACTATTATAATTCATGAAATTCTGCATTGTTAAAAATTTCTAGGAAAAATTATTAAATAGGAATTTATTTAATTTATATTTTACCATACTCAGATAAAATTGACAAATAACCATAAATAAAATGGTATTCAAACTGTTAACTGTAAGAAAAACCGTTTATTAACTGCTTTCATCTTAGACGGTAAAACAACCAAAATTTTAGCACACCAACCAGACCCACCTATGCCCACTTAGTTTCTTACAGTACATATTGTAACCAAAAGAGCTGATTTCTCATTATCATGATCAGACCAATGTTGACCCCACAATATTTCCTCTTTAACACATAAAGAATTTCCAATGTCCTGCACTCCCAATTTTTTCCCCGGGTAATTGGAATAGGATTCTCTCATTCACACATAGATGGCAGCACCTTAAGACTGCTAAACTATCTCCAATAAACCAGGCTAATTGTAAATGGTTAAAAAACCGTATAGATTTATGTTCATGTTTTTTTAACCATACTAGTTGTAAACGGTTACAAAACTGTAAAGGTAGAAAATGTACTTGACCTTAAAATTTACGGTTAATTTACCATAATTTTACAATAAAAATTCTAACAGTGTTCGGAGAGGAATTTTGCGCTATGATTCAATTTATTTTTAGCTTTTATATACGGTTATTAATAATTAATATATTTATTAGAGATATATGTAATAGATTTCTTAGCAAGAAGAAGCTGTTTTGTGACAGTTTGAGTGAAAAATTTTTAATATTAAATATAAAATTAAAAAAAAAACTGTGTAGATGGACGTGATTAAAAGCAGTTTCTAAATTTAGAGACATAATTTAACTTTTCTTTCACATTTATTTTTAAATTTCCTTGATAGCTGAAAAAAAACAGAAAACCTGGAAAATACTTTTTTCTACATTACTAAGAAGGTAATGGAAGATCCTTAAGCACATGTTGGGTCGATTACATATGTACAGCTAACTCAAAGTTAATAATAATATATTATAATATATTGTCCAATAATACTTATTTAACATTTGTAATGAACATATTCTGAATATAAAGAAAGAAAAGAACATGGATAAAGAACAAATGAATGGACAGAACAGAAATGGACATACTATAGTTTCGGTTCTATAAACAAGAGCTCTATGAACTTCTTCAGTGTCTAAATACTAAATGATAGTAGGGAGGTAAAGAGAAAAACACTTGTGAAGTAGTTTAACCAATAGGTACAGAGGAACAATTTTGAACAATACAATAAAGGAGATAAGCAGATGTGAGGGGGCTTGGGAGTTTAGGGGTTTTGCTTCAATTTGCATAGCACAAAGTATACCCTTCCCTTTTTATATAAATTGGGGTTTAATTGAATAAATTGAGGTTTAGTTAGTCTAGTTTAAATTGGGGTTTTAGTTGAAAAACTAATAACAATCAAACTTCAGTTAAATCGCATGCTTCAAGTTGAGTAAATGTGTTAATAAACAGTACAAACTATATTTATAGTATGTAAATATTCATAACAAGAGCTTATGAGCTCCAGCAATAAATTCAATGGAACAATCATATTTTTTTCAATGAATTTCCATAAGTGTAATGTTCATTATATTCTAAATCTCTGAAGTTATTTTAGCTGATACTAAATTATAGTACTTTAAATTATCTTTATCTAATGTAACCATCTTTAGCTAAATGGGTACTTTTCGGTTAATCAGGAACAAGCAAGTTCAGCAATTTTTTTAATTTTTTTTAATTAACTGTTTTATTTCATTTTTATGAGTTTAAAAAATAAAGTTATAATAAAAAAATTATTGGCCATTTACATTTTATTGGCGATTTTTCAGCCCTACTAACAGAAAAGTACCGATAACTGTTACATTAGTCACAGTCTAAGTAAGCCACAATCTAGTAGTTTATCTAATGTAACTATCTTTAGCTAAATGGGTACTTTTCGGTTAGCCAGAAACAAGCAAGTTCAGCTATTTTTTAATTAACTGTTTTATTTCATTCTTATTAGTTTAAAAAATAAAGTTATAATAACAAAATTATTGGAGGTTTACATTTTATTGGTGATTTTTCTGTCCTATTAACTGAAAAGTACCGATAACTTTTACATTAGTCACAATAATATTTTTGAGTAATTACTTAACAAAAAATTTAAACAATTGCCCCTTTTTGTTGCAATTAGATACACAATCGTTATTTGTATTGAAAAAAATCAATATAAAAATATAACATTCTTATTTTATTTTTTTCTTAATTTTTACAAATAAGATCGTCAAAAAAATCTGATAATCTTTGCTCTTATCACGTTGGAAAAATACAGAACTGAGAGCGTTCTTCCAAATAAACAAAACTCTTACCGAATTTTACCTTCAATCTTTAAAAAATATAGAAAATTCTAAAAGGAATAAGATAAGTTCATAAAAAATTATAAGGTAATGCAATACTAGCACTCGATTGAAAAAAAAAATTCTTTTTGAAAGAAGTAACAAAATGAATTACTTATAAGGGGAAAAAATGGGAAGACGACATAAAAGATGGTAACTTCCTGGAAGAAATTACGAGCCAAGACGGCGTTAGGTGATATTGATCTTAAAGTTGAGTTGAAAAATTACTCTTTTCGTGTCTCAAAAAGAGTTTTAAAGAAAAAAAAATTAAAAATTTATCTCCCAGCTCTGGAAGTTTGGCTTTGATAAGCAATATCAAATATTTAATTACTTTCATGAAAAGAATTTTTTTAATTTATTTTAAGATCAATTTATATAAGAAATAAACATTAAAATATTTTTGACTGGAAAAACTTATTTTCTAATTCATAAACGTGCTGTAGAGATACTCCGATATTGATTTATTATGTTTACTAATTTGTAAAAAGAATGAAAAATAAAAAGTAAATATAACAATTTTAAAATAATTAATTCATTTTTATTCATAGCAATCAAAAATTTAATTGATTTATTGATTCTTATAAATTTTTATAGTTTTTTAATTCTAAATATAACTTTTAAAACATTATTTTAATTGATTAAAATAAAGATATTTTCTTGAAAAATCAAAGCTTAAGTCAAAGATCTAAAACGTAATATTTATGTCAATTAAGTCTTTATTTTACTTATTTGAATCAATCTTACAAAGAGAAAGGAAGGAAACTGTCTTTCACTTGCGTCAGACGCAAAATTAATGGTTTCTTTTTCACCTTGATGAGTATATTTATATATATTATCTTGCTACTGACAATTCTACGTGAAAATTTACATAAATTTCATTTCTGAAATATAAACAGTATTAAAGAGTTGCACGCTTTACTGGTATTACACATAAACTAATTGATGGTATTAACATAAAGTTTGTTGAAATTTAGAATAAATGTTCGTTTGTTTTTTATTGAAACATTACCTCTGATACTATATGAAAACCTTTTCTACATAATTGAATAATATTGTAGAATAGTATAAGCCTTATTTAGTTTTTTTTTTTCGATTCTGATCTTAAAAAAAATATACACCCAACATATATTTGTTTTCAAACAGACGGTAACACAAATCAAGCAAGATAGAAAAAATAATACCCTCATTATATATAAAATCTGAGCACATCAATAAAGACTAAGATAGAGTTTCATCAATGTTGAAGTTAGACATTTAGTGATCACTAAATAAATCAGAAAAAAAACCAACATTCGTATTTATAAAAACTTCAAATGTGCAAATCTGGCACTATTCATTGTTTTTTTTCCCATCACATTTCCTATGCAGAGTATTCTGTAAAGACCATCCTGCATAGGGAATTTAATGCAGTTAATATTGCTAAAACGAATTTTTAATATTTTTATCAAAACTTAAAAGAAAAGCATATAAACATTTTGAATCACTGATAGTACCTAGTAGTAGTGGCGTAATAGTAGTGGCATAATAGTAGTAGTGGTTGGATGTAATGAACGACAAAACAGGTTTGATAATGGGAGAACACAAAGAAAAGTAAAAAGGAGAATATAAGAAACACCTTTTTAAGTTTCAATTTCTAATTAAACCTGTTTTGATATTTATTATCGTCCTCGGCTGTATTTTCTCAAAATTTAATTTCGTTTTTGATTTTTTTCTTCTCCTAGATATTAATTTTTAACCCCCAATTTTTTTTCATTTTTTATATTTTTATTATTAGTAAAGATTCATAATATATATATTAAGGGTGGTCCTTATCAAACCCCTGCATAGCTCAACCATCAAAAGTGTCTTTTCAAAACGTAATTAAAATTAGCATCTAAAATATTCAAATGTTTTTTTCGGTTCTTTTTCTTATTAAAGGGAAGAATGATATCTTTTAAAACCGTTTATTACTATTTCCGAAATGTTAAAAATATTCTTCACAATTTCAAACAAATGTTATAATGTTATGCATCAAAAATAGTTACGAATTTTAAGTTAATCAACACAATTATCAATTTAAAAGTCTTTATTGCGTCGTAATAATTAGCACATAATTATAATTTTGTAACACTGAGAATGGCAAAAAAGTATGATTAGTAGAAAATGTGATAGTTCAACGAATAATTAATGAATATTTTAATCAGAATTATTTTTCATAAATTTTTATCATTGTATCATACAATAAACATGATCTTTTTTCAAAAGGAGATTAGAAACAGCAATGTCGTTAATTATGAATTAATTCGTTTTAGTATCACAAAGTAAAATAATACAATTGACTATATCTTGTTTTATTTTTATCTACTGTACGAGTAAAATTTCACTTATTACAATTAAGAATTTTAAAAAGTTAATCAGCACTGTTATCAATTTAAAATTCTTTATTACGTCACGATAATTAGCACGCAATTATAATTTTATAACACTGAGAACGGCAAAATATAGAAAATACGACTAGTAGAAAATTGGTAGCTCAACGAATTTTATTGGTAGTTCAACGAATAATCAGTAAAAATTCTAATCAGAATTATTTTTCATGCATTTTCATCAGTGTATCATACTACAAACATGATCTTCTTCACAAAATAAGATTAAAAGCATCAATATTGTTACATATGTATCGATTCTTTATTGCACCGGAAAGTAAAATAATACACTTGACTATGTCTTATTTTATTTTTATCTGCTCCACGAGTATGCAAATTTTACTTATTAGAGTTAGAAAATTTTAAAAGTTAATCAACACTACTATCAATTTAAAATTCTTTATTAAGTCATAATAATTAGCACGTAATTATAATTTCGTGACACCGAAAACGGCAAAAAATAGAAAATATGGTAGTTCAACGAATAAATAATAACATTCTAAGCGGAATTATTTTTCAAACATTTTCATCATTGTATCATACAATAAACATGAGCTTTTTCAGAAAAATAAGATTAAAAACAACAATATTGTTACTTATGTATCAATTCTTTATTGTATCAGAAAGTAAAATAATACACTTGACTATGTCCTGTTTTATTTTTATCTGCCCGACGAGTATCAGCAATTCTGAACGAAATAGCATAATGGCATATTTTATATATTTTTATACCCGACGTATCGTAAGAATGGAGAACTCATCGAGATAATTTACCCTTCAGTTTTGTTTTTATCGTGTATTATTTATTAAGCATTTATTATGTAATGTCTTTCTGTTTATGTAGAAAATGACTATATGTAACTGAATACCAAGTAATTTTCTTTCAGTTTTATGAGTTTATTATTATTGAGTATGTTTTTCTATTTAAGGAAACGTCTATATAAATGGACGTCATTTCAAACTTATAAACATATAATATACAGATGTTTCTGTTTTGTAAACATCAATTAATAAAATACAATATACAATAATGTTTTTGATTCAGTACAATAATGTCTTCAATTAATAAAATACACCTATAAATTCTGAGATGTTCTGTAAAGATGTATTTTAGGATTTTTAAAAAGAATAATATATTATTATCAAGTGCATATTGATGCAAAAAACTAGGGCTAAACAAAAATAAAAAGCTAAGAAGGATGCTAAAAAAATAGGTTAAAACTCAATTAAAATTTTTTTTTCATTTTATTAAAATTTTAAAAGGCCATATAATTATGTTTTCGAACACAAATCTTTTTTTTTTTTTCAAATAAATTATGCGAGTTACTCAGGGAGGTTTTAATTTTAGATCTGAAGTGATTTAAAAAGAAAAATAATGCAAAATACTAAATTTTAACGAATGAAGTATGTAAATATAGTAAGTGTATGTGTGTCTAGTAAGTGTATTAATAGACTTATCAAATAAATTCAATTCTGGAAAAAGGCACACATTATTTCTGTGCATGCAATATTCCTTAATTGGGTGTTAGACTAAAATTTTTCATATCATAAGTTAAAATTAATGCGAGCAATTTTTAATATCCACGTAAGAAAATCTATTGAAAAAAATATAACATTAACCAAATTTAGTGCTTAATTTGGGTAAATTCGTAAGCTTTTCCCGAATACACGCGTTTTTTGGAATAATAAAATTCAAAACTGCTTCTCTGGACAAAAAAGATGTATTTAATCTAAATTGGGTACTTTCACTTCCAGAAGAAGATCACAGATATCCACATATGTGATCTATGACGTCAACTCCAGTGAATCGTTGGTGAGCAAAAAGGCGTGCTTAAGTTGAACTAAGTTTCTCTACGTTAATTATAATGTTAATTAACGTAAAGTTAATTAAATACAACGACGTATAGCACATTGACTTTATTGAAATATAATTCTTTCTCGTCTGCGTATTCTATTTAATTTAGTTTTATTATTTTTTTATGCAATTTATTGTAATTATAATATATTTTTGTTTTGAGATGATATATTTTTATATTATATCATCTCAAAACAAAAATATATTATAGACAAATTATGATCATTTTTTTTTGTTTTGTCTTTGAAGCATAATTAGTTTGTTTGTGTTATACGCGGCTTCATGCCTGTCTCTGTGTTAAGTAATTAATATATAGTAAAATAATTGTAATCTTTGTGAAAGAATATAGAATGTGTCACTTAAGAGAATCGATACTTGAAGGGGTTGGTTTACACAAAATAGAAGGAAAAGAACCGTTGGTAACGTGAACAAATGACACGTTTCAACAGCCAATCAGAATCGAGATATCTACTCTACGTCATTTGAAGGCATCCCATTTTTTAAGGGCAATAGAATTATCTTTATAATATTTCTCAGAACGCATGTAGCAATTTTTAAAAAAATAAGCAACATTTTATTTTCTTATGAAAAATTTTTGAAATTCTTTTACACGCTAATTTATCATCGCTATTTGTCATCATATCATTTACCTAATCATCTTTGATCCATTATTATTTTAACACTATATCTTGGCGTCGTAAGGTAGGAAATATCAGTTTTGCTGTTACTACAATATTGTTTACTCATATTTTTTATTTTTTTTATTTTATAACCGTTGTTGAACAGCTGACCCAATGCTTGGGTTTACGACTACTAATTTTGATTGGGAGAAAGTGATTCTTTGATGGGAGTAACCCGCATTTGTGTTACATGGAGAGAAAGACCACGAGAACATTCTGCTGTTAGCTTGATGGCAAAGGGACCCTAACCAATGATCCGTCTACCACTAAGAATATTTCACGTCCTATGATTGGTGAAAGCCGAATGCGGAATTCGTATCAATCAGCCATCGCTGGGATTCGAACCCGGTTCGCCTTACTGGAAGGCAAGTGGTCTATCTAGGAAGGAGGATCTAATTAAGATGCCTTTCTTGTCTAACTGAAGTAAAACACATAATCAGAAAAGCCTCTTCTAACTTCTACAAGGTATATTTTACAGCAAGGGTATGAGTACTTCCACATTCTAAGATAAGTACTTCCACATTGTAAGATGAGTATTTCCACATTGTAAAATGAGTACTTCCGCAATGTAAGCATCACAAATCCTTAGTTCATGGTCATCGTACTCAGTTTCTCCCATAGAAGACAAGAGCAGGCATGAACCCCATATATCAATTATAGAGATTTATAGAATGGACAAGCTAACAAGACTAATATTGAATTAAAAGTATCACTTAGTAGAAATTTAAAAAAATATATCAAGAAACTTAGCAAACTTTTTCCACCAACAAAGCATTAACAATGATTAATTCAGTCAAAACAAATGAATTTTTGGAACGTAAGAGTTCTATACGAAATTAATACGTGGTTCTAATACTGAAACTAATTTAATAATTATTAATTAATTCAGTAATTATTAACTTATTTAATAATTATTAAAATTAATTAATTATTTTAATTAAATATTTACCGGGTTTTTACTTATAGAAAAAAAATTATGAGAAATCAAAAAGAATATTTAAAATATTTTCTACATATTATTGTCTGTGAATTCATTACTCAAACCTGATGTGTTAAACTATAATAATTTTTCTTGCCCATATTAAAAATATTTTCTGACTAACTTAGAAATTATTCTTTTTAACACTAAATTCTTAAAATTTAGATACTTTTTAAGATTTTTAATCTAAATCAGGTGAATTTTTTTTGCACTTTGCTATTACATTTTTCCTTTTAAATACCATGCAATGATGCTATATTTATTCAAATGTATAAAATTAATCAAGCAATGTTGCCTTTCAATAATTACAGAAAAGAAAACGTGTACAGTGTTAAGAAAACTTAATCATATACTACTTCGAAAGGTAAAACAAATGAAGAACTTTTCTGATTAAATGAGGAAAAAAATTTAATACAGTAAAATATAATTACAGCAATTCGAAACACCTACAAGAAGATAACAAAACCGTTCAAAGGCAGTTAAATATAAAGTTGCGTCTCCAATTATTTAAGTAATTGAATTATTTATTACAATGAAAGATTTTTATTTCCAATATGTTTATACTTCAAACTTGTCGTCTCTAATATGTTTACACGGAAAACAGAACTGAATTAATGATGCTATAATATATTTTATTGGCATAAAAATTAAGCATATATCCAACAAAACCAAAGAATTGATAGAAATCAAGAAATCGAACTTCCGGTGCGAGGCGATAACTTTACGGTTAATTTCCGGTCTTTTAAAGTTAATTTCCGTCCAATCTTGAAATCTTGATATAGCTCGTAAAATCAATAGATTATGCGTGATTACATTATTTTTATTCGACTGCGTTAATGATAAGCCTTTTTTTTTTGTTAAAAAGAGAAAGATTGTGGAAGAAATAAGGAAATGAAATGGCGTTTTAAAAGAGATAATTATAATTCTGAAACACTAACAACTCTAAATTTTTGACTGCTAAAAACCTAGGTTTGTATTCCTGATTTGTTTTTATTTACTTTTCTAGCACTTGATTGATTTTATTAAAATTCATCAATTGTGCCCTTTTTTCAATGATTGTTTTTATTATTGCACTGTTCACTTGTTCTATTACTTATTTTTTTCAAATCTGAAGCACTGTTACAAATCTAAAATTTTGAATGCTAAAAACCTAGGTTTGTATTCCTGATTTGTTTTTACCACATTTATATCAACTTGCCTTCGTGTACGTCTGTCTGTTCGGGTGGAATTTTGTAATCGATTTTAAACTAACTTCCCGACTAGCCACTACAGACTTAAAATTTGGCACATAGTTCAGAATTGGATGACAATGCATGAAAATGAAGAGAAAAAAGACATACAAAACAAAATAAAATTAAAATTAAGGAAAAATTAATATTTTCGCGATTGTATTTTGTTGTCGATTCAATTATTTCAAATTAGTGCCACATTTCAGTTGAAAAGTTTTGTGTACAGTGAGTGAATAAATTGTTGTTGTTGTTGTCAATTTACGTCGCACTAGAGCTGCACAATGGGCTATTGGCGACGGTCTGGGAAACACCCCGGAGGATGATCCGAAGACATGCCATCACAAATTTGATCCTCTGCGGAGGGGATGTGAATAAATAGAGAATTTGGAAGTGAGTAAAAAAGAAAATCAAAGTAAAAATAATATTTTTAAAAACCTCGTTTTTGTAGTGTAAGAATAATAATTAAAAAACAAAAATTTGAAAAGCGAAGAACGTGGGATGCATGAAATACATAACAGTACCTATACACATTTTCTTACTCATACACATGCACAACCACATACACATCCACATTCAGATGCAATTACAAATATACATACACACATTCTCATGAGCACACATACTGTTACTGTTATGTATTTCATGCGCCCCGCGGTTTTCGTTTTTCAAAATTTTTTTTTTAAATTATTATTCTCCACTACAAAAACGTGGTTTATAAAAAAATTATCTTTGCTTTTATTATTTTTTTTTTACTTTTCCCGCACTTGATTGATTTTTTTTAAAATTCATCAATTGCTTCATTTTTTTTAATTGAGTGTTTTTATGATTGCACTGTAAACTTTTTTTTATTTTTTTGCAATTCTGAAACACTGTTACAATTCTGAATTTTTTAATGCTGAAAACCTAGGTTTGTATTCTTGATTTTGTTAATTTACTTTTTTGTTCTTGATTGACTTTTTAAAATGAATAAATTGTTTCATTTTTTTTCCATTGAGTATTTTTATGATTGCACTGTAAATTGTTTTATTTTTTTAATTTATTTAATTTATAAAGATTAAATATATGCTTAGAAAAACTCTAAGAATGTTGAATTTAATGAAACTTTAAAAAAATCTTTGGCTTTGATTACGGCGTCTGAGTTATTGTTATTTAGATTATTGTTACAAATTTCGATTGAAACGAAAAACTGAAAAGCTCTCTTTATTCAACCTAATGAGTTTTAACATTTTCACACAATTTATAATTAAAATTATCAAAAATAAGCTAGAATTAAACACTTTAGTTCATGATTTCTTAAAAAGTTTAAACTGTTCGATAAAATACCAGAATTGCAGCTCTCTTATACCTAAAAAATTGGAAAAATCTGTTCAATGTTGTATCAAATAATAAAATTGAAATTTATTGTAACCTTAGTAATGTGTAAAATTGAATTGATTTGCGATCAAACCTGAAGCATTCTATTGTATAATCAAGTTAGAAAACTCATCCAACATCAACATGAGACCATATTAAAGTTGCAGCAAAATTGATCGATATGATAGTTTAAGACACTTGCTTTGAGAAAGTATGCCTGCAGAGGGGAGAGTGGGATAAAACCAAGTATCTTGATTTTGATAAAATTAGTTCTGTTTTCTAGCAGACAAACTCAGAATAACACTTTAAATGTCAATAAAGAAGAATTTGTGTAGGCGTGTTGTTGATTAATTCGACGCCTTTGTTGATAAGTTTGTTTTATTATGTCCAATCTTTATTGTTCTCTTGTTTGAAGCAATTCCTATTTTATTTTTATTTGTCATTATAGTTATGAAAATTATCTTAAATCCAACATGCATTATACATTTACAAAAGCATACCCTAAAAAACTAAACTCAGGGGCGCGACAGCCCATAGAGGGCCAAGGCCTACTGTGCCCATCTCAGTTTTCTTGACCTTTGGGCTCTGGGGTGCAGGATCAGATGTTCCGGTAAGGTGGTCAGCCGAACGCGAAACCCCCAGTGTTTAGTTCCCAAGCATGCTTGGTACTCATTTATCGACCCACTGAAGGGATGAAAGGCTGAGTCTACCTTGCCCGGCCCGATGATCGAACTAGGGACCTGTGGCACGACAGCGCGAAGCGCTACCGCTCAGCCACCTGGCGTCAAAGCATACCCTAACAAACAATAAAGATTTAACCTGCTGTTTTTTTCGGAAGCCTGAGCTTGGAGTCTGACTGATGTGTGTCTAACCTGGGCAAACGAAAGCTGCAGTGCAGCGGAGGAAGAAGGTAACTACTTTCAAGGATGAACAAAGACTTAATAGTCCCAAGGACAAAATTTATTGCGGTCTCCATCCTGAAAGCACAGAAAGTCTTACTTTCATATTTTGTGGAATTTTTCATCTTTTGCAGTTGGACCTTTTATACAAAGTTGTGATTTTAATATAAATGTAAAGAAATTACCTGCAATTTTGAGGAAAAAAAACTTTAATAAGCACAATACTTTTTGTAAAGAATTTTGGTTGAAACCTTCAAAAAATCCCGAGTCCCAGGACAATAACCTTTCACTTCTCCTTGTGTACGTTCTTGACTATATCACATGTAAATTACATGCATCGTTTTCTTAAATTGTCATAAGAAAATAGAATTTACAGCTACTTTTTCACAAAAATTCTAATATTTTTAACTCTCCCATAGAGTTGCCATGTCTATCCGGTTTTACCCACTAGTGGAGTAAAATCGAATGGTTTGACTTTTTTCAGGAAAAAAAATCATTTACAAAAAGTGGTATATCTATAGTCTATGGCCAAACTATTCGACACATTATTCGATTCTATGTAAAATCATAATTATCAGGTGATACTATACAGCACTATTGTTCTTAAGCTGCTGAAACCGGTATACACTTTTTAACACTCGTGTATCATTTGGTTAGCATTGTAATGCAATACGTTAAAAATAAATACAAATAGGAAGTACATAAAAAAATCTTCTTAATAAAATCCCATTACATGTATGTTTTTATATAAAAGTATTGCATATAAACTTGTGCAAAACATGCAATCATTAAAACACTACAGTGCGTCTAATAATTTGGTCTAATTATTATAATATACTAATATAATAACTGATGAAATAAATATTCTATATTTATATAATATTTCGTCTAATTTATACAATTGTCAAATTTATATTATATATCGCCTTATTTAACCAATTGATAGGCGAACGTAAACAAGTGAAAACCGGTTTCTGTCGCGCAAAAACAATAAAACTGTATAGTTCCCTGATAATTAAGATTTTACATAGAATCTTACAGTACGCCTAATAATTTGGCCAGGGACTGCATTACTTTTCCAGAATAATATATTGTATACAACTAAACAGTTAATTTCTTATTTAAATCTGGCAGTTTATAGGGGAACAGTTTAGCTTCAACAGACCTTCTAATCTTACAAGGGAAACTAGGGAAGTGTGACTCGCCAATTTTGAAATAAACTAGTGGGATGTATGCCTTATGAGGAATAATTTTAGGGGGCAACATTCGTTTCGGCCCATAGAAGGTTCTATGAGAGATAAAAAATAATTCAATATATGGAAAAATCAGCATTTTATTACTTCAATGCAGACTATTAGTTATTGTAATTGTCTCATACTCCAATTAATTTGTAATTAATTGGATAATTAATTACTTTCACGTACTATATAATGCATATTTATTGTTAAAATTGATTTTGAAAATTTTATGTATCTGCAGTTTTTCAGAAAAACCTGTTAGGTTAATTTAAAAAAAAAAAACTTACATCAAATTTTTTTAATTTTTTTTTCAAAAAACTATCCAAATTAATTGGAGTATGTAATTGCAAATCAATTAATTAATTAATAATTTCTGATTAATTTATTAATTAAAAAATAATTAATTATTCAATTAATTACAAATTATTTGGATTATGAGACAATTACAATAACTAATAGTCTGCATTGAAGTAATAAAATACCGATTTTTCCATATATTGAATTATCTTTTATCTCTCACAGGACCTTCTATGGGCCGAAACGAATGCTGCCCCCTAAAATTGTTCCTCATAAGGCATACATCCCACTAGTTTATTTCAAAATTGGCGAGTCACACTTCCCTAGTTTCCCTTGTTAGCTACTCGATGCTACCCCACATTCACTTTCTTAAAACTTTTAAAAAGTTATTGTTTTCTATTGAATTGTGGCACTAACGTACAAAAACAAAAAAATTTTCTCAATTATTACACAATAATTATTCTTAAAAATAAAGCCACTTATTAACATATACTGTTTCTCAAATTAGAAAAACAAAAAAAATAAATTAGCATGAGTTATGGATTCTAATGCAAAAACTCTACCTTTCAGTTAAAATAGAAACATGCAATTTTGTATAAAAATTGTTTGCTCAATTTTTAATGATAAAAAATACGTTTTAAACTTTTCACAATCATATTTCATGATACGTGGACGTTTTCGGGGATATGATACGTGGACAATCATATTTCATATTACGTCTTCATTATTTATGCATGCTTTTTTCTTCATGGAATTAAAAAAATGTATTTTCATCATTTTTAATAAATTTGAATTTCAAAATGTTAATTTTTTTTTATTTTTCATTGCAAAATATTTTGCGAAACTGATGTATTTTAAATTAATTACAAAAATAAGATTCATATTTGAAAATAAACTTAGAAACATCACTTATAAGCAACTATTTCTTCTTTTTTTTGTGTTTCATATTTACTTTCTTTGATTAAATTATAGATAAAAATGTGGCTAAGCAAGAAAATCTCAAAGTTAGCAGTTGCTAGTTAAGTAAACAAACAATCAAAAAAAGCATGCTTTGACAAAATAGAATGAAAAGTAGCTTACCTGGGAAATTTAAATAATTAGACTTGATCTCTTTATCTTTCATTAGTTTATAAAGTGTATGAAGAAGACCAAGAGTTTAGTTGCAAAATGAAAAGATTATATTCAGTTTCTATCTAAAGTGATGCTCTAACAATCCGGTTCAAAATCCTTTACTCCGTTTCCAAATCTTTTTGAAGGAAAAAGCAAAATGGATCGGTCAGCGGGAATCAACTGCGCCCCCTACTGGGAATATCCGGAAAGAAGTCGTTACAAATTGTGTCAGTTAACTTCCGATTGTTTTATGCGCTGCTTTTTTTTTCTTTGGGAAAACAGAAACGTGGTTGCTAGGTGTGAATGAAAAATTAGTTTCCAATTTTTAGTGAAACCTGTAATTTAGGAATGAGAGGCTATAAAAATAAAAGTTGCAATTTAAAAGTTATAATTTGTAAGATTACCTCATAAGAATTTTGTACCTGTACAGTGAAAGGAAACATGCACTTGTTATATCTAAGGAATCACATCAATTTTTGAATTAATTTTGCAACTTTAAAAATATATGTATTTAAGACTAAAACAGATCTTTCGGACAAGTTAATAAACTTTATTGAAAAGTAACTAGTTTTAAATCTAACTTTTGTTTCTTCGGACTAACAGCTAAGGTTTTTGATTGTTTTGTGAAACAAATATGCAAAATCTTTTAATAAGTAGTTTCCAATTAATCTTAATAAATAAAATAAACAATTATTTTTAATACATTTAGCCTCGTTTTACTTGAAAAATAATAAAACACTATTAAAATAAAATTATATATCAAAAGTGTTCCTATGTGTCAGTTTTATTTTCTTCATTTTTAACGGAAAATGTTACGTCAAAATCTTACATATTTTGTAAAAACAGAAATGGATGCATATTTATAAGAAAAATAATACTTAACTGTTAGTTAACGCATTTTATTCATAACTTTTAATTTTTCAGAATATTTTAATTATGTTAAACGGTAAAATAAATTGACATTTTCAATGTAGATAAAATGTTTTTTTTTTCGAATCACTTTATTTTTGTAACTGCTTGGTTAAGTGACGAATGCGTCATGAATTGTGTGACACGAATGTTATCTTTTTTTTGCATTATTAGAGACGCAAAAACTTCTATTTGTATTTTAAACTCTTGAAAAAAATAATTTCTTGACATTTAAGAGTTTGAAAAAGAATTTAAACAATAGATGGAAATTTAGGTCAACTAATCATGCTCATTATTAATTTTTTTAATTAGTAAATTATATATTGAGAAGGAAATTATTTAAATTTTTTATACAAATTGAATACTTCTAAGATCATTAATTGCGTATGCTTATTGAAAGTTTATGATTCTAGTAACAATATTTACATGTGTAATACATCCTAATACTCGAGGGATGTGAAATATTGTTCAAGAAAACGCTAGCTACTATTTCTTGAAAATTGAGTTATTAAGTATTTGAAAATAGTTAGTACGTAACAGCAATAAGCATAACAAATATAATCATGATTTTCAAAAAAAAAGTTATAATGTTATGAGACTAGCTTCACAAGAAGTTTACTTATAAGATGTTATATTTTGTAAGTTATAAAACTTAAATTTGAATTTGAAAAAAACTTTTTTGATTTTATTTGTCGATTAAAAAACTTAAATAGTAATTATTAATGGTGATGTTTCTGACCTTGAAGTATTTTCAAACTTCATCAATATTTTAAATTTAGTTACATAATATTTTTAGTTAAGTCCTGCAGTTCATTTTTCTCCAAATTCTCCAAAGTATATATGATAAGTAATTCAAATATATATCTGATTTTTCGGAATATAATTCAAATAAATACCAAAGGGTTTTATTTGCGACGCTGTAGTACTCTATAAGAAGTATTTGGAAGGCAATGGTTAAATCATGTTTTATTTGATATTTCACTACATTAAACCAAAATAGTCAAACAACCGTAAAAAGATGATATTTAATCTGTTAACTATGAGGAGAATCATTTATTGACTGTTTTTACATGGTGCAGTTAAACAAATATCACTTTATTCGAGCCAATTAGCCACATTAGCCTCTTAATTCCTTGTAGCTTGGTACATGCTATAGTCAAAAGGGCAAATCTGTCAATCTCATTCATTAAACTAGTCATTTGACTCCCAGCTTTGGTACCACATTATTTTCTCCATCCCATCATCAGATAAAGAGTTTTTTCTGTCCTCAACTTCCCAGTTGGTGATCTTGGACAATTATAATATGAAACTCTTAATCACGCTTAGCAGAGCCACAAAGCTCTTTTGCACAAAATGATCAGAATTCTTTATTTTACATGATAGATAACACTACCATGCATACTAATTAAGTCACATGACAGGGTTCGCTTTACAAAGCACTACTCAACCACATCCTAAGCCCAAAGTCCATTACCTACCGTAAACCTAACTAAGTTCAGTAAAATTTCAGTTTTATGATTTTGAAATCCTGCTAGTATTAAATGGTTACAAACTGGTCTAGTTTTGCTTTTACGGTTTTTCATTTATACATAATTTAAATAATTTCAAAGCCGTAAATGCAAAGAAACGTTCAAAACCGTAAACTTTATTAATTGAATGAACATATACTTGCTATTTACTTCACCGAAATTATTTCTGACAGTGCGAGGAATATCTTGAATAAAGCATTTCTTTTTATTATAGCTTGATAATTGAGAATAAGTCTTAATTCACATTAAGTTGATATTCACAGTATGTTCACAATTGCTATTCACAATAAGTGTACATTATTATTTTCATTTCATGAAATTATATTCTGATGCTATACAGAAAGTTTAAATCATAAAGGTTATTATTTGAGACATGCAAGTCAGCTACGTGTGCTTTGAATATTTCATAAATCAACTGAGTTTTGTATGCCCTCTCTGAAATACGTGTGCACACATAGTTTCTAACAGATTTAAGAAATATTCCTACTGGAAAATATTATGACGCATGCCTTTATGCACAGATAAAAAAAAATTAAGAAATTCATAAGAATGTTTTCCGAAACTGTAAGTATATTCTTTTCATTTATACATTACGTTTTTAAAACAAATTTACCGTATAATACAGTGATAATTTTAATATACTGTTAAAAACTTAATATATAATGTTAAAATTTTAATATACTGTACTGTTTTACATTGGTGAACTAATGTTAATCGATATAAAAAATCTTTCTCTCTTATTAAAAAGATAATTACCGTAAATATGAGACGTACATAAAATAATTGAATATTGAAATTTTTGGAGTTAAAACTTTCTTTCAATGCCCTTTTTAACTGGTAGAATGCTTTATTCTATTGAAACTAAAAATATGAATTCAATTAAAACTTTCAGTTGCTAAAGAAAAGGTCTTTTTATTTCTAAATTATTAAATTAGATTCTCACCTTGCGTGGTTAACATAAATTTATCTTATTGATATATGATGTCGTTACCTTACGTTATAGCTGTTTTCTCACAATTTGCTTTAATAGGTATGGTGTCATTGTAGTACTAACTGTTGAAAGCTTCAGAAGTATAAAATAAATATTAATTTAGCAGAAATGCAATCAATTTATATTCCTTCTACTACAAAACAAATTGATTTTTGATAAAAAAGACAAACTGAAACTATTTCATAAAAAATATTAAAATTTAATTTAATATTGTATTAAATATAAAACTTCGATCATTTTTAATACATGTACTCATTGTGAAACTCTAATAAAACTAATGTTTACTTGAATATTGGAAACCAAATCTTGAAATGTTCAAAGGTAAGCTTTGTTTCATCGTACCTCAACACCATTACCAAACAAATATTGCGACTAATATAAGAAAGATGAGTAAAACTTCAATATCTGCAGTTTTATATGAAACACTGGGAGAATATACATTTATATTAAAAACGGTGGTTGAAAAAGAGAACGATGTATGGTCGATGCATGAAGAATGTCGTATGAAAGAGCAATGAGGGAGACTGAAAACATCAAAATATGGAAGAGTAGGAAATTATAATAAGATTTGGTGGAGTCTAAAAGATTGTATAATCAGATATGTTTAAAGGGATTAAAATTAAAAAGGATAATCAGGTGTGTTGAAAAGGATTAAAAATAAAAGAATAACCAGATGTGTTAAAAGGAATTAGAAATTAAAAGGATAATAAATGTGTTTAAGGGGCGTAAAAATAAAAGGGATAATCAGGTGTGTGGAAAAGGATTAAAAATAAAAATCATAGCCAGATGTGTTAAAAGGTATTAAAATTAAAAAGGATTATCAGTTGTGCCGAAATTGTGTAAAAATAAAAAGGATAATCAGATGTGCTAAAAGGGATGGATTAAAAATAAACGAATAACCACATGTGTTTAGAGGGATTGAAAATAAAAATGAGAACCAGATGTGTTAAAAGGGATTAAAAATAAAAAGGATAATCAGATGTATGGAAAAAGATTAAAAGTAAAAAGGATAACCAGATGTGTTAAGAGGGATTAAAATTAAAAAGGATTATCAGGTGTGCCGAAATGGTGTAAAAATGAAAAGGATAACCAGATGTGTTGAAAGGGATAAAAATAAAAGGTATAATCAGGTGTGTTAAAAGGGATTAAAAATAAAAATGATAATCAGATGTGCTAAAAGCGCTTAAAACAAAAAAGGATAATCAGGTGTGTTTAAAAGGAATAAGAGCAAAAAGGATAACCAGATATGTTAAAAGGATAAAAAATAAAAAAGGATAACCAGATGTATTGAGAAGGATTAAAAATAAAAAGGATAACCAGATGTGTTAAAAGGATTAAAAATAAAAAGGATAGCCAGATGTGTTCAAAGGAATTAAAAATAAAAAGGATAACAAGATGTGTTAAAGGGGCTTAAAAATAAACGGGATAATCAAAAGTGCCTTAAGGGATGTGCTAAAGCGGTGCTCAAAATCTTATTTTGCATACTTTTGAACAAACAAGAGTTTGTAAATTACTATGAATGCTAAAATTCGCTGGTGAAAAAATGAGCCATGCCAGTATCAGCCAGTGAAAATTTTTTATTACTGCGACACACATTGCAAGGTCATATTAGCATGAAAGAAAAATAAATCAAAACCTTGTAACATGAGCTATTAATAATTTCAAGAAAAATCTTGATAGATGGATTTGAGCACACAAAACGTTACTCATTTAAATAAAAGCAACTAGGCCCACCTGAGATAGTTCCTTGCAGTTGTATACAGATTATAGCCGAGAGGGCTAAACTGTCAATCTCATGACCGGTAGAACAAGGGTTCGAGTCCGATCGTTGACACAACAATTCTCCTCCATTCCCTTCAACGCATGAAGAGCTTCCAGTTTACCCCACTCTCTAATTTGCGAGCTTGTGCTATGTCTCATTCATGCGGTAGATGGCAGCAATATAAGTCTGCTAAACTATCTCCAATGTCCAGTTAAATTTTTTTTATGATTTTGAAACCATGCTAATTGTAAATGGTTAAAAACTGCATAGTTTTGTATTCATAGTTTAACCATACAATTTGTCAACGACTTAAAAACAGTAAAGGTAAAAAATGTTCTTTACTGTAAACTTTAACGGTTAATTGAATAGACAAACTGCTGTCGGTTATTTTAATGTAATTTTGGAATGAAATTTCCAGCAATGTAGAAGTTCAGAATGTAGTATGTATAGTAAACAGATAGTACCGTAGCATGTTCCGATAAAAAAGGATATCTCGGTAAAAAGTACCGACACCATGAGTGTCAATACTTTTTACCATAATTTGATCCTGATTTTTTTAGAGTGTCGTCCAATTAATTTATTTAAAATAAATGGTAACCAATACACTTTCTTCTAGAAAAATTAATTTAACAAACAACGATATACTCGAATTTTCCAATTTGCAAGTACCACACCCTAACAAACCTTCTTTACAAGTGTAAATTACATGATCCAACTCACTGCATGTTATTAAGGACCCGAATAAAACCCAGCATTCTATACTTGCGCACGAAACCTTGAAATCAAATTTTCTCAACAGCGCCAAATCAACTGCCAAATAATGTCTATTACTCGAATTTATTAATCTTATTACGACTCCATTTCTGAATAGGCAGATAGAACTGGGGATTTGCTCGCAATACTCATAACTCGAGTTGAATTCAATGAATTGAAGGAAAATGCTAAAATGGCTTATCAATAAAGGATAGGCGAGTTTTAGTTGGTATGAAATCACCAACTACTTTGATCTTAGGCAATATCCACCGTAAAGTGTATTGTCCAAACTATATGTATCTTAAATCCAAATGGATATTTGAATATCGCGAAATACAATAATATCTCGGAATGAACAGAATTCTAAGACATTGAATTAGAATAAATTAGGAAACTCTAGAATGAACACGCGACACGTTTATCAAAGCTTATGTGGCAACGGGAAATACTGCATAGTACGGGTATTCATTTCTTCAAAATCTGTGCATTTAGCTGTGTTAGAAGATTACGCATCAAACAAATCTATCAAAAAATAAAAGCAAAGATTAAAAGATTGTTTAACAAGTAACATAATAATAATCAAGTAACATTTTAATAGTATATTTATTTCTGGTTATACATTAAAATATATTTAGGATTGATTCAAATAAAAGGAATTAATTTGGCTTGTAGGAAAAAAATTTATTTGAGTTTCAGCAACTTTTTATAACAATAATGAGTTTTGAATAACCCGCTGGTTGCTTTTAAAAAGTAGGGACAACTTCATGGTCAATTCCATGGGTAATGGATTGTCATTTGCGAAGCAAAATATTAAATATTTTATAACATACTACACAAAATATGCATATTTTCCAAGTAAGCTAACTTAGATTTAATTAACCTCTGAATGCGAGCCTCGATGGCTCAGAGGATAAAGCATCGGGCTTTTGATAAGTTAGGCTGGGTTCGAATCCTAGCAAAGGCTGTTATATACGAATTCCGCATCTGGCTTGCACCGACCACAGTGCTGACGTGAAATATCCTCAGTGGTAGACGGATCATGGGTTAGAGTTCCCTTGCCGTCAGCCAAATCGTGGGAGGTTCTCCTGGTCTTTCTCTCCATGTAGCGCAAATGCGGGTTAGTCTCATCACAAAGTCTTCCACGGAGGCAAATTTCCCCCAATACTGGATCCAGAAGTTCCCTTGTCTTCTGGATTGAGTTCAAAATTACAAGGCTACGGAGTTGAAAATTAGTAGTCGTAAACCAAAAATTTGGTCGACTGACGTTTATAAAATAATATAAAATAAAAACCTTTGAAAGCTCCATTTACATAAAATATACTTCTAGTAGTACAAGAAAATATTTGAGATTGAGTTAAGAGCAGAAATTCTTTTGGCTTGTTAGATACAACTAATTTAAATTTCAACAAAGTTATTTGGTGGTAAGAATGTTTTCCACAACGCACTAGTAGGGGGAAAATGAGCACTTCATCCCACTTTTAGGGTTGCTGACCTGTCTTACTTTAGGGTATGGGATGAGCACTTCATCCCATTTCGGATCGATGATCTTTGGTCTATAAGATGAAAGCTACACTCCTCTTCCTCGGTAAAGAAGAAATAGATTTTCAGATTTTTTAAAAAGCATTTGTTTAGTAAAGGCCATGCCACCTTAAGAGCATATATATATTTAATATAATGAAAGACAATTTGCGAATTTGTTTTTAAATTTCTGAAAAAATGAAATAATTTTAAACTTGGTTTCAGATTATAAAAATAGGGTCAATTTTCTTTCTTCAAAAATACCTATAAGTGTCAAGAAATAAGTACTCAAAGTTTATAAGACTCAATTTTAAGTCCAAACAATGCTACACTGTGCGCAAATATATAAAAATAGAGGAGGAAATTTTGCGAATTGTTTGTTATTTTTTTGCAACGAGAAAATAAACTTAAACTTGTTTCAGGTTTCAGCTTAAAAAGTAAGCGTCACTTTTGTCAAAAATACCCATAGATGTGAAAAAGTAAGTACCCAAAATTTTTAAGAAAAATATGTCCAAACCATGCTACGTTAAGAGCATTAATATAGTTAACATAATGTAGGATATATTGCGAGTTTTTTGCTTTGGGGAAATTATTTGGAACTTGCTCCAGATTTCAAGGAAAACGTCTATTTTTTTCTTAAAATATCCTGTTGTGCAAGAAATGAGTAATCAAAAGTTTTGAAAAGGATTTGTTTACTCCAAACAAATGATGTGTTAAGAGCATATATTGACGAAGTGTGCTCTTAACACATCATTGTTTTGAGAAATAAATGATGGTATAATTTCATTGTAATAATAAATGACGTCTCTCAAGTAAGTAATAAATGACGTCAGTCATGTAAGTAATAAATGACGGGCATAATTGACGTAAAGGAGGAAAATTTACGATTTTTTTTAAATAATTTTTTGCAATGAAGAACTCATTTAAAATTTGATTAAGATTAAAATATTAACGTCAATTCTTTCAAAAAATACTCGCATCTGTCAAAAGATATGAATTCAAAATTTTCAAGAAGAAATTTTTAGTCCAAACAATTAAGTTACGACCATCCATATAAAATATAGGACACCATCAGAGCATCCATATAAAATTGAGGGATTTTTTGCAACTTTTTCTAATGAGAAATTGTTTTGAAACTTGTTTTAGATTACAAAGTTAGCGTCAAATTTTTAAAAAATACCGATAGATGCGATGAAATAAGTACCAAAAAATTTTTAAGAAACATTTGCGTAGTCTAAGCGATGCGACGTTAAGAGTTGGATAACGAATGCGAGAACATTTTGTGATATTTTTTTATGATTATTTGCAATGAAAAATTCTTTTGAAACTTATTTCAGATTAAAAAGTTAGCGTTAATTTTTTTCATCAGCCATAGTTGTAAAGAAATAAATACCCAATATTTTTAAGAAGCAACAGTCCAAATAGTACTACATAACAGTACTACGTAAGTCCGAACAGTATGCTATGTCATCCCTACTGAGAGCTTATAACTGGGGTTGAACTCTCATCTATACTGAGGAAGTGAATACAACGCTCATCCTATTGACGAGGGGTCATCGATCCGAAGTTGAATGAAGCACTCATTCCATAGCACTATATTAAGAGAAGTCATCAGTGAAGTATGGCGCTCATTTTTCTCTTACTCCCACTAAAGTATAAAAAAATCCGGATCAAATTATGATATAAAGTACCAACACTTTGGTAGTAAAATTCCTTTTACCGTAAAATTCATTTTCACCGTAAAATAATAATCAGTAATTTTTACAGTAATTTGAATCTAAGTAGAGTGATTCAGTGACTTGAGAAAAAAATTTACAGTAAAAATTTGAGGTATTTCAGATGTATAAGATGCCGGTAAAAACTAAGTATACGTTAAAAAATACCAGAACCCTAAGTGCCGGTACTTTTTTTCATAATTTGCTCTGGATATTTTTGCAGTGTAGCGACTTTCATTCAGACAAATTCATGGTTAATTCGATGGGTAACTGACTGCCAAACGGAGAAGAGAATTATTTTGTAATATACTAGCAAAATAAAATATTAAATATTTCATAATATTCTAAACAAAATAAAAATCTTTTAAAAATTTTTTGCAACGGGCTATAAGTCGTTTTTTACCTAAATTAACTGGTATAATTGAATTTCGCAAATGTTTCGTCAAAGCTTAAAAATAGTTTTAACTACGAGGAATAGGTCAAACTAGGTAAAATAATTGCTCAATTACATTAAAGTTACTTATATTAAAACTTATATTATCTCAAAAAAAATATTCTTCTGAAAATATAATGTTTTTTAAATAAAATCTCACAGAAGACTGAATAGGTTACTAGCATTCAGCTTTTGACATCCAAATTATTGCTCGAATAATGAATGACAGTTATTCGAACAAATTGGCAAATGACTGACGTTTCCTAAAATTCATTAACATCTTAGTACAAATAATTGCATCAAAATGTCATTCTATTTATTCAGTGATTCAGTATTCTATGACAGTAGAAAAAGAAAGCATGAATTATGAAAAGTTTCCATTAATAAGTTTCGTGCTGAGTGCAAAAAGGTAATATTTTAAAGTAAATAACGGTCGTTCATTAACTGAATTTTGATTTACTTTTAAACACAATTTAGATATTTGTTTGAAATTTTGCAATAGTTAACTGTATAGTATGTTTAACAAAATACACTAAGTAATAATTAAAAAGAATGGTTGATTACTGTGCATCAAATTATCAAACAAAATTTATGAAAGAAACAAAACATCTATGATGATTTCTGTAACTAAAAAAATCAATAATTAAGAATTTAGCTTTGTATAGTATTAAATTAATTAGCCCCTTTAAAATCTTTACAATAAATATTTCAAAATGACAGGCAATATTCCACACTGTAAAACATTTCGGATCAAATTACAATATAAAATACCGGCACGTCATCCGTTAAATTCATTCTAGCGTAAAATCCATTTTTACTGTTCAATGTTATCACGTAATTTTTACAGTAATATTTATTGAAATAACGTGATATAATATCTGTTTTATTAGAGTAATTCAGTGATTTTACGATAATTATTACTGTAAAAATTACTGTTTTTCTGATTTTTTGTTCCGTAACATGTTCAGGTAAAAATGGATTTTACAGTAATTTGACTCCGAATTTTTTACAGTGAGCTGCGTAGTATAACAATACTTCAGTCACTTTAGTTAACATTGAAATTTAAAGTACGTATTGCGAATTTTATATTAGTATCTCAATGATTTCTTCATTTCTTTTTATTCAATGAATTTTGAATTTCTTTTTTGAAATATGTTGTATAGTGTAATTTTTACTCATAAATGACCGAAATTTCAAAATTCTTTTCGGTGATATTTGGAAAAAAAATAAAGAAGTAGTGCACTCACTCACCCTCTGTATACTCATATACCTTGTTGCGTGCTCATACACTTTTTTACAAATCCAGATCCAACAAGCTGTCTCTAAACAAACGTGAAGTCACTATTGATGGTCTGCAAGATCAACTTATTTTCTTGAAAAAGAAAATCAGAATAAGGGATAGTGATGGCAAGTGATTAAGTCGTCATGGAAAAATCTTCCGAGGAAGGCAATGGCCCACATTGGTCTGTCTGGCCAATTATGATGAGGATGAGGATTCGATAGTGATTTTTATTATTGTGTACGACTGTTTCCTTCTATTAAAGGTGTTGAACCTTGATGGATCAGGAGATAGAGCGTTCGTCTTCCAATGAGGCGAACCGAGTTCGAATCCCAGTCGATACGAATTCCACATCCGGCTAGCACCGACCACAGTGCTGACGTGAAATATCCTCAATGGTAGACGGATCATCGGTTAGAGTCCCCTTGCCGTAAAGCTAACCGTGGGAGGTTCTAGTGGTCTTCTTCTCCATGTAACGTAAATGCAGGTCAGTTCCATCAAAAAGTCTTCCACAAAAGCAAATTTCTCCCAATACTCGGTCCAGGAGTTCCCTTGTCTTCTGGATTGGGTTCAAATTTACAAGGATAAGGAGTTGAGCATTAGTAGTTGTAAACCCATAAAATTGGGTCGGCTGTTCAATGATGGTTATACTTATAATTATAATATTAAAAGTGTTTAATTTTTTGTAATATAATTTTCAAGTAATTGTATTGGAGTTCTGTGAAATGTTTTGATACTAATTTTAACAGAAAATAATAAAATATTTACATCGTTAATTTGACTCGATTCTAAATCCCAATTGAAACCATGCCTTCGCTTTGAATTAAACAGTAATGAAATGTCTATTATTTTTGATTGAAAAAACTATTATTTAATTTTTTGTATAAAAACAGAAAAGGTGGATAATTTTGTTTAGAATCGCCTTTCTCAGCGTTATTTATTAGCATTTTAAAAATATTATATTATTAACATAAATCGAAGTTTAAATGCTGTAAAAACGTTATACGTAAATATATTTTTCAATGTCCTTGATTAAAGTGCTGATATGAGTGCTTTTCACAGCAAGAAAGTTTCGTAAATTTCTGTTTTTGATAACTTTTCGGTTTTTAATGACTAATGTTTTGTTTTAGAACAGATTCTGTAATTTCTCTAGACATTATTTAAAGTCAAAAGTTTCGTTAAATTATTTTTCACTTTTCTATAGAATGTTTAAAAATTTAATAAGAATATATTTTAGGTTTTGCTGAATAATTTTACTAAATATTATTTTTTTTATTCTTTTATTCAAGTATATTCATACGCTTTGTAATTAAATATACAATAAAGCAGTATTGAAAATATGATTAATGGACACAAAATTCTAAAGTTAAATTAATTATTTTTAGAATACTCAAATTTGCATTTTTTTATAAGTTACTATTTTTTTTTTTGCTAAATATATTGCTCATGGCATCTTTTTATCATGTAATAAAACATTTCTATGTTTCTTAATACTTCTAAGCTGAGAAAAATATTTTATAAAATCATTTTCTAATCCAACTATATGTATTTTTTTAAACAAATAATAAAAGCTATGATTTTTTTTAATCTTCGCTTAAATTTCACTTAGATTAGAACAATTCGTAACGCAACCCACAAATATGCTTCGTAAATTGCTAGTGTTGCAAAATCTATATTTAATCGAAATGAAAACTTTGAGTTAAAAGTTTTTCAAATATTTCTTCAAATTTGACGGTAATTTTTTACTTATTGTCACAAAAGTATCTTTTTTATTTCAAATTTTATCGTTTCATAATGATATGCTATTAACATGTTTAAAACAAATTCAGTTTTCAAATATAAGTAAATTATAGGAAAAATTTAACATTACTAAAATGAAACTTTATTTCTGAATATAATTTTTTTTTTAATAAAATACAACATTTTGTGAACAATATCAAAATTGCGCTAAGGATTATTTATATATTCGCAAATCTTTTGCCCGTTTTTGTAAAAAAAGAATAAATGAAATTAAAATACATTTTATATCATATTCCTTTCATCGAGAGGCGCGATTCCATTGAAAAACGTCATAGCATTGAAAACATCAAACACCTTCAAAACAGAAGCCCCAAATCATGATGTCACATTCTTTGCAATATTGTTTTGAGCAAAGATGTTATTCACACAGATCATGTTTTGATGTGACTCTTATATTTATTTATTTATTTTCTGGAGTTGTTAATTGAAGGCATAACAAACAAAGAGATATAAAATAGTTTACCTTTAATAAAAAACAAATCACAAAGCACAATTGTGGCGTTTTTTATAATTATAATTATGCGCAGAAAAACAACAAAAAATGCTGGAGACACTTATTCTATTTTCGTAAATGCATGCTTAAAAATCTATATTTAAATCTACATAATAATATTGAATTTAATTTTAAACTGGAGTAATTTCGCAATTTTTTGCACCATCATTCTTTTAATTTAAGACATGCACTTTTTTATTTACAATCAAAATGCATTTGATTAACAGAAATAGGTGTAACTAACCTACGAAATAACTCATACGATAGCAACATTAGCATAAATCATTTTGCCTTAATATGGACCATATATCATCTCCTGTGTTATATCCGGTGCTTACATGCGAATAGGGAAAGATATTTAAAAAGAATGATTACCCTGGATCACACATAAGCTATATTTTTATAAAGGAACTAGTAGTTCAACATGCTATAATAGGATGAGTATTGATGGAAAGAATCTCTTCGAGACTTATTATCCAAAATGGCTACATTCATCTTTCAAAATAACAGAATTATTAATTAAAATGTTAAAAGAAAAATTTTAATATAAAAATTATTTTCAAATTATTTTTTAGAAATAAACCAATACTTGTTATGACAAATAATTAGATACGATGCCTAAAACAGACTAATTAGTGCATTATACACAATGGATGAATTTAAAAAAAGCACTTGCATGATGCTCTTAGAAGACAACTGGGTTTTGTCGACGTACTTTATTTTCCTAAATATAACATTAAATATAGCATTAACACTCAATATAGCATTAAATATAGCATATAAAATATACTCAATGGTCGCATTAAAAATTTAATAAATTAAACAATGTTAAAAAAAAACACATTTAACAATAGATGTATTTAAAATTATACAGAAGGGATAATTTATCATCATACAAATTGGATATCTTTAAAAATATTTAGAATTCAAAATTGTAGAGTACTAACTTACATGACTCCCTTGGCACAAAACTGGCTTTTTTTGGGAGTACTTTATTTTTAATGCAAGTATCTGAAAAAAATGAATGTGCTTAACTTAATAATGAATGTATTTAAAATTATACGCAATAGAAAGTTTTAAAAATTTAATAAATTGCTCAACGTTAAAAAACGAATTTAATAATATATATATTTAAAATTATGCTCAGTTGATGTATTTCGAATTATATACAACAAATGTACTAAAAAGTGATTTGTTTTGAGTAAGTGGATCTTTAACTTCCATGATGTCCTTGACCGTTTTAATTTATTACAAATCTTTAGTTGTTTTCTATAATTTTCCATTTCCGCATAAGGCAGATTTTACTTTATACAAATTAAAATAATATTATTTCTTCTGGAGTTTCTGGGACTTTCAAAATGCTTTATTTAACCTTTTGCTTACTGCTGGTGCAGCATGAGGACCATATGTGATGGTACTACATGGTATACCGTAAGCAAAGGGTTAAACTAATATTCCATTAAGTATCTCTAAGACGGAATAACTGCATTTAAATAACGTAAGATACACAATAAAAAAAATTAAGCGCATGATATTCTACACAAATGACTTTCAAAAGTCAAAGATTTATTTTATGGTTTACCAATCATATTGAACAATCTTTTCAACGAGTCTGTTCAATTTCACCCTATAAATGTATTTCAGTAGCACTCAAAATTGAACATTCTCTAAACCTTAAAGTTCTTATTTACTTGCTTATGGAAGTGAAGAAGTTCGATTTTCAGATGCGCTCGTGCGATCATCAAATTTCTTATAATTGAGAGAAAGTTTCGTACTTAAGAACGCGTGTCATCATCATCGTCAAAATTTAGTTGACCATTTATAAGACCGTTTACCATCCATTTTAACTTTAAGGTGATAGTTTCTAGTAACTGGAATGCAAATTGTAGTGAAAAAAGAAACTAAATAATTTTTTTAATTCCAAGTGCAGAAGAATCGCAACAAAAATTTAGAATGCGTCTACTTCAGGCCAGGTTTAATGTATACGCCATCTAGTGGATAAATGTAGAATTCAGTACATAGGGTTTAGTTCCTGTAAATAGTTCCTGTTCTTGTAGATATACATATATATATATATATATTCTTGTATATATACATATATATATATATATATATATATATATATATATATATATATATATATATATATATATATATATATATATATATATATATATATATATATATATATATATATATATATATAATATATATATATATATATATATATATATATATATATATATATATATATATATATATATATATATATATATATATATATATATATATATATATATATATATATATATATATATATATATATATATATATATATATATATATATATATATTTAAAAACTAACTTTAATTTCCTTTTTACATAATATTCAATTTTTAAGTGCTTTACTGAATAATTTTTTCACTAAAATGTAATGGATAGACATAAGCATAACATATTACTCAAAAAATTTTAAGTTATTTGAATTATTATACTTTAAGTAAAAAAGTTTAAATTAACAAAAGTCTCTCCTCCTGAGCAATTCTTTTTAATATTTCTAGAAAATTCTAAGTTAGTTAAATTACTATAATTTGCATAAAAAAAAAGTTAAAATAAAAACAACACTATAGAATTCTCTTCCGTATTTCTTACAAAAACTTTAAGTTTTTTCAATTATTATATTTCGCCTAGTATAAAATTA
This sequence comes from Parasteatoda tepidariorum, assembly GCF_982258835.1. Taxonomy (NCBI): domain Eukaryota; kingdom Metazoa; phylum Arthropoda; class Arachnida; order Araneae; family Theridiidae; genus Parasteatoda; species Parasteatoda tepidariorum. The sequence continues at coordinate 81,217,782 of NC_141760.1, forward strand.
GTATTCATACCTCATTCTCACAAGCTCAAATGATTTTTGTGTTATTTTAATAAAAATATTTTAAGTTATTTTAAAGAAATGAAAATGTTTAATTTAATGGAAAACCCTCACTGACTTAATTATATTTTGTACTTTTTACAAAATTCTAAGTCATTTGAATTTGCGGAAAAAATTACAATTAATAGAGCACTCATCCCTGCGTATTTCTCTTCTTGTTCGTATTTTTCCATCGATGTTTTTTAACCCAACATTCTTTTAAATGTATTTCTGAAAAAAATAATTTAAGTACATTAATAATTGAAACTGAAATACTAAAGTCGTATTCTATTACTAAAATCAATAAATTGATAAAAAATTTTAAATAATTTTTAATATAAAATATCGTTTAAATTTGCAGCAACCCTCAAATGTTTTAAGTTGAATTATATTTTCTTACTTCATGTACTTCCTTGCGCAATACAACGGCTCTACTAAAACGAATTCATGATTCAATTTAACATTTTATTTGAATGACAATAAATTTTCATCGTATTATGGTTCAAAATACCTGTATTACGATTCAATATTGCATCGATTGTTCTAGAAGCACAATGTGGCTATTTGTTGCCTTTTAAGTACTTCGTTAAAGTTTAACTTGATAAAAAGATTTTCAACTTTTCTTTTATATCAGCAAAAGCTAGCCGAAGGTGGTAATTGTAAAAAAAAAATTGGAAGCTTTTTTTTTAAAAATAAAGAAAGAAAAATAGAAGAGCAAATAATTTGGTGAAAAAAGGAATGTACGTGAGAGAGGGAGAGGATAGCGATCTGAAATTTTTTGTACCCAAGCAAAGAACAAATTTTCTTTCGACTACTTTTCAAAAAAAGAAACGAAAAAGAAATATCGCTGTTTGTACTACTTTTTTTAAATGAAAACTTAAAAGAAGAAATAAACTTTTGTTACATGCTACATGGAAAATTTAATTTAATTCTCTTTCTGTTCTATTTTTTTATCGTAAAAAAAAATGTGGGATTGAGAAAGTTTAATTGCAAACGAAACGCTTTGAACAATTATTTCTACTGCTAAAATAGTTCTTACTTTTTAAAAATTAATTTATAATAAATGCAAGCCTTTTTTTATTTTAAAAAAAAATACTTTTCTCTAATCAAAACAATTTAGTAGGATTAGAGGCGGACACTTATTAAAGGTAAATTTCTAGTTAGAGCGTTTTTTCGTTGTTTTTTTTTCTTTCCTGAAACTTATTTACGGGATTAAAACGGCTTTAAAAAGGCAAATGTTTTTAAACCAGTAATTGTTTTTTAGCTGGATAGAGATGCGCCATATCATGGTATAATGAATATAAATTGTCTCATTTCTTATACCAAGCAGGGTTTTTTTTTTCTTCTCTCTTTTCTAATTCATGTTGTGTTTAAGATTATAAGAGATATGTGAGCTTATCTAAAATTTTCGATTATTTGCTTATAGGATTCTGAGATTGAAATTTCAATGCTTGAAAGCAAGAGTTTTAATAAGTTAAAAATTGGAGAGATTACGTACGTGGTGATTCGGGGGAGAAGAATACAGTATATTTGTTGCTATTCCAGTTAATTGTGCAACATCAGTACTGTATTGTCTATTTCAGTGAGAAAGTTTATTATTGTAAACCCCAAGTTTTATTCGTTTTCCCTTGGCAAATACTTCAATTTCCATAGTTCCTTCTCAAAACATTTTAGAATGGCAGTCGTAGAAATATTTCAAATAATTTTTTATAATGTACGAACCTTAGCCAATGGTGCGTGTATCAACGGCTGCATTTACACTGGTGTGCAAAACTTAAGCAACAAGTGGTTTTTCGGCCACAGCTCCCCAATAAGGTATAAGATAGTCATGAAATTGTAGTATAATATGCACGTAATTCAGTAGAAAGATTATTTGTATGCAAATTTTAGAAATAAAACGTCGTGGGTGATGTAAGTGTACGTAAACCTTGTGGGCCGGCGCGCGCAGGACAAAGCTGTGATAAAAGGATGAAGAGCACTGTAGTTAAAGACATTCGCTGCAAGTGCAAGTGATTTGTTTTGTGAAACATGTCTTCAAGAAATCATTTAGACGACTTTACTCGAGGAAGAATGATTGGGAAGCTTGAGGAGGGGCGCAGTGTGACCAGTGTCGCCGAAGAGTTCGGGATCAACAAAAGTGTTGTTTCTCGCGCTTGGAAGGCCTTTAAAACTACTGGTACAGCTGTTCGGAAGGTTGGTGGTGGCCGTCCAAGGAAGACAACACCAAGAGATGACCGTTACATTGTCCTCCAGGCGAAAAGAAACGGTTTTCAGTCAGCGAACGCCATATCTCAGCAACTGTGCACAGCCACAGGACGACAAGTATCAAGATTTACAGTGGCCAGACGCCTCCACAAAGGTGGCTTATTTGCTAGACGTTCTGAACGCTGCATACCTTTAAAAGTTAACCATCGGCGGCACCGTTTAGAGTGGTGCAGAGAACACGAAACCTGGACACCTCATCAATGGAGTCGCGTCCTCTTCACAGATGAGAGTCGTTTTAGTGCTACAAGCGATTCTCAACGTCAATTGATCTGGAGAGAGGTTGGAACTCGATTTCATCCCAATAACATCGCGGAAAGAGGTCGTTACGGTGGTCCTGGAGTTGTCGTCTGGGGTGGCATTATGTTGAACGGGCGGACTGAGCTTCAGATCTTCGACCGAGGTTCTGTAACTGGAGACCGCTACTGCAATGAGGTAATCCTACTCATTGTGCGTCTGTTCCGAGGGGCCATTGGACCAGACTTCATTTTCATGGATGACAATGCCCGGCCACACCGTACTGCTAATGTTCAAGATCTACTGGAAAGTGAAAATATCAAACGAATGGATTGGTCAGCTGAAAGATGCGTTAAAGGAGGAATGGAGGCGTTTACCCCAAGAACTCCTAGATGATCTGGTGCTTAGCATGGAGAGACGATGCCAAGCAACAATTACAGTTGGGGGAGGGCATATCCCATTCTAGGGAACATCTGTCAGTTGTACTTACGCTTCTTCAGGCAATCATGTGTAACGCCACTGTATGTCAAATACAGCCTTTTTCTGTTCCATACCCTACTTTAAGCTTTATATTCATTTCTACGCCACTATTCTTTTACCATCCTTTAAGCACAAAATAATGTACATCTTATTCAAATTTCATGTCAATCGGATGATTTCTTGTAGAGTTATGACAAAAAAAGCACTTGTTGCTTAAGTTTTGCACACCAGTGTAGAAGTGGTCCTGTTTAAGAAATAGCCCTGAAAATTATTCGAACCAAAAGAGATTGGAAATCGGCTAGGGGAGATGGGGCATGTTTCCTATACTAATAGATCTTATACAGTGTTCAGAGTCACTTAAAGAAGCTGGTAAATGTACGGAAACCAATGAAGGATTATAAATCCATTTCATCAAAATTTATTTTGATTATTTCTTTACTTCTTTCGATAATTGAAGCTCTTTCACTTTTCCATGTTTGGAATGTTCGCTTTTTAATGCTATATATTTTATAAAATCTCTGCAACATTGTCATTTAAAAACAATTATAACTGTTAAATATTTAATGATAGTTATTATTAAAAACGATCTCAACCTATCCGCGTGCGCAATCTCTTCTTCTCTATAAGAATATATTTCGTTGCAGAAATTTCTTGGTTTCATTCCAGATGTTTTATTAAATTAAAACAACGAAATATCAATAAAAATGAATCTAGAATTAAGTTATAACATTATTCACAGATAGTTTACTTTTCTTTATATTATTGAAAAGCTATTTTAAAGTAAAGCTGAGAGGTAGCGGGTTCCTCACCAATGAGTGCATTCGAAGCTTTTAAAGAATGAACGATGAATACGAAGCTTTAAAAGAAATGGGGCTAATAGCAGGAGAGTGGTCCAACAAAAAAATATATTAAAATAATTTGCAGTGCTTCCAAAAGTATCATGTTTCCTACTATCGGTGCCTTTTAAATACACCATTCAATTGTTATTAATAAAAATAAGGTAACTTGAAGACATTTATGAAGTAGATATCATCTACTATAGTAGATATCTTCATTTGAATGTCTTTATGTGGGTGCAGAAAGAGGAGTATTAATAAGACTATAACATATTTTTGAAAACAACGGTTAATTTCGAAAGTTAAGGCATTTTTTCTCCAATTACATTAAATATGCCCTGCTTTTTACTTCAGAACCAATTTCATTTGTTTTGGTGTTGATATGGGATTTTTATAGTTTCGATCATTTCTTTCATTCCTACGTGAATCCATACGTTTAAGGTCCCGCAGTGGACTGATCGTTAAGACACGGTTCCCAGCAGATCACCGAAGTCAAGCATCACTGGCTACGGTCAGTGTGCGGGTGGGTGACCACTTGGATCAGTCTGCGTAGGGACCGAGGGTTAGCGGTATTGGTCCTCGTTAAACTGTGCTAACGTAAAGTGCTCGACTTCGCGCGCAGGTCATCGGGCTACCGAAGCGGGGGTGCCACCCCCTCCGCAGAGGATCAAAATTGTGATGGCATGTCTTCTGATCACCCTCCGGGATGTTTCCCAGACCGTCGCCAATAGCCCATTGTGCAGCTCTAGTGCGACGTAAATTAACAACAACCACCACCACCATACGTTTAAGAATCTATTTTAGAAGTCTTTCTTCGAAAATTGTATTTTATTTAATTTTATTATTGGCATTGAACAGCCGTCCTAATTCTGAGTTTGTAACTATCAATGTTTAACTCCACACTCATGTAATTTTTAACCCTACCAAGAAGACAAGGGAACTCCTGGATTGGAGAAACATTGGTACAAACTAGCCATAGTGGAAGACTTTTGATGGAACTAACCTATACTGGCGTTACATGGAGATAAAAACCTCACATGTTTAGCCTAGTGGCAAGAAGATTCTAGCCCATGATTCCTCTACCACTGCAAATACTTTACCTTAACATTGTGCTCAGCACGAGTTGGAATCCGTACCAGCCAGCCACGCCTGGGAATCGAATCTGGATCATCTCATTGGGAGGCGAATGCTCTATCCCGCGAGCCACCGTGGCTTTCCTGATTACATTGACATTTGGAGAGTTCCTTGGCCACTGTAAGACATCCACTTCAGACACCACTAAACATTCCTATTGGTAGAAAGCCAAATAACGTCGTAAAATTTCTTGTTTGGATGGAAACAACTGTTTAATTCTGGTCTTGTTCTTTTATTATAGTTTTTTAGAATAGTCGTTTTTAATTATTTCATTCTCAGGAACATTTTGCCCCTTCGTCTGAAAAACACTTTAAGTTGCCAAATCCAAAACCGTAATTATTGTTGTTTTTAATGCAACTTGATAGTCCAGTAAGCCTGATTGGTGAAACCAAGTGTATTTAGGGCAGATGGTTCGTTTCTTGTTTTTCAGTGGCGCCATCTATCTTCAAGAATGCGACTTCACCCACACGCACGTTACATACCGTTAATAGGGCGGACCCTTTCATGCTTCCATTCATTCCTCCACAGATCGTAATTTTGACCTGAACGAGAACGATCAATCTCTAATTCAGTACTCTAAGAAGTATGATTTGTTACGAGTCCTTCCATGTCATTTTTATTTATTCCATTCACAGGAGCATTTTGCCCCATCATCTGAAAAACACTTTAAGTTGCCAAATCCAAAACTGTTATTATTGTTGTTTTTAATGCAACTTGTCAGTCCAGCAAGCCTGCTTGGTGGACCCAAGTGTTTTTATGGCAAATGGTTCTTTTCTTGTTCATCAGTGGCTCCATCTATGGTCAAGAATGCGAATTCACCCACACACTCGTCACATACCGTTTATAGGGCGGATCCTATCATACATCCATTCACTCCTCCACAGATCATTATTTTGACCTGAACGAGAACGACCAATGTCTAATTCAGTACTCTAAGAGGTATGATTTGTTACGAGTCCTTCCATGTCATTTTTAATTATTTCATTCTCAGGAGCATTTTGCCACATCATCTGAAAAACACTTTAAGTTGCCAAATCCAAAACTGTTATTATTGTTGTTTTTAATGCAACTTGTCAGTCCAGCAAGCCTGCTTGGTGGACCCAAGTGTTTTTATGGCAAATGGTTCTTTTCTTGTTCATCAGTGGCTCCATCTATGGTCAAGAATGCGAATTCACCCACACACTCGTCACAAACCGTTTATAGGGCGGATCCTATCATACATCCATTCACTCCTCCACAGATCATAATTTTGACCTGAACGAGAATGATCAATCTCTAATTCAGTACCCCAAGAGGTATTGATTTTTTATGAGTACATAGGAAGACTTTGTAAGCCGACAGATTTAATGCGCACCAGTCACCATTTACTACACGGGGAGTTTTGAACCGGCTATCAAACTCACGACTTCTTAGACATGGGACCAACGCCCTACGCGGTCACAAAAATAAAAAAAACATGTTCACTAATATATATTTTTTTAATTAAAAATTAATTATTTTCTTTAAAGATTACTGAAATAAATTTTAAAAAGAACTTATTTAAACATTTAAGAACTATCACACATTTAAACTACAATAAAATGAGAATGTTTACGGTTAGGAATGTGTTAGCAATATAAGATGCATTAAATATCTGTCTTTCTTGTAGAATACAGATTTAAAAATGTAGGTGGTATGTACCTTGAGGAAAAAAGAAATTGGATTTTCTGAAAGACAAGTTTCTCAAGTCGAAATCAAATATTTTATCCCCTTTGCAGTTTTTCTGCTTAGAAATTTAAAAATATATATATATATATATTAGAACTCGAGACCTTTTTTCATAATAATTTTCAGTTTCTTTTGGTATTATTTCATTAAATTTCTTAAGGGTATTTTTTCATCTAACTAAAATGCTTTTGCATCAAGAAAAATATTTCAAATTCTTTGGTAGAAATATTTTTGTCAAGAATGTTGAAAACTCTTCCACGTCTGTGTAAAACGAATTTGCCTAAATGTATGAAAAAAGTAAAATAAATAAATAAATTTGGAAAAGTCAGCCAAATCTAATTTAATCTATATGTTTAGCATTTATAATTTAATATACTTAATATTAAATATTATTTTTTTATACTTTTGATCTTATGTTGCATTAACGTGGTGCTTTAACAATATTTAAAATACATAAAATTTAAGAAAATATATTCCTATTTAAAGTTTCTGGGAAATATTGAATAAATAAATTTCTTACAATTTTTGCTCGGGCTATTTATTCTTAAAATATTTCAGTGAGATGGTTTTCGAAAATGTTCTATAACTAAATAAGTTTTATAGGTTAACAATATTCTAAATAAACTTCCTCATTCTGTTATATTAAAATAATTCATTCAAATAAAAAAAGCAAAAAACATCAAAAAAAGATAAAAGCTATTAAATGTGTATTTTGAGCCTTACTTAAAACTTTTGCAATGTGACAACGTTTTTTCCGGTCTTTCTCTCTAAATATATTCCTAAAATTTATTAATATTGCATTATATATCTACACCGAAGAGCCATTACATTATGACCTCCCTGCTAAAAACATGTGGGAACACCATTAGCCCCCACCTTTAACCTCTGCTAGCACCCGCCGTGGCATTGATTCCACAAGATGCTGATAGGTAGTCTGAGGTATTTGGTACCAAGCGCTCAATAACTGGTCCTGCAATTCCCTCACATTGCGAGGGGGTAGCATGGCAGCACGAATTTGGTTTTCCAAGTAGGACCAGAAATGCTCTATTGGATTAAGGTCAGGTGAATTTGGGGGCCAAGACATGACTTGAAAGTCACTTAAATGTTCCTCGACGATTCGACCCTTATGACATGGTGCATTATCCTGTTGGTAAACACCATCCCCCGCAGGAAAAACGTATGCCATGAATGGGTGAACCTGGTCTGCAACTATGTTCAAGTAGCTTACAGACGTCAGGGATTGTTCTATGAGGATTATGGGTCCTAATGTGCTCCTTGAAAACATTGTTCCTGGGCAAGAAACCATGAAAACCTGGGCGAGCCCATTCTTATAGATGGAGGGTGGTCATAATGTAATGGCTCTTCGGTGTATATGTTAAGACGATATTAAGATTAAAGTTTCTTAAGTGTCAAAAAGACATTTTGGATGTCTTTTTGAGATAAGATAGCCGTAATTAAAATAAATGTATTTAATTACTTAAAGGAATACCACAAAAATGACTTTGCAGTACTATATTTCTGTCTTTTAAGAAATTAAAATCCCATATTAAAAAATATATAATTTACTTTAATTTAGTGTGACTCTGTTGTTTCTTAGCCATATGTCTTTACAACACCTCTACTTTAATTATGGAAAATAAATAATATATCTTAACCGTTAAGGTTACCCTTTTTCTTATATATATATATATATATATATATATATATATATATATATATATATATATATATATATATATATATATATATATATATATATATATATATATATATATATATATATATATATATATATATATATATATATATATATATATATATATATATATATATATATATATATATATATATATATAGATATATATATATATATATATATATATATATATATATATATATATATATATATATATATATATATATATATATATATATATATATATATAAAAATTTAACTCAACAGCTATAGTTGTTACAATTGCTTTAGAAATAATTTTCAACGACATAATTTGAGAACCTATTACTGAAATTTAGAGTTTAATGGAGTAAAAATCAGATTTAGATATATTATGCCAAACCCATGGCATAAATCTTTCGATAATACATTGTAAGGGCGAAGAGATTTAATTTGCTCTAAGAACCATGTCTGCGTCAGAATTAAAAAAGATAAGAAATTGAGGAACTTCAGTTCGCGGAGCCTGTTCTTATCTGAAGAAATTAAGATAACCAAAGTTCAAGTAATTTAAAACAACTACACCATCTACTTTTATGAATTGAAATGCACACGAATTCATGAAATCTTAATTTTTTTACAAAACGAAGACAAATTCTCTGAAAAACAGAAAGAGAATTTATATAGACACAAAAATTTAACTTGGACACACGAAATACAAAATTACATTTAAAAACAAAAATGTAAACCTAACCTCAAAATAAAATTCACTACCTTTTCAAAATGACCTTATTTGGTCTTATCCAGAGACATAGAGTTTCACAAAAAATTTCTGCCAATCACAACGAGCTGATATTTTGCACTACTTTGCACAAAGATTTTAAAAGAGGTGTAAGTTTTTTGAGGTTTATAGCAAGTTCCTGCCAAGCTGGATCAAGCGAGTAATCCCTTGGTTTCAGGTCTAACAAAGAACGTGATTGTTCGTGTTCTGTAAGAAAATTGGGAATCTTAAGCTGGGTGTAGTAGAAACTTTTTTGAAACGCATATAACTCTACATAAGATCAAACATAGTCACTTTGAAAATTTGTACATCGGTTACTGATAGTGATGCTTTTATGTTTATTTGAAGGTTTGCTTTTAATTTCTTCAGAAAAAAGTTGGTATTTTAAGTATCAAAGTTGATTTATCGCCCTATGTGATATTTGTTTTCGTTTTTCAAATACAGTTTTCCCGTTTTGCAAAAGATTTACCACTTCGTGAATTTTGTCTATTTAAACAATGCATAAATGTTTGTATCAATGAGTTTGCAATTTGTTGCAATTGTTCTAAGCATTGTTCAACTTATTTCTTGTCCCCCTGCACGTTCTACTCCTAAATTTAGATGGCAAATTTGTCACTGGCGTAATAGTTCTTATTTTCGGTAAACATAATTTTTAGAAAAAGGTGCAGAATGAAGAAATAAATGCGATGTTTTCATAGTTAACAAACAGCTTTTGTTTTCTTACTTTCTAATTTTTTTTATTTACTTAGCATTTTATTTATGTTAAACACTTAACCGACATACAATGAGATGGAGGTAATTGTTCCGAATTTTCACAATTGTAACAATAAAAAAAAAACAAATATTTAATGTGATGAATTAGTAAAGTATAAAGCAGAATTTTTATATGTATGTGTAAGCATGTTCTTTATACATAAGTGGGATTCCGAATCAACCCGTCCCAAATTCGTACTGCTCTCAGACACGACGGACCTAACTGTTTGCTTTAAAACTCACTCCGACCACAGGCTGGTGACCTACATGCAAAAGAAAGAGTTTTTCATAGGACTCGATGAATATTTTATAATATGTATGAATTCCCTGCTTACAACTTTAACAAATAAAAAATTAATTTTATCTCACCTTTTTATGAATTATTTATCTTTGGTTTCCTATGTTAGGTTTCCTATGTTAGACGACCTTTGAAAATGAGAGACACTGTACTTTAACAAAACATATATTAAACGCTAAATTTACATAAAGATGGACGATAAACAAACACATAAATAAAACCAAAATAAATGAGTTCGTCTTCGTGAAGTTAAAAGATAATTATCATTGCTACTCCTCTCTGGAATCCATAAGCGTCTCCTTTTTGGTTAGTTCCACTACGCGCTCCCGTGTCTTAGGGAAATTCGCACGGGGTCTAACATGCAGCTTACATAATCTGGTTGGATTTCTAGCTAGATCAGCTTACAGCACAGGAACTGGCACTACATATATATATATATATATATATTTATATATATATATATATATATATATATATATATATATATATATATATATATATATATATATATATATATATATATATATATATATATATATATATATATATATATATATATATATATATATATATATATATATATATATATATATTATATATATATATATATATATATTTATATATATATATATATATATATATATATATATATATATATTATATATATATATATATATATATATATATATATATATATATATATATATATATATATATATATATATATATATATATATATATATATATATATATATATATATATATATATATATATATATATATATATATGGGTCATTCTCACAAAGACAGTCATTTTCATGTCCCCAGTATATTTTATGTTTGTTTTACAGCTTACGAAGAAAAAAAATTCTGGGAAAGTGTCCTTCAGAATGCAAGCTAACAAAAGAATAAAAATAAAATTATCAATTTTTATTTATTATTTATTTTAGGTTATTAAAATATACCAATATGTCATTCCCTCACTTGTCCCCACTGCTGATTTAAAAAAAGAAAAAAATTGTTTCTGAAATACAAAAATTTTTTTTACAAATTCGTGTTTTTTATTTCAGCATACTAAAATATAGAATTCAGAAAATAAATTTTAAATTGAATTTCTGATAAAAATATTAACACAGCACTATTTTAAACTTTGTCCCCAGTGTTTCGCGTCATTCCCTCACAACAATGTTCTTATCACCTGCAATCTTCTTAGAATAAAAATATTTTAATAAAAACTTCTGAAGTTAACAACTGGCATCATAGAACAAAATTGCAGTATGTTTCCATCTTCAACTTAAAGAAGCTTTGCTGTGGAATACATTTGAATGAATCAAACCAGGTAAAATTTTTTACATTTGTCATTCCCTCATGTCATTTTTTAGAGTAAAATAAAATACAACTTCATCGAGAAAGTGGATAATTATATGTTGCTTTCTTGCATGAATATAATTGTATGTGATTGACTTCAGAAATTCATTAGGCCTAACTGTTATTTTTAAATTTTATTGAATTCGTCATTCCTCACTTGTGTATAAAGTGAGGGAATGACGCTGAAGTGAGGGAATGATTCAAGATGAGTATATTATTAAATTTTTTTTTGTTCAATCGTGCCAGCCAATTTTATTTCCCAAACCTGTAAAAACTATTAAATATATAAGACTAAATTATAATAAATATTAGATATACTTAGTATGTTATCATTTTCAAACTTTAGGTAGATGTAACTTAGATAAAAACATGTATTAAAATAAAATATCATTCCCTCAGTATTAGTGTCATTCCCTCACTTTTTAAATAGTGAAAATAATTAATTTACTTATTAATTAATTTGAAAAATAAATTAAAAAAATTTATAAATTAATTTATTAAATTAATTAATTTATTTATTAAATTAAATTAATTAATTATTAATTATTATAAATTAATTAATTATAAATTAATTATTATAAATTAATTAATTATTAATTATTATAAATTAATTAATTATAAATTAATTATTATAAATTAATTAATTATAAATTAATTATTTAAAAAATTAATTAATTTAAATATTAAGTATAATTTATAGGATATATACTTTCCTTATAATGTCATTACATATTTCTATTAATATAAAAAGTTTCAGAGCTTTTTATTCACTTTACTTTTTTGGGATTTTATGAACTGAAAAATGACAGTTTTCGTGAGAATGACCCATATATATATATATATATATATATATATATATATATATATATATATATATATATATATATATATATATATATATATATATATATATATATATATATATATATATATATATATATATATATATATATATATATATATATGTATATATATATATATATACTACCCTACAATACTGGAAGAGACACTTAGAGTTTTATACATTTTTTTCAATTCTCAAGGAATACTTGAAAGATTATTTTATAACTTTAAAGATGTTTATTTCACGCGATTTTTCAAACTTAGCAATAAGATTTAAAACTTTCAGAGGTTTGGTTGGGAGACCGACTATAAATTGTGAAAGAAAACGGGTATTTCTAAACACCCTATGCCAGAAAATCAAGAAATAAGCTTGTAACTTGTATTTATTATTTTAATTGTTTTTTAATAACTGCATAAAATTTCGCGAAGCTAAAGTACGTATTTATGGAGACATGAGCACATTTATATAAAAAAAAAATTTACTTAGGGCATTAATACTATAACTTTATAAATATTAAATGAATTCGAACAATATTTTTGGAGCAATGTAAAATTATTTATTTAAATTTATAAAAAAAAACTCGTTATAAACTTCTTTTAAATAGTACAAAAAACTACTTAAAATTCGCTTGAAGATATTCAGTTTTTAAGATATTCAAATCCAACTTTTTTCATTAGTTGCCAAATACGATTCACTACAAAATTAAGATTTTTTTAAATTTCTTCTGCTCATGCGCAGCAAAAAAGCTTTTAAAACATATATATATATATTGCATAGTTTTTAAGCAATTTTTGTTTTGTTTCTTATTCAAAAAATATTTAATTTTGTAATTAATTTTATATTGCACCAAAAATATTGCTTGATTCTAGTGAGTATTTATAAAGTTACAGCAGAGAAATGTTAGGCAAAAAAATAAGTTTTTTTTTTATAAAAATATCCATATCTCCATAAATATTTACTTTAGGTTTACGAAGTCTTATGAAGTTATTTCAGTAAACAACTCAGGTACTTCATGCAAGTTACAAGCTTATTACTTGATTTTCTGGCATAGGGTGTTCAAAAATGCTTGTTTCCTGCGTAATTTATTCTCAGTCTCCCATACCTCGCAAAGCTTCAAATCCTATTGCTAAGCATAAAAATCGCATGAACTAAACATCTTTCTTTAAGTATTTCTTTAAGTATTTCTTGAGAAATTAAAAAAATTGTCTATGCAAACTTAATTTATTTAATCTGGTACGTTTCTTAGCGTATTTTCTTTCAATGTGAAGAAGAAAAACTTTTTATTCAACTTGATATATATACTATTATTCAAATAAAATCGATTACATGTTTTGTTATTTGAAACTTAGAACTATGGGAAAAAATTTAAATGCATTTTAAAATATTCAATAAATTTCTAATGGCCGAAAAACTGCTCTTTTATTAGGCTTTTGAAAAATTCTATAGATTTATTTGAAACAACTATATTTAAAAACAATCTCTAGTTGAAACCTAAATATTAGTTTTGAAAAATCCTAAGCTTCTTAGATGAAATGATTTATTTATTTTATTAAAAGTCTACGATTCTGGCAATAAATAAAACGTCCAATTTTGAAAATCTAATTCCATCAAAAGAAAATGGGATCTCCTTGCAAAAAGAAGAAAAAAAACTAATTCTATATTTTTGCTCATATTTCAATTCCATAAAATTGAAGCTTCTTTTGAAATAATCCCAGAAGAACAAACATGTTTTCGTAAATATTGTTTTTTTTTTCTTTAATCAGGCTTCTTTAAAAAATTAAATTGTTCTTAAAGTGAAACATTTCATTATTTTATTTCTTAAATCGATGATATGACTAATTGAGTTGTCAATATTGCTTTGCAGGGTGTTCCGTAATGATCACTCTAAATATATTTATTTTAAAAATTATTCTTAAAATATAAACATTTAGTTAAAATGCATTCAAATTACTATTGGGGCCAATTTTATAAATTGCAATACTTTAGTAAATTAATATTTAAATGATTAAAAAATTAAAAACACTTTGAAAATCAAATGAATCATTTCTAAATAAAGCAGTATTGGAAATCATTGAAACTTGTTTGATTACCGGAAGAAACCAAAAGATGTTGAAAATCAATTATTTAAACTGAGTTTAATGTTTAAGCCCGTTTTTCTCAGCAGTAATTCGACAAATTTTGACTGAGTTTTTGTTCTCCACTTAAAAATTAATTAGTATACTAATATGTGTACATTTTTACTTAATATTTGGAATAGAGTTTGAAAAAATATATTAAGAGCTGTAATTAGGGAGAACTCGATATTGGTTTTTCATTCTCTTGAAATCCTGTTAGCTCTAGATTTGTTACTACTTTAACTTTACAGTTAAAATAATTTCAAGATTAGATTAGATTTAAAAAAAAATTATGATATCTATTAGATTTATTTTACGATGATATCTACTATATTATTATGATGATATCTATTAGATTTATTAGATTATCATTTTACGATAAAATTACAGTTATAAATTTTAAAAAGGTAGTCTTCAGAACTTTCACAATTCATTGCATAATTGCGTAGTAGTGAGAATAATTTTTTTCAACTCTGACCATACATTTTCAATGAGATTTAAGTCCGGAGAATTACTTATATTACTTAAAATATCTGTCAGAATTTGATCTTTAATAAAAAAAATATATCTAATTTATACTTTTAAAAGCATATGGGAGGGTAGTCTAAAGTGGGTTGGTCGCCTAAAGCGGGTGGGCATTCGTATCTCGCCGCATGGCGCGCAAGCGCCGTTATCGAAGTATGCCGTGATTACCTGAATACTCACGAGTTTCAATCAGTTCCAGCAGAGCAGAAGTAAAGCGACATGGCGCGACCAATCACAAAATAAAAAAATTAATAAGTTTATTGGAAAAACTCAAGGTATGTAACTTGTGGCTAGTCGAAAGCGGGCTTATTTTTTTAATTATATTATTAAAAATTATATTATTCTAACACTATTCACCTATAAACTACGATGTTCAATTTTTTAAATTTTTTTTTATTTAAGGTTATAATTTTTTTAGTAAAAATATGCTTTTGGGCAAAGCGGGTAGGGCAAAACGGGTAGATACCCGCCTAATAATTACTCAGTACGACGCAGCTTCACTTGTTGGAAAAGCATATTTAAAAGCAGCTAGTGCACAAATGCTGTTCAAGGATTTAAATCCTCAGGAATATGGCCCACGAACCGACACATATTTAGTGATGCTGACTTTTTGCCAGCTAGTCTGACAGACAGGGCTGAAGTTATTGAAAGCACCAACGATAGCCCATCGCAGATCCAATCTACTGATGCTGGTCGTCTTTCTAATAATTCTGATTGCTCTACTTCTACATCTGTATTTGAAAACGTGGATCACAATTACTCTTAAGCTTCAAGGATTTCTCTACGATGCACAAACGGAGAAGCTTCGTATGATCCAGCTGTTGAAGATGATACTTCATGTTCTACGACAATTAGTGACAATTCATTTCAACCAGTAGAAGAGCCATTGACACCTCATGTGAGGCCTTTGGATATTGGACAGCTACCAAAACCTACTCCGAACAAAACTAGTCGTAAACGTAAAACTTAGAGAGCTGAAGTCTTAGCAAGTTCACCCTTTAAAAATATGCAAATAGAAAAGGAAGAAAAGAAGAAACGTCTTAATAACAATGCTGCTGTTAAAAAAAATTTAAAAAATCTGCTTTCGACATGTAAACCAGGTAAAACTAAAACACAAAGAGCTTCAAAGGAAAAAATTGCAAAAGAGTATTTTTGTCTTGTTTGTGGGGGGCCTTATGAGGACCCACAGCTAGAAAATTGGATTGAATGTGGAGATTGTAAAGACTGGGCTCATGAAACTTGCACAACTTATTCAGAAAGAGAGTCTTATTTTTGCGAACTATGTCAAGAATAACAAATCATAATTTGAGACTGATAAAATAAGTCTAAAATTGCTATTTAAATACTATTTTTAGCGTTTATTATACGTGTGATTAAGGTCTCATTATTAATGCTTAAGAAAATTAATATGCGCTTGTATTTGTAAAATTTATGGTGCTTACCCGCTTTGCCGGAACGGCTTACCCGCTTTAGGCCCCCTTGTAGGGCAAAGCGGGGTTTTCCAGTGTTTTTATTTTTGATAATAAATAATCATAAAATTTAAAATAACGCAATAATCATTTTTCATTTTAAAGTTCAAGATCTCTCTTAAGAAATAAAATCAAAAACGCTGCGATAAAAGCCCAGAAACTACAATTTCTGAGAGTTTATTGTTAACCTACCCACTTTAGGCCACCCTCCCCTACGTATCAACAGAAGTTAACGTTTTTTGATATATACTTTCGAAATAACTATTAAATCATGTCCATAAGACCCGAAATGAGCTTTGATTCTTTCATTTGTGCTAACATAGAAATTAATAGTATGTCTCGAATTATATTATAGTTAATATATTGAATATTATTGCTGACATAAACACGCAATAAACTTCGAAAGAAATTCATTTTTAAGCACATATAATCCAGCAAACTAAGATCTTGGAGCAAGCAAACTTCGTAGTTAAAATTTCAACAATGCGTAATGTTAATCGGATGAACACACTTCTTCACGCTACAGCGCTCGAATCGGAAATTAGAAGGAATTTTAAAGCAAACAGTTATGCCCCAATTGTCACATAATTTATGTGCACCGAATTCAGTGTAACTAGGTTTAGAAATGCAGATTTGTATTCGGAAGATACAAACATTATGTGAATTTAAACAAATATCCTGCTTTAAACATATTCAAAAGGGAATTACCCTCCGTTAGCTTAGCTCACCAAATCCACGATCGCTGATTAGTATCTTAAAAAAGAACAATATGCTAGATTTATAAACTGTAAAAAGAGTTCAAATTGTATAACTTTCCACTGTTAATAAAAATTTCATTATTTATAATTTTATCACAGTTATTTTCAATCCTGACCAACCATTTTTTTTCGTTTAAAGGTATAGCCGATATTTTCAATGGTATTTTTATTTTATTCTAAAAAGTTTAGTTCTCCATTTTGAAAATAAAGTCAGCTTTGACTTTAACATGGGAAGTTGGGTGAGAGCAGTAGTCCGAAGTAGCCTATTACAAGTTGTGAAACTACTGTAGTCGCTACTTTAAGTTATTGTTACGAAATAAGCTGTACTACTTTTTTTGAAAAAAGTAGCGCAGTGAATAGAACGATACAAGAAAAAAGTAGTTTGTAGCGATTCCTGGCAATTACTTTTAACGTTAATTTTGTGAATAAAAAAGGTTTTAACGCAACTAATTTTTCGAACTTGGTGAGTACAAATCTTTGTGTGTCCGTTAATCGGTACAATAAATATGATCCTGCATTAACAGGAATTACGTATTTAGAATCACATGTTAATATTTAAACTAGCCATTGCAAAAAATAGATAATTAATCACTTTCAGGTGCGAATGTACACTCAGGAAATATTGATATTATTTCAAAAGAAGGGAACGCATTTTCAATGAATTTAATTTCTTAGACGAAATAAAGAGCATTAAACAATTAAAATTTGCAAATATTTGATAATTTCGCTTTTCTGAAATTGAATATTCGCTGTCGAGTAAGGCTTAAAAAGTTGAAGGTTAAATGAATTATTTCGAAAAGAAAAATGCTTTGGAATAATAAATTGGCTCATGTAAACATGAATAAATATTTCTTAATTATTCCCGTACACTGAACATAAGTTAGTCTCATTAAAGTATTGAAGTAGTTACTACAATTCCAAAGGATTTTGTAGCCACTACATTAGTTAACTACATTTATACCAAAGTTGCTAGCTGTAGTTGTTGTAAACTACAAAAACAGTGTAGTTTTTCCGACAACTGGGTAAGAGTATATATACTAACTGGAGTTTCTGCTGTTTGATGTTGTGGCTACACTATCGACTCATCTAATTGAATGAGTAATGAATTAATAACGTCGTAAACGAGTAATGTTAAAACTACAACTATAGTAAAACACATTTCTGTCATAACGGTCAGATAAAATAAAGAAAGATTTTATGACATAACACATCTAACATAAAGGTTGCCTTTACTAAAAAATATTTCTCATTATATGTTATCGTCAAACAAAAAATAAATTAAAATAATAAATTCGATTAGCGCAGTTTTGAAAATAAATTTTAAGAAATGCTTAATTATAGTGCAAAATAATTCGAACTACAAATGCTTACAATAAATGTATAACTGTTGAGATATCTTTACAATTTTAAATTATCTGTATAACAATACGCAAACACTAAAATTTATTGCTTATTCTATAAACTACAATGTTAAAAAGTATGAACTTGCTACAGTGGATCTTTAATCTCTCAAATTGGTAAGATTTTGAAAACCTGGTACATAAATTAAATACATCAATATCCATCTGAAATTTACTTTTATTATGTCAGCAAAAAATAATATAATCTTATTAAAAGCCACAAATCTTAACAAATCTAATCAGTTAGTCTGTTTCTCTATAAAAAAAAAACTTCATACGGCAAAACACATTATCATTATTAACAAATATTTTATCAATTCATCAAAAACTATATTTTTCAATAAAACTTATCAAATATATTTACTTGCAAACCCCTTTTATCCAACCAAGTTATTCAAATAAGGGAGTTTTCAAGCAAATCTTTTGTAACATTATTTGTGACATGAATTCAAAAACGGTTTTATCATTGTAAGCCTGCAACCACACGCGAAAGATTTCTTTTGCGCAATCATTTCAAAATGTGTCATTTCCGACACAAAAAATAACGCGTCGTTACATGTCTTTTGTAGAGTAAAATACCCACCTCTGCATTGTGACACATAAAAACTGCTCTTTGTCACGATAGCCTGCAAAGCAAAATCGCATACACGCTACGGTCTTATTAGGAAAAGAAATGTTAAGAATCATTTTTAGAGGAAGACATTTTCCCGAATATATATATTCTGTAAGGCATGCCTGAAATAGTGATGTTTATAATGATCTGTTTTGAAATGAAAGGATATATATGAAAGATATGTTGTATTCCGAATCACGAAATTCAACAATACCATTAAGTTCCGCTCCTTTTTTCTTCATCATAAAAAATTCATCGATCGTTATTATTTTTACGTATAAGATAAATTTCTCTGTTACAATTTAAAAAATTATTGAAATATTCTACTTTCCCCTTAAGGGTAATGCCTTCAACTTGATTGTTTTTTTTTTCTATGAGAAAGAAATGCATCCTTTTTGTCACAATCATCTTTGTACTAAATTTGATGCATTCATTTTGTTATTTATGCTAACACTGCAAAACACTCCTGGACATATTACAGAAAAGAAATACCGGCAATCAGAGTGCTGATATCTTTTAAAGTTCAATCACTTTTACGGGAACAAGTCACGGAACGAAAAAAAAGCTGATGTACCGTAATTTTTAAAGCAATAATTACTGTAAAAGAGTACAGTAACAAAATTACGTCGATGCTGCGATTACGAATCCCGCTCAGAGTATAGTTGTTTCTTTTTTATTGTTATCAGCTGCAAACCGGCCTGTGTAGGGGTCAAGGAACTGACCTTGAATCGGAAAGGTTGTGGGTTCAAATACCGAGCAAGGCATGGATGTTCTTTCTTTCTCTATACTATCTGTCCTTACTGTGGGAGCAACGTTGGCCCACCTAATACGGTGCTCCTGAAAGAGTGGCCAACAAATCTGCCCCTCATATGCATGCATGAAGAAAGGCCATTTTTCCGGTGGTCATTGGGAACTTTTTTTAATCCTCCGTTGTGTACTGTGTGAATGTTGGCCTACCTTCTGAACGTGTCTGTGGCAGTGTGATGTGGGTAATATTGCTCGCCTCCGTGACTAAGGCTCACTGGTGTATACCTGGTAATGTTAAATGGGCAACATTTCCGGTATCTACCGAGGCGAAAAACGAAAAGGTCAATGCTTGCCGTAAAAATAAAAAAAATGATAATTACCGTAAAATTACTGAATTAATACAATTAAATAAATATTGCAATAGAAATTACAATATAATATTTTTCGGTAAAAAAGGATTTTACTGCATAATAGATTTAACGAATGATGCTCCCTAAGTGCTTGAGTTTTAAATCAGTGGAGCTTATATAGTGAAAATAATATTTTATATGGTAATAACAGGACGCTATTCGATAAGAATATTTGAAAATGTGGAAAAATAAATATATATAATGCGTTGACTGGAATCATTTTGATTTGAACGGCACTGAAAACAGACTAACAAGGGAAACTAGGGAAGTGTGACTCGCCAATTTTAAAATAAACTAGTGGGATGTATACCTTATGAGGAATAATTTTAGGGGGAAACATTCGTTTCGGCCCATAGAAGGTTCTGTGAGAGATAAAAAATAATTCAATATATCGAAAAATCGGTATTTTATTACTTTAATGCAGACTATTAGTTATTGTAATTGTCTCATACTCCAATTAATTTTGTGGTACATTCACGTACTATATAATGCATATTTATTGTCAAAATAATTTATGATTGTAATACCCCCTTTTTTTTTTCTTTCTTTTTTTTTTTTTTTTTTTAAAATTTCTATTTTAAATTTATTGTATTACTTTTCTTTGTCGCCTGGACAGGATTTTCCTCTTGACGACGAATATATATTCTTTGTATTTATGTGTTTTTGTTCTCAATAAAGTTATATTTGTTTGTTAAAAAAAAAAAGAAAGAAAAAAAGAAAAGAAAAAAAAAATTTATTTCGAAAATTTTATATATCTGTAGTTTTTCAGAAAAACCTGTTAGGTTAATTTTAAAAAAAAAATCTACATCAAATTTTTTAAATTTTTTTTCCAAAAAACTTTCCTAATTAATTGGAGTATGTAATTGCAAATCAATTAATTAACATTTAATTAATAATTAATTAACAATTTATTAATAATTACTTAATTTTCTGATTAGTTTATCAATTAGCAAATTAATTAATTATCCAATTAATTACAAATTAATTGGATTATGAGACAATTACAATAAATAATAGTCTGCATTGAAGTGATAAAATACCGATTTTTCTATATATTCAATTATTTTTTATCTGTCACAGGACCTTCTATGGGCCGAAACGAATGTTAATTAATTTATTAATTAGCTAATTAATTAATTATCCAATTAATTACAAATTAATTGGAATATGAGACAATTGCAATAACTAATAGTCTGCATTGAAGTAATAAAATACCGATTTTTCTATATATTGAATTATTTTTTATCTCTCACAGGAGCTTCTATGGGCCGAAACGAATGTTGCCCCCTAAAATTATTCCTCATAAGGCATACATCCCACTAATTTATTTAAAAATTGGTGAGTCACACTTCCCTAGTTTCCCTTGTAAGCTTTCTTGATAGATAAATAAGCTTTATGTATGATATGATGTGATGTGATGCTTAAGTGTTGTGATATGTAATTGAAACGAGCTTGTAGTACTGACTTTCTACAGGATGTATAATTTTTGATTATTTTTTACTATTTATATATCTATGCATTATTTATTCTTATTTCTATCTTTATTGATGTATTAGTTGTTATATTTATGTACTTTCAAAGTTCATCTCAAATGATTATAAACAATTGAGTAATGTGCCCATTATTAATTCCTACTTTTATTTTCAGGCAACAAGGACCAGAAGGTTTCCACCTCTCAATCAACTCCGACCTCATGCACTCTGACCAACCGATACGACTGCGACTGCTCCCTAAGTGCCAGTACTTCATACGGTAATTTGGTCCGGAATTGTTTTCGAATGTAGGTGTAGTGCATCTACCACTACAAAAATATTATTCCAATTCACGTGTATGTAAGACATCTTAACTCGATTCTATGGTGGGATACCTTTTCATAGATAAAAGTTGGCATTGTCTATAACTACTGTCCCAATAGTAAATTTTTCCAGCATTAGTAATTTTTAAACAAAAACATATTTTTCGTAAGAGTTTTTTTGGTTTTCAGACTTTTGTTTTGTAACAATTTAATTACAAAAATAGAATTTCTGCTACAACTTTGAAAAAACAACAATTGAATGTGTGGGGAGAGGAGTATTCGACCATGTCAACCTTCATCTATGAAAAGGTACCCCAACATAGAGTCGAGTTAACATGTCTTATATAGTAGTGAATTGTAGTTGTAATTCTGTAGTGGTAGATACGCTACAGTACTCCCCCACCAGAATTATATCTGTGATAGAATTCGATGAACGAATACCACTAGTTGATTCAGTGCTGTTTTGTGAGAAGCCGGGAGAGCTGTATTAAGATCACCGTATTTTTTGAGTGCTGAATGTGAGAGGTGTATTAACTTCACGGTCGTAGTCGCTCCTCTGTTGCCGTTAGCAGTCGAGTAATCATAAGTATGCAAGCCGACGTTGTGCGTGATAGAGACGAGACTGAGTATCAACAGTGCGAGGAGGTGGATAATGTAGCAGTCACAAGTAGCAAGTCAACTGTTCAATGTGGATCATCCATCGAAGTAGGCGTTATTGTCTAGGTAGGCGTGTTCATATCGAAGTGGGCGTTACTGCCGAGGTAGGTGTGTTCACATCACGTCCGGGTCACCAATGTGGGGAGAGGAGTATTCGACCATGTCAACCTTCATCTATGAAAAGGTACCCCAACATAGAGTCGAGTTAACATGTCTTATATAGTAGTGAATTGTAGTTATAATTTTGTAGTGGTAGATACGCTACAAATGTTTTAACATAGGACCTGGTTTACAATGATGATGATGCGTCTTATGAGAACGAAATTCTAGTGAATTTGATTGCTGTTCTTAAGGTCTTTAGATTACAAATTAATTCTTAAGCCTATCATATTAATTGCTATCCTAAACTTTAATATTAGAGATACTTTAATGTACTTTTTATGTAGAACAACGTTTCATGATCAACTCGATTTTGACGGATAAACATTTTGCTCCTTTTTTATTTGGTGCATATTTTATTAATTTAGCAGTATTAGAAATGAATCTTAAATTTAATAATTTAAAATATCAAAAGTTTAATATTATTCCTACAAATTGTTTAAAGCTAACTTTTACAAGAGACAGAGAGATTATATGGCACTTTTTGAGATTAAAACCGTTAATGTTACTATAATAATGACATTGTAATAACTACAGTGCACAGTGTTAATGGCCTTATGTTAAAAAAAATTGAATATTTCTAGATTAACTAAAAGCAAGCAAAAAGTCACATAAAACCTACCCCAATTTTTAATTTTATTTGTTTTATTTATTTTTCTAAACAAACAAAAAGTACATTTTAAGAAATTAAAATAAAATTTTTAAAAAAGTCTAGTCTAATCGCATAAAATACCTAAAATTGAATAAAATTTTAAATTTTTTATACACAAATATTAGATTTTTAATCAGATTGCATTTTTTCTTGACAAAAAAAAAACTTAATTTAAAATATTAAAAAAATATTCCCCAGTTTAAAATCTTTTCAAGCTCTATTTGTCATAAATATTTTGCACTCACTTAATTTTGCTTAGATTACCATCTTCAGAAATAATTTTAATTTTAATTCTTCGTATAAAATCTTGCATATTATTTAAAAAATTAATCTAACTATCTTGAGACATAGTGAGATTATTTAATACTTTTTTTTAAGTTTTAAAAGCACTAAAGAGCACAAAAATGTGATGTTTAACTCCCTGATCTCGATATGATTGATTATCTCGAAGTATAAAAACTTTTATTACAACGCAGAAGGTAAAAAAGAATTTTATGCTTCAGTTGATCTTTTGTTATGGGATGATAATATCTATCTCTTTACGTCATCAATCATTTCAAATTATTTTTCCTAAGTCTCTTTAAAAGTATATATTATGGAAATTAATGAGGGGATGCTATAATATTAGTTGCCTAGTATATTTTTTTAAATTCAGTTTTTAGAGCAAAATGTGTGTAAAATTTTGAAAAAGTTGAAAAAAGTTAAAGAAATTTGTATTATAATTGAATTCTTATAAGTAATTTAAAATATCATTAAGCTATGTTTATTGAAGCTCTTTTTTATTGATGAGCCAAAGATTATTTTCTTTACTAAAAAATGTAGCATTGATCTGACTTTAAATAAAATATTCAAGCTAGTATACTTTTAACTAATCTTATTTTTGTATGTACTTATTTATATTTTATAGGTGTCGATCCATGCATACTACGGAAAGTAAATTAGCTACTCTTCAGAAAAGAGTTTTATTTTTATTGTTATTATTATTCTATTATTTTTCATCATTATTTTTTTTTATTATTTTTTATTTTTATTTTTTACTGTTATTTTTATCATTATTTTTTTTATTAATATTTAATTATATGAACTACGTGATTTTGTTTTAACTATACATTTAAACCAAACTAAAAGAACAAGTTTATTCTCAAAATACTGTAGAAAGTAACTACGCTGAATGATAATTTTGCTTGAATCATAAATTTAAACCACACTAGAAAAGCAAGTCCATTTACAAAATGCTACTTCAGAAACTAAATCATCAATGTTAAATAAAAATTTATAAATTTAAACCAAACTAGAAAAACAAGCTCATTCACAAAATACTACTGCTGAATCTATATTAGGTAAGGTGAATTATAATTTTGTTCGAATTATATATTTAAACTAAACTAGAAAAAAATTTTCATTTGCAGAATACTACTGCAGAAACTAAATTAGCTACGAAGGATGATATATTTGCTTGAACTATAAATTTAAACCAAACTGGAAAAACAAATTCATTCACAAAACACTACTGCTGAAACTAAATTAGCCATGATTAATTTTGCTTGAATTATAAATTTAAACCAAACTAGAAAGGCAAGTTCATTCACAAAATACATACCTTTTTGAAAAAACAAACCTTAGAAAAATTCTTGAGTAAAAATCGACATTTACGATAGAAAAATACTAACACTAAAATTGAAATGAAGAATTTTCTTTTTCTTCAGATTTTTCGCAAGTGTTTGTGCTAGAACCAGACCACGCATAAAAAATGCAAGTTCACTCATGGAAAATCAAAAAAATTTTATTTATAGAAGTTACTCTCTCTTTTCAACCACTTCCGATGGCATCTTGGGTTTCAGTTTAAATTTTTGAATTTAACTTTATCCGCTATTTTTTTTCCTATTAACTTCTGATGATAGAATATCGTTTGCTAAAACGATACCTTTGAAAAATAAAAAGAATAATGGCGTCGTATTAGAAGAAAAATCCTCCTAGAATAGCAACTTGAACTGCATTTTCTTAAAGCAATAAAATTACGCTGCTAATACTTATGGAACAATAAATTGTATATTTGCCAGCTTTTTTAATTTACAGAAAATACTTTTATCAATCTTTAAATTAATTAAAACTGTTTTGGTTAAAGCTTAAAATTTCTGGTAGCGCAAAACTTAAAAAAAAATTTACAGATTTTTCAAAAATTTAGAATCGGACAAATTTATATAATATGGAACTATCTATCTTTGCATCTAATTTACCTCTGATAGCAAATCTTCACTGGCATTAATTGCTTTGAAAATTTTAATGAAATTACATAAACAAGACTCGTTACATAATTTCCCGTCTAATTAGGCAACGTATTGTATTACTCCTTCTCCGAAATGTATTGAAATGTACAGTTTGATTCAATATCCATTTCGAAAATTTTATATCAAGATGATTGAAAGCATATTAAGTATACCCCTCTCGTATATTCTCTTTAGACGATTGTATTTGCTCGGCAGGATATAGTCCTCTTCAAAGTAAAAATGTGTACTTTTTCAAAATTGTACATATCGTGACAGTTGTTATTGTCCTCCTTTAATTTGATACATTTTAATATTATTTCCCTTCGTATTTGCTCACGGCAATGATATTGGTTTGTTCGAAAAGTAATTTCATTTTCTTTTCAAAACAAAGGGCTTAATTATCTTTTTCATAGCCAACTTCACACTTGAGCTGAATAATTTTTATATATTTTGACATCTGATATAGCAAGGCTAGCTTTTGAAAGAGTTCGATTTATTCTACGCAGTTGGCGCCCTTTCAAATATAGAAACTGAGATTTGCGTCATATTTTGCTTTTTGACTATTGAAAAGGTAAAATTTCTGTTTTGGTCGGAAAGAAATTATCCTATAAAACGTATTGGCAGTACGTCAGTGCCAAAACTTGTTTGCTAAACTTTGATCTAGCAAAATTTCGATTAAAATGCACCGTACTCATGAGGACACAATAAATGTATTAATTGATGCAAACCGGCGATAACAGCGTGAGATTCATGACACATTAGACTTATTGTATTCGACCGTTCATGATTATTTGAAAAGACTAAAGTTTAATCTCAAATTTCAACATATGGGTTCCTCGTGTTCTTAAGGAAAGAAATTTGTGTAGTTGCGTTGACGTCTGTAATTCGTCTCTCAAACATCAATAAAATTATATATTTTTGAAGCGTATTATCACTGGGGATGAGAACTGCGCTGTCTACGACACTGCTTTGTTCTTACAAAC
Source organism: Parasteatoda tepidariorum (assembly GCF_982258835.1). Classification (NCBI taxonomy): domain Eukaryota; kingdom Metazoa; phylum Arthropoda; class Arachnida; order Araneae; family Theridiidae; genus Parasteatoda; species Parasteatoda tepidariorum. Next base: position 81,244,739 of record NC_141760.1, read on the forward strand.
ATTTTAGACGGTAAAACTTTTTCAACAATGAATAAGGTATACTTTGTGCCATGTCTTTGTACTTTGAGCTAAATCAAAAAGCAAAGTGAATGAAGCACAAATGAAAGTACACAAATTGACATACTATAGTTTCAGTTCTATAAACAAGAGGAAAAGGTACTGAGGAAATTTCTTGGTTATAGAACTGAAACTAAAGCATGCCAATTTATATATTTTCATTTGTGCTTTATTCACACTGTTTTGTTTCTTTAGTATAACCTTTACTTCAAACAAGGAGGTAAAAATTCACCATATGCAATGAAGAAAAAAAAAACAACGAAAGCGACAAAAATTCAAAATTGGGAATTTTTTATATTTTGTATCTTTGTATGGTAAGGCTACGTATTGTAAAATAATTTTTTTATCTGTTTTTTGAAATTCTATTTTAGCATTCAGCATTATCAATAGTAAGAAAATAGTTGCCAAGCCACTTTTCTCGGAATCAATCGTGAAGCACTTGCGCAGGTTTTTCAATTGCACGGCAGTCTTCACACTTCCATGCCTCCGTGGAATCATGCCATTTCCAAAAAGATAGGAAAATGTATTGAACCAGAATGGACACTATGATTCGATAAAATATTTATTCAATATAAGAAAATCGTATATTCATAAAAAAAAGCAATCCAGTAAAAAAGGCTATCTGAATGCTTAAAACCTAAGCAAAAACAATTACAATATAACTACTATTTTTAATAGATTACTAGAAACAATCTAAGATAAATATTTGCCTTTTCATAAAACATCATTTCTACCAGAAGTATAGTAAGAAATCTATATATGAAATTCAAAATACAACTTGCAAAAGTTGCTTGAAATTTGCTGTCTGATAATGTATCTCTCGAAACATGTAAACTAAGAGAGCCTATGTGTGTTTGAAATGACCACCGACCGACATTAAAAGCATTTCCCAAGTGTCACATAATAGAAGAAACCGTTCTCCTATGAAAGTCACACCCTGAAAATATCTCTTCTCTTTAGCTACCTCGAGGGTATTTTTTTAACCATTTAGAGAGTTTTTATGCGTTAACACACACAACAAATACCAAAAAAGTAGTAAGTTTCGTATGAAATTGTAATTAAGAAATTTCTTCCGGGTGCATTGTATCGCTGAAAGGAGTGACCAAACACTGTGCGAATCGTTACATAAAGATACTGTATAAAATAGTTAACAAATACAGTTGGTATTTTTGCATTAATACATTATGAAATTATAGAATATAGTACTTGAAGAAATCATTTATCTTATTTGAGATATTTAAAGAAATATTTGAAATAACTTGTTCCAGCGAGAAACAAAAGCAATACAAATGAAACGCAGATATTTTTGTCAACGCAATATATATATATATATATATATATATATATATATATATATATATATATATATATATATATATATATATATATATATATATATATATATATAATAAGAGGTTGACGACTACTACTGCTCAGCTCCACAGCCTTGTAATTTTGAACCCGATCCAAAAAACAAGCAAGCTCCCGTATCAAGTATTGGTAGAAATTCTAGTTCATGGTGAACTTTTTGATGCAACTAACAATCATTTGAAAGCCACGGAAACCTCTGACGATTAGTCTGACGGCAAAAGGACTCTAACCCATGATCCGTCCACCACTGAGCATATTTTTACGTCAGCACTGGGGTCGGTACAAGCCGGATGAGGAATTCGCATAGACCAGTGGTCGGCAAAGTGCGGCTCCAGAGCCGCATGTGGCTCTTTGGCTCCGTAAGTGCGGCTCTGGCACAAATATCCACGGAAGGGGCAATAATATTTTCATTTTTTAAAAAAACTTGGTAAGAAAAAAATTATCTTATTTTGATAAATTAAAATTCTTCTATAAATCGAGAACATGTATAATTTTCTGTTTAAGTTGAAAGATCGATAGGTAATTAAAATTTTATATTGTTGTAAAATAAGTAACGGACATCGAGTTTAATTTTATTAGTTTTCGTAAACGTAAACGCAAATCATGTTCAAGCTCCCGGCTGAAATTTTTCGTATTTTTTCGGTGTACTCCGGTGTGATACAAAGGTACACAAGCATGCGAGCACATACTTTTTCTGAAGTTAAAGTAGTGGGGGGTTCAAATTGGCATCACAGACAAGCAGTTGCAGTGTGAATAGTTTTGTCTTATCTAATGTGTCTGCCGTTGTCCTGTCTTATTAAAAAGTTTTTGATTTTGAAAGGGAAACATTGTTTCACTTTCCGAGCCTGCTGAAGCATCGCCAAGAAAATAATTCCTTTATTGATAAACACCATTTTAAAGCAATAATTTTAAATATGAGGGAAGCATTTCTCAGCAGGTTTTAGGAATTTAAAAACAGCACAGTAACCTTAGCATTTGTCAAAAATCATCTTAATGCTGCGATTACCGAGTTGAAATTTTCTCCTTTTGAAATTGACGTTGGTAGCTCTGAAAGATAATTGCTGGATTTAAAAAACAAGGAGATATGGCGCTCTAAATTCGAACGTCATTGTGTTGAATTGGAAATATTGGAGAAGAAAAAATTTGATCTTAGTTCACAACATAAGTGGTTTGCTTTGAATGACCTGGAGAAGGAAGACATGATCATTTTCAACGCTTGGAATAGTATTCCTGGCTATTACGATCAGGTGAAAAAGCTCGGGTTTGCTGTTCTTTCCCTTTTTGATTCTAAATAGGTATATATGCGAACTATCTTTTTCAAGCATGAACATTATATTAAGCGTAAACTAAGAAATCGTCTTATTGATGAGAACTTGGAATCATGTCTAATATTAAAAACAACATGCAAACCTGACTTACTCAGACTTTCCAAGGAGATGCAAGCACATTGTTCTGATTAATAAATGTTTACTAAGTATGAAATTTAGTTTTATTTAGTGTACTACTTATTTAGTGCAATGAAAGTTTACTAAACAAGCAAATTTGGCTCCCAATTTTTTATAAAATTGTTGTAATGTTCATATTTGGCTCTTTGTCTAATAAGTTTGCCGACCACTGGCATAGACCAACGTTCACTGGGATTCGAACCCGGTTCGCCTCATTGGAAGGCGAACGCTGTATAGTAAAATAAAAATTATTGTGTAGTAAAAATATAAAAGCAGTAAAATATATAATACAAATTGTAACTCCTCATCCGACAACAGCAATAATACATACCTTTAAACGAAAAATGTGTCGCGATTCGTTATAGCAGAGTGGCAAACAGTAAAAGCTGTAGAACATGTTACTAGGCTAGACACATGTTATGTAGGCTAGACACTACCCTCTCAAAAATAGCAAAGATTTTTTTAAAATAAAAAATCAAAATGTTTTAATTTAGTCAATGCAAAACCAAATTCTATCCTAGTCCACGTTTACAAATACCACCATATAAACAGCATTCCTTCCAAATTATTGGATTTAAAGATGGTGCGTCATAAATTAATATAAGGGACGGTTAAGGTGTTTGTGCCCTTTGAAAATCTCAAAAAGTAAATTATTTAAACCTAAAATTTAAATTGGGTCAAAAGGTGATTAAAAAAATTAATTGAAAAGTTATTGAAAAAATTTAGTTTCGAAATTTTCCTCTTCCAAAGCTAGGTTGGTTTTGCTGTTGCAGATTTTTTTTTTAATCTGATAATTTAAGAAATATTATCAGAAATATTTATAATTCTAAAATAATCAGATTGATTAAATTTCAATTGATACCCATGATACAAAATTATTGAACACTCCACTATTTGCCTACGTTCTATATTGGTAATCAGCTAAAAAAAAATATTCCGTATTAAATACGATAATATCATATATATTAAAACGAAAATTATAGACAGAATTAAATTAAACATTTAATGGCATTTATTTAAATGTTTATAAATTCATATTTACAATATTTATTTTCCAGTAATTCCAAACCACAATTTTGACATACAACTTATTTTCTTAGTATTAAATACTCAAAGCAAGTAATATAAAATTAATATCCGTTCCATTTTGAATTGATACACATGACATAATACAAGCCAACTAAACTATTTATCAATTGCCAACATTCCATATTGATGTGCAGCTCAAAGTTATAAAAGTTCGGGATGCAAAACAAGAATTATCAATCAGAATTTATCAATATTTTATGGAATTTATCAATCCAGAATTTAAATTAATATAGTGGCAGTAATATAATGGCACATCCATATATTATGGCACATTCAATATCTATATTTCAAAGTACCACTTCAACATATAAATTACGTTCTAAACAATGCATTCTCCAAGCGGATATTATAAACTCAACGCATCCTCCTAACTTGAATTGATACACACGATACGAACCAATTAAACACAGTATATTTGTCCGCCTTCTATATCGATATGCAAATGATATCAAATAGATATGTGTAAAATGGCGTACATGCCATTTCCACGTGACCAGGTTGGAATGAGGGAGCAATCATGAGACAAAGGGAAGGCGCGAATTCGGACGGAGTCTGATTGATGTATATGCCACAGTGAGGTTCAGGCGTTTACATAAACCACATACGAAGTGATGAATAGCAGTCTTTCAGCGTTTTAATCCCCTTGGCGGGAAGAATGATAGTGGGAATTCTCTGGCTCAAAAGCTTTCACGCCAACATATTAAGATAACATCCATTTTTACTTATTCTTTTTAATTCTTAAAATTATTCCGTTTTGAATTGGATTTAAATATGAATGGTAATTAAATTGAGTGAATAAATTTATTTTTCGGTGGTCTAAGAGGTATTTTTCTTTTCTTTTTTTTGAATGATTAAAATATTTCAAACTGTACTGTTTTTTGCTTATGTTTAGATGATAGAAAATAATAATTTAAAATTAAAAAAAACCTTTTTTTATAAGATACATGCAGTTTTCTTTATTTTTTTATCTGAAATTTTTCGTGAATAAATAATATTTAGTTTTATATCTGGTCAGATAAAAAATATTTCTTAATTCCTGCTGAGAGAAAAAATTCTCTTTAGGTTACAACACTGTTTAGCAAAGACATTAATGGTAAAAAAATAATTCTAGTAATAAAAGCAAAAGTATACTGTATATGAACCGTTCATTTGGTGATTTTTTCCATTCATATTATAGCGATTTACCGGAAATTACGGTTTTCAAAACAACAGTTCTTATTACAACACATTTAGTAAAAGTACTAAACTAAAAGGTAAATTTAACCGAATACATAATTTTTATGGTATCATAGTAAATTTACCTAGTATAAAGCAGTATTTTTTTTTTTTTTTGAAGTTTGCCAAAATCAATACCGAAGCGTTTCGGTTAAAATTACCGTGCTTTTTTATGTTCTCATAAAACCAGAAATACTATAAATTTTACCATATTCTGATAGTTTTTTCCGAGTTTTTTTCTCAGTGTATACATTCATCCTATAAAAAAAAACATCAGTAAGCAAAACGTATTACCATAATTTTGTCTCTTTTTTTCTGAAAGAGAATGATCAAAATTTGAATTCGAAAAATGAATAATGATTTTGTTATGTAAGCTGTAATCAAAATTTAAATCACTCAAAACATATACTAAAAATTACCGGATCAAGTACCGGTAAAAAAGTACCGGCAAGCAGGGTGCCGGTACTTCTTATCGTAAAATTCATTTTTACAGGATAAAAAATATAATATATCACAATTTTTATAACAATAATTACCGTAACATTACTGAATCATTCTAATTACATAAATAATGCTACATATTTTACGGTATAATATTTAATGGTAAAAATGTATTTCACGGTGAAATGGATTTTACAAATGATGCACTCAAAGTATAGTAATTTATACCGTAATTTGATCTAAATTTTTGTACAGTGTGTGAAATCCGTGGTGCCATTGTTCAATAAAACATATCATGGAAAGAAAAACCGAAAAATAATCAGTCATATATTTTATTTAAATGCTTTAAGAGACATTTTAGGGAAATGGAAAAAATTATTCTGAAATATTTATGTATATAATATAAATTTAAACTGTCCGAGCCATAGCACTTACACACTTGGCGCTTTCATCGGTTTCAGAAAACCCTTTGATTAAACCCTTTACCCTTCGTTCATAAGTTGTCAAATGCACTTGGATCCCCGAAAGCCCCCAAAGATTACCTTGCCATATATTACCATCAACTTTATAAATCAGCGAAATTTAAAGACTGGACCAAATAAATTAATGTTGTTTAGTTAAATTAAAATAAAATAAAACTTCATTCCACAAAAAATGCAACTGCTGGATAAAATGTAAAAATAAAAAAAACGAAACACAATTTTTTTTTTTTAAAAAAATAAGGTTATACTATTTTTTTTGTGCATTCAGAATGCATTTTTAGAGTTCAGATAATAGATACTATGAGTTACAAAGCTTAATATAGGATCAACTACCTAATACGTACTACAGAATAAAATCATAAATTACGACATATTATAATAAACGGACATAAATTTTTCTACCCAAATTTCACTTAATATCGAGAAGCAGATTATTAATATCTCTTACAAAATCTCAAATAAAATATTGGTTATTTGAAACAAATGCAACATATTTTAAACCGGTAGTAACTCTTTTAAAACTAAACTGACTTAGTCCCAAATTGGTCAAATATTTTATTTCACATTATAGAATATAAAATTTTAAGTTCTTAAATTTGAAATTTATTAATTCATTGATTGTTTTATTTAAAATATTGTATTTTCTTAATTATTTATTTTAATTTTGTTTTATTATAAATTAACAAACAATATTTTGTTTTTAAAAAAAATATACACAGCTAAGTATTTTTTTTATAATTTACGATAATATTAAAAACTACTTTGGATGTTTTTAAAATATTCTAAGTAATGTACTTAATCAAAAATGATTCGAAATGATATAAAAATTAATAGCAGAATTTACTTTCATTAAAATCAGAATGAGTGGAAAATTTATACTTCTTTAGACTGTAAATGTTTCAGCAACAAAAACTCTTATATATCATGAATATTTCATTACGATAAAATTGAGAATTCTTAGAAGGCGTGGTGCTATCTTTTATATCCAAAGTATATGGTATTTAGCAAATTTTATCACTGTACCCTAAAGCCATTAAATTTACCTTCTTGAAGCCTTTGTAAAGAATGTTGTTTCACTTGTGATATTAAAGTTAGAGAGCGATTCAACCAACCACATTCTCTAGTTAGTGTTCGTAAAAAGAGTTGTTAAACTTACTTAAATTAAACTTTCGCAATAACTCTTAATGCTTTAATGTAGCGGCACGGCAATTAAAATTTGTGAAACAAGCGAAAATAAATATTTTAACGCAAACAACTATTGCGTCGAGCATATTTAGCCGAGATGTTTTCCGTTTATGGCTTCTTTTCATTTTATTAAAACCGCAAAAGCATATTGCAAGGAGTATTACATACATAATTTAATGAGATAAAATTTGCGACCTAACATATATGTTTTTAAAGGATTTTTTTAATGCTTAAATAACATTTAAATTCCCTTCTTTGATGCTAAACATGAAAAGGCTTGGAAGATTTAATTAAAATTAATTTTAGATTTAAACGTTTTCAAAAAATTCTGCAAGTATGTACAAGCCAGATAGGAAATTCTGTGGTGATGAAAGTTCATTTAGAAAGCTATGAGCTAGCTCTATTTACCATTTTAGATGTGGTCGTGGTATAGAAGATTTTTTTTTCTCAAGTCTCCAATAGGAACTTACTTCTTATTCATTTTTTTATTCTTTTTCTTTTAGTTATTTTACTATTTAGTACCTGTTTTTGTATCAGAAAGTGGACAAAATTTCATTTGACAAGAATAGGGAAATAAAATTTGCTTACTCTGCTTCGAAAATAATTGTAATTATATTGCAATCAGGTAGAGATTCGAACACTCTAGTCACTGAAATTTTGATTTCTGAAAATTTCTGTTTTGAGATAAACTCCGCACCTGTAGCGGTTAGAAACTTATATTGTCAAGAGGTGCAGAGCTTCAGTAACAATTTGATTACTCCAGCTATTCAAAAAGCTGTCGGAATTTTAAGTGAAAGTGAATTTTACTTGGTGATAAAATGACTATAAAGTCTTCTTGTAGAGATCAGGAAATGATTAAAACTCTTGATTTTTACCCACAAGATTCAATTAAATTCGGAATACAATAGGTAATCGGAAAGTGGATGGAATTTTGACCACTGATAATTTCGAAACAGATTCTGATGATAATGGTCTGAAATCCGTTGAATTCACATTGTCGAGAGATGCAGAGGAGGATTTAATTAATTCATGCGGTTGAAATTTTAGTTTCAAAAATCAGTTGGAATTTTAAGTGAAAGTAAGTCCTACTTGGTGATAAAATGACGATAAAATTAGCTAGTAATGATGAGAAAATGACTAAAACTCTTGATTTTATCAGCATAACGATCCAGTTAAATTTGCAATACCACAGCCAGCCGGAAAGCGATTGGAATTTTGAAGCAAAAAGCTTCTGACATATTTTGAATGCTCCAAATAGACGAAAATCATTTTCATGTGTCGGTAAATATCAACTAGCGAAATATCGCTATAAATGCTGCTTGTTATGGCCAAGAAAATATTAAAACTAATACAGTTACCGTAGGCACACAGCTCAAGTTAAGATTTTCATGTTCCAGTTAGACGAAAAAAATGATCGAAATTTCGATTGTAAGATTCTATACTCACGCATGAAAACGAGTAAGTAAAAATGTAGCAAAATTCCTTAACCATAGTTTTTATTTGCCGTGTTTTTTAATCACACAATTTAATGGAAAGGAGAAATTGTAGAACAAAAAAAGTCCCAATTCCATCTGTATTTTTTCCAACATAGCAAACAGTTTTCTCCGTGCAATTAGATGAAGAAACTTTGAATCAACAAACCAGATTTTTCTTTTTTCTTAAAACTTTTTTATTTAAATAAACGAATGTTATCCGCAAACTTTAAAAGGGAATTTTTTCAAAACAATGCGTTTTTATGCATACAAACACGACAACTTTTAAGCTCTAATATATTTAATTATACCTTTATATTCGTTTGTATGTCTGTTAGTGATAGAAAAATATGTAAAAATTACATTCAATATTTGAAAAGCTATCTGGAAGAATGTACTAAAAGAAGTTCCTAAACAATGCAAAATTTTAAGTACACAAATATTTTATGTTTATTAATTTTCTGTCAGTTCGTTACATAAGACAGTTCTCAAAGCAAAAATGGGATTCGTAAACAATCTTCTTCTCTTCCTTCGTTTTCTAAACTTAATTTTCCTAAATTTGCTAAAATATCTTTTAGAACATTCTGCTATAAAATTTCCCGTAATTCTTCATTTATCTACATATTGTTTTACAGCATTTTTTTGCAATTGTAGTTTATAGATAATCTCTGAATCTTGATTTCATTAATTTTAACTTTTATTAAGTTTTGAAACAGAATTATAAAAAAAAATTTCGATGGATAATTATTTTTTAATATCATGATTAATTGAGCACAGGAAGTTACCTGAAGAGGTTACCTTTTCTAAATATTTAAAGGAATAAACTGGAATAAATCAACTATATTTCACCTATACATTTTATCCACTCACTATTAAAACGTGGTAATTTTTTTTTCAAAAAAAAAGATTTTTTTTAAAAATAAGGATTGTTTATATATTTTGAATAAACATATTGCAAGAAGGAAAAACAAAAAAAATGCATAATGCAATTAATAATAATATTTAATATAAAAATGTAAATTATCTAATATTTTATTTTTTATAGGTTTACAATTAATGTTAGTTTAAAATAATGTTTTACAATACTTCCATTTATTTATTACAGTATTAATCCATTAAAAAAATCAGATCATTTTGTTGACAAAACATATTTGCTTCAAAATTTTAAATACATATAATGTGAAAAAAATATTTTAAAAAAAAGTTCAAAATGCATAATTTAAGCTACATATAATGAAATGCATTCCATTAAAAAAGTTTAAAACACTTAACACTACAGTAAAAATTTTTTGAAGAACTTGAAATATAGCGTAAGAAGCTAAAACGGCAAATTAAAATTAACGATCATCTGACTAAGCTTTTAGGATCATATTTTCAAATTGCAACCCTTTGCACCATTGAAATTTGGAATTAGTATGAGATGATGTGTCATCGTTGGGCCACTATGTGGAGTTTCCTACCTCACCTATATTTTATTTGCATTTTTCCCCTTCACATCTCTAGCTTAGACTAAGCATTTAAATGAAAAATAACTATATGCTGTTCCACCTTCGAACACAACGGGTTTACATATTCGTCTATTATTTGTTTCAGAGCTATTTTAACACATTTACCCTCAATTTTGAGAAACTCTTTTTCGCAACGAGAAATTTAATACTTAGGAGTTATTTTTCTAACAGCAGAATTCAGTATAATACAAAGTATATAATCAGAAATGAACAGTTTTCTTGTAGAATCGAACACGAGAGAGCAATAATAATAAAACAAGATAAAAATTTAAATATACACAAAAACTATCAAATTATGATTGGTATTAAAAATATTTATCGATCATTAAAATTTATATTTCACATAAATTCCATGCATTTGCCATGAAAAATAAAATGAATTCATAGCATTTAATAATTTGAATTTATTTCTTAACCATTATATTAGTTTTTTTCAAAATTTTAAATTGAAGAAAAGTTTAATGACAATGTAATGTATAAACTGAAATAAATAATGTATCGAATGATGCATTAACTAAAAGAATGCTTAATGATATTTCAAATTGATATTTTTTATAAATTCTTTGCATTTGCGACCAAAAATGAAATTCATAGATTCATGGAACTGAATGATTTGAAACTATTCCTTTTAAACCAACACAATTGTTTTTGAAATTTTAAATACATTAATTGAAGAAAATTATAATAAAATTTAAATAATAAAATAATAAAAAAGCTAAAATATATATAAAAATTATCTAGGGATGTCTTACTTATAAATATGCTTAGCGATCTTTTAATATTGCATTTATTACGAAAAATAAAATGCTTAACTTCATAAAATTCAATAACTTTATATTATTTCACTTAACCGGCACATTTTTTAAGAAAATTTTGAATAAATCTATTAGAAAAAAAGTGTAAAGATAAAATCATATAATAAAACAAAATCTTAACTGACATAAATTTTTTCAAATATCTCAGGCCAAATAAAAGTGTTTAATGATCCTTTAAGCAAACGTTTGACCTATGAAGTTTAAAAGGAAAATTACTTCAATAAATATATAAATTATTATTTCCAAGTTTTATGGTTATTAAAAAACCAAATAAAAATCTTACCACAATATTAACTTTTATCGCATAAAAATCTTTTTATATGAAAGAAGGGAAAAAAAGTGAAAAGTAAACAGTGTAAGCAATGTAATAAATTAATATTTAATCATGCATTTCACGCTGCTCCTCAGAATCATCTTCAAAGTGACAATGTTCTTAAATATTTTAGTTTAATTAACTAATGCTGAAGAAGCAGCAGAACAGAAACATACCACATTTAAGTATACTTCGATGTTATTCATAATTCAATAGAAGAAGATTGCTACTCTTCCTTGTCGGTATTTTGATGAATTAGGCCTTGTTTACGAAACTTAGGTGAAGGATGCATAAAATATTTTAAAAAAAACTAAAAAAAAAAGAATGCTACAGTCTGAGAGTTAATTAGCTTCTAGAAATAATTAGATTCTCAACTTGAGAAAATATAGGGAATTTCGTAAAGTGGATTGTTTAGAATAATTAATCGAAATTAGTCTGAAGAAAATGTTTCGCATCGTGTTTGTTTGTTTTTTCAGATTTGACAGCTTAAAAAATATTGTTTATTGAGCAATTTTTTACCTAACAAAAAAGAGTCGGTAAATCTGTAAAAAAAAATATTAAGATTTATTAAAATAAGAAAAAAGGCTCATTGTGACCAAAAATACATATTCCATAACATATTTAGAAATTGGAATAAGACATTCCAAAAGATTTCACCAACATATCCCAATACATATCTCTTCATCACGTAAAAACATAACAGTACAACACGGCTCTCCATTGTTGCTGGTTCATTTTTATTGATAGTATTGATAGTAGTTTTATTGATAGTATATATATATATTTATATATATATATATATATATATATATATATATATATATATATATATATATATATATAATAGTATTCATCAGTTATATAAATATACACCAAAGAGCCATTACATTATGACCACCCTCCATCTATAACAATGGGCTTGCCCAGGAACAATGTTTTCATGGGGCACATTAGGACCCATAAGACTCATAGAGCAATCCGTGATGTCTGTAAACTACTTAAACATAGTTGCAGACCAGGTTCACCCATTCATGGCAACAATTTTCCCTGCAGGGGATGTGTTTATGTGTTAACCAACAGGATAATGCACCATGTCATAAGGGTCGAATTGTCATGGATTGGTTCGAGGAACATTCCAGTGACTTTCAAGTCATGTCTTGGCCCCCCAAATTCACCTGAACTTAATCCAATAAAGCATTTGTGGTCCTACTTGGAAAATCAAATTCGTGCTGCCACGCTACCCCCCTCGCAATGTGAGGGAATTGCAGGACCAGTTGGTGAGCGCTTGGTACCAGATACCTTAGACTACCTATCAGCACCTTGTGGAATCAATGCCACGGCGGGTGCTAGCAGTTTTGAGCGCCAAAGGTGATCCTACATGTTATTAGCAGGGTGGTCAAAATGTAATGACTCTTCGGTGTATATTTTTCTGTGTCTGCAATGTTATTATTACGATTTCGATTTTGATTATTTCTTTAATTAAGAGATGGAAGCTAAAAGATAATGTGTCCTTCTTACCTCATATTTTACAATAATGTTATTTAAGGTTATTTAAATTTAAATCAATTATTAAAATTTTTAAAATTAATTGCTTTTCAAAAAACCAACATTTTCAGCCACAAATAAATTATTGAAATAAAATTTTTCAATTTGAAATAAATTTCATGCGATAGAAAAACTTGCAGAAACTAAACAAACATTATGTTTTTAAGAAACAGCATGTAACGCATCAAGTCTCGTGCGCATTTTTTCAGTGTCACGTTTTTCTTAACTGTCACTTACGCCTCAAGAGTTCTCTGTCGAAGAATGCCCCCCCCCCCTGTTCGAAGACGTCTTCTCACCTTACCTATCCCAATAGAAACGTATTTACTTTGCTTGATAAAAAACAGATTGATCATTGATTGTTAGTGGATAGGCAAGCCAGCATAAACATCCCTTTAGCATTCCATTATTTTGGTAGCAAAATTCGTGTATAAGGAGCTAAAAAAATTTAAAAAAGCTGGAACAATCTTCTTTCTTTTTCTTTCAAATCCCTCTTTCTAGCCTAGCTAGACAAGGTCCATGAGTTTGTTCACCTTCAAAAAGACTAAAACATGTAAGGGTCTTTCTATAGGGTCTTGTTTTAAAAGATCGAGGCAGTCCAACAGATGATTTAAGTTTGTGATTATGGCTTCCAGTTCTTGATGCTGGAACAATAATTTGATCAACTGAAATTGTGTGAATCAGGAATACAATTTTTCATATCTTTAAATTTTTTAAGAACATTGTTGATTTTAACTTTTTAGCTCATTTTTATAAAAATTGTCTATATTTAAATTTGTTATCAAGTTTTTTTTTTAATTTTAATATAAGTGTTAAAAAAATTTTAAGCGAAATCTTATTTTACATTTTCATTCGTTCATGGAAAAATACGAAACAACTGATCAACTTTTATCAACTGAAATTGAGCGAATCACGGATACAATTTTTCATATTCTTAAAAACTTTTAAAACATTGATGATTTAAATTGCTATGTAACTAACTTTATGTTTACTTTTAAGTTTATTTTTATGAAAAATGTCTATATTTTAATTTGTTATCAAACATTTTTTAATATAAGTGTTAAAAAAATAAAAGAAGTCCTATTTCTATTTTTATTCTTTCGTGACAAAATATGAATAATAAACTAAATAATAAACCATGATAAACTAAATAACTGGTAATAAACTAAATGATAAACTATGAATACTACGAATAACAAAAATTAAAAGACGAGAAAAATGAGCTAAGCACATCAAACCAATAGAAACTCATTCTACTTTGATAAATTCAAAAAGCCAATCGTTACGATTTTGAAATTAAAATAGAATACCACAATTTTACATAATATTTAATATTTTTGTACATAACAACAACGCATAACATTTACAACATAATATTTCCATTATTTTGCAGTATTTAAAGATTAATATTTGAAACAAAAGAAGTTTACTTATATTTCTAACCAGACAAATTCTTTTAACTTAGTTTCATTTGCACATACTTCTTTTAAAAATAATTATTCTTATACAAATTACACTTTAGCTTAATAAGTCGTTAGAGAAGTAACGTTCTAAGTGGTCTTTTCTTTTATTCTTTCTTTTATTCTTCTAATGACATCACGAATACGGGTTAGCGCAAACATAAAATTGACCACACCCATGTAATATATTAAAATTCAGTGAGTAGTAAATTAGCCCTCAGGGAATAACATCTCAGTTTTAATTATACGAAGAGAAATCTATAAAACTGATTCCTATAAAATAATATAATCGTCTTTAGTTTCAAAGAGCAATCAAGTATTTACAATAAAATATTTAAAGTAACACAAAAAAAGTCACGATTATTTTACAATTAACTCCGTTGACTGTCAATAGAAGTAGCATTCAATTCCGTGAATTATCGAAATAAATTCGTACCCTGCAGTAAAAAATTTAAGCTGTATCTTGCCACATGCTGATACTAAAATAGTTTTACGTGGGGAAAAAAACATAAATATATGAAACAATGAAAAAGTAACAAATAAATAGAACTGCAACACATTAAAAATATTACTTTATTACGATATTTCAACAGAAGATTTTAAAGACTAAAACAGGGAATGTTCCTTTCTTACTTAATAAAAGTACCGCTAATGTGTGTATATATATATATATATATATATATATATATATATATATATATATATATATATATATATATATATATATATATATATATATATATATATATATATATATATATATATATATATATATATATATATATATATATATATATACATACAGGGTTATTCATAATAATTCCCTCCGCCTTTAAACGCCATTTTTCTTTACTACAACTGGCTTCAGTGGTACATGTTACTGCCATCTACCGGTAACTGCCTAAATTAAAACTTGAATACTTTCGGAATAATTCATACGTTCTTTTTTACCATATTCGGCTTCGTTTTTTCACTATAAAGCTTCGAAACCCCGGAGGGAATTATGAATAACCCTGTATATATATATATATATATATATATATATATATATATATATATATATATATATATATATATATATATATATATAATAAGTAAATAAATACAGGAAAACACGAAGAAAGTTAAGAAAAACAATGAGTTTCATTTATTGTGCTTAAGCTGCAAGTAAACAGAACTCATCAGAAAGGTTCAAAATGAAGATGAAACAAAGAAAAATGATAGACAGATGAAAAAAGGGGCGGAAATAATAAGTAAATAAATAACAAACAACAGTTACAAAAAAAAAAAAAGGGATGAAATTTTATTTAAAAAAACCGGAGAAAAAAAATATATAATTTTTTCGTCAGCCCACACGATTATATCCATGATTTCATCAGCCCACACGATTTTGCGGATATAATCGTGTGGACTGATGAAAAGATTATATCTTTTTTTTTCGGTTTTTTTAAATAAAATTTCTCCTTCTTTTTCTTTTAAACTGTTGTTTGTTATTTTTTTACTTATTATTCCCCCCCCCCCTTTTTTTCATTTGTCTATTATTTTTCTTAGTTTTATCTTCATTTTGAATATATATATACATATATATATATATATATATATATATATATATATATATATATATATATATATATATATATATATATATATATATATATATATATATATATATATATATATATATATATATATATATATATATATATATATATATATATATATATATCATGACAGTTTAAATAAACTTAACTTTAATACTTCTGCTACCTACTATGCTAAAATGTCCCGAACTCACACTTGCGCTGATTTGCGTGATTTGATAGATATAACGGACAGATGTCAAATTATTAATAAAATTAATTATGGAAAGAACTTTGATAATATCTTGGACAACTCTTGAAAATTGTTAAAATTGAAATCAAAGTACTTCCTCGTATGTTCCGCAGGTAAAGGCTAGGCGGAAAAAATTTGTTTGAGATGTTATTTTAAACAAATTAAGATCACAGGATTGGAGAAGGGGTTGAAGAATTATAATATTTAAATAAAGTTCCATGCAGTGCATTCGGTTTGCCTACCATTAAAGTTTACATGCTGTACAAGATAATTTAGAAAGGTCGTCAAAGGTTTGAAGCTGGTCGACATAGATGGGTAATATTTAAATAAAATTCAACTTTTGGCAATTGAATTGTACCTCTTGTTTATTTGGTTATTATAAAGTTTTATAAACACTGTTTTTAGTAAGATTTATTTATTTATTTTTATTAATTTCTGAAATTATGTAAATGAACACGCATTTATAACCATTTCGCATAAAGGATGCATGCATTTATTACAATTTTCATAAAGCGAAATTTGCTAATCGCTATTACAATATAAATATAAAAAAAGATATTACGTGTTAAAGATTACAGATTTTAAACTTTGACCTAAGTAAAATGCTGCCAATAAATTTTAATTAAGTTAAATTAATTTTATTATTTAATATATTACAATTTTCATACATTTTGTTAAAATGATTATCTCAATCGCTTAAGCTCATAATATTATTAACAATAATTAATTTCGTATCAAGCTAGAGATTAATTACATGTCGCTGCATCTTTTACATAAAACAACAAGCAGATTATTTTTAATTAAGAGTTTTCACATTGCCTTAAGCTGTAGAATTCACAAAAAGATAAAGCTTTGGCAGAAGTTAAAACAAAATTCGGAAAAAAAGAGTACTGTGAAGCATTAAAACCTCAGAATTGTCAAGCTGAAATGTCAACCACAGAACAATGCGAAGTATTTTGTAAAAGATGAAGAAAAAAGAAGTCTTCGTTCCAAAAATTGAAAAGGGATCAATTAACTGGTGGTTAGAGTGGCAAGTAAATCCGGAGTATTGCATCAATACACCAAATTTAAACAGCATTGGTTTGAAAAGTCTAAGGACAACATTTACAGAGCTGTTTAAGAACGCAAATGCACCAATTTGAAGAAAATACACCATAAGCTATGTTCTAAGCCACATCATAAACTAAGCCAAAAATACTCATTTTATGCCGATAGATGGATGCCAGTGATATTGTTTAATTATTATTCTGGTTGCCTGTGACTGTTCAATGATGTAAAAAAATTTATGCGCTCTTGACGAATAAAAGACGCACTGTCGTTGCTTTCCGGAAACTTAAGAGCTTTCTTTACCAGGCAGCAAGAAATTGCAGTCATTTTACTTTAATGAGCAAATTTTTTTTATTGGGAAAAAAAGTACAAGCCAAAGATGTATCAAGATAAAATACTAAGCAACTTATATTTCCTCTTCAAAATCTTCTGAGGGGGGGGGAGGGACTGATTGTATAGAATTATGCCTCAATGCCCAACTCACATTCAAAAAAGTTTGGCTTTCTCAACAAATTGGTTTGTTTTGAGCCCGAAACAAAATCAGATTGAAGTCGTTTGGAGCATTTTAACCTGCCCGAAATATCAAAATGGTAAACAGTATAATACAGTTCAAGAGCTGCAAAAGTTTATTGATAAAGAATAAAAAAATTTTTAAAAACTAATACAAAGCTCCTTCAGGAACATCAGACGCAAATAATTCTACAAAAAGAAACGTATATTCGATGTTATTAAAAATAATAGGGGGAATAAATCCAAATAAAACTATTTTGAGATTGGTAAATAGCATCTTAAATATTTGAGAGATAAATCTACTACTTATTTTTCATTTTGTTTATTAAAATGATGATAAAATAAATAGTTTCCAGCACTTATTTGTTTCACATTTTTACAACATCACTTAAAAATGTTCTTCGTTAGCATTTATCGCTGCCTTAAGAAATTGAATTTAATTGCTGGAACTTAAGCTTTTGAGACGGGGTGTATATGTTGTAAGCTAATTAATAAAAAAAAACTGGCTGAATAAAAAATATGACTTTTTTCCGAATTGAATGCATCCTTTTACAATGATCGTACAAGGCTCATTGCAATAAGCCTAACAAAGACGTGGTAGCTCAGGGGATAGATTGCTCGCCTCCCAATGGATATGACCTGGGTTCAAATTCCAGAGAAGGCTGGTCGATACGAATTCCGCATCCGGCGTACACCGATTACAGTGCTGACGTAAAATATCCCCAACCGTGAGTTAGAGTCCTCTTGCCGTTAGACTTACCGTGAGATGTTTTCGTGGTTTTCCTCTCCACATAACTCCAATACGGGTTAGTTCCATCCGAAAGTCCTCCACGAAGGCAAATTTCTCTTAACTCTTGATCCCGGAATTCCTTCGTATTCTGGATTGGGTTCAAAATTACAATGTTATGGAGTTGGTAGTCGAAATATTGGTAGTCGCAAACTCAAGATTGCGTCGGCTGATCATTGATGGTTATAAAATATGCCTAACAAGACCAGTAGTGGTCAGAAGATAAAGCATTCGCCTCCTAAATAAGTAACCCAGATTCGAATCTCAGTTATGGTAGTTTGGTACGAATTCTGCTCCTGGCTCGCACCGACCACAGTGCCGAGGTTAAATGTCTTCAGTGATAGACGTATCATGTGTTAGAATTCTCTTTGCCATCGTGGCAGGTTCTTGTGATTTTTCTCTCCATGCAACGCAAAAGCGGGTTACTTCCACGAAAAAAGTTCTCCGCGGAAGTTTGTTTGTACTATTGATTGATCCAAGAGTTCCCTTGTCTTCTGGGTTTGGATCAAAAATACAAAGCTACAGAGTTGAACATTGATAACGGTAAACGCAGAATATTCGGAGTGGACCGAAAACAGTGTTCAAATCATATTATTTTATTCTAACGCGAATTGTTATCGCCCGTGACAGAAGCACGTGTTCTATTCCCTAAACCACAACTGAGCTCCAAAATATAAGCTGTTAAATTCAACCAAACTTTTTTAAAATTAAGAGAAGTAAAGTGAATCATCGAAAGTTTATATATGTGACAACTGCAAAGAATTTTATAACGAAGTATTTGCAAAGTTGTAAAAGAGACAATAATTAACTAATTAAACTATTTAATCAGATTTCATAAATACAGCATATTTAACTTTGATACCTTTTAATACAATTAAAATATATTTTAAAACAATTTATTAAATTTCTACACAACTTCTTGCTTGAAATAATTGAATTGATTCAGAAGTCTTGATTTGGAATTTTTTAATTATAGCAGCCATTAGGCGTATTATTTTTTCCTTTTTTTCAGGCTGCAGTCTAATGTGACACATAATTTTTTGTTAAGTCAACTCCTTAATTGGTCACGCACGAAGTAAGAGAATTTAATGAACGAAAACATATACTGTCATCAATAATTGAATTCTGAAACTTTAAAAAAAAAACATATTTTAGGGCTGATATTAATTAGATTTTCCAGAGTTTCTTTTGTCATTAAAGCAATTTAAAAAATTACTTGCTTAACAGATTCTGTTTTTTTCTGACCGTTCAAAAGATTGAATGTGCTAATTTAGAAATGAATCTTCGTAATGATCATAATTGCTAAGTAAGTTTTCATTGATAATTTGCCAAAGAGCTTATTTTAAAATCAAGAATATTATCCAAAAACCACAAATCATAAAATTTTAATTTTAAAAAAATTGATTGCAAATTTTTCATGAAAAAAGCTCATTACTTTTTTTTAAATTGATTTCTAAGATTTCTTAATTGAATAAAAATGGAAAAAACTTTTTTTTTTATATTTTATTACAGTAATAAATTGCTATTTATTTTCTTAATCAATTTTTTTGTAATCTGTTATTTACTGTGTTGTGGCTGGGAGAAACTTGTTATGAAGCTCTAATTACGTACTGTAAGAAGAATAGACATTCTGAGCAGGAAAAAAAATATTGTTTAAAAATAAAAAAAAATGAAATGAATACATTGATCGAATTTATGGAATTGATAGAATTATATTTGTGAAACGAAATGATTGGTGATAGATCCTACATAAATAAGCCTTTTTTTGTAGAAAAAGAAAAAAAACTTTGCCTGATTTTTGTATATGCACTGAGTAAAAATTCAATGTTTTATTCTATTGCGACCATAATATTTTATTTATTCCATTTAATGTGTAACATAATTTTTACACAATTCATTTTATAAGAACAAATATTCTGAATAACAAATAATGCAAAAAAAAATCCTCATGGCTGCGAAGAAAATAAATTTGATACATAAAAAATCCTAATACTAATACACTGGAAAAAAAACTTTCCAAAATTGAGCAAAATGTGACAAAATAGTTCCAAAGCAAGTAACAGTCGAATTTGTTAACCCCAAGTTAAAAATTGAATGTCATATACTAATTTTTTTATCAAAATGCCTAGTTTTAAAATTGGAGACAGAAATATACGATATTGAAGTTCGTTGTCAGCGGCAGGACTCGAACCAAGAACTTCATAGTTTACAGTTCGATGCTCCTACTATCCTAGTTGTGTATCACAGTCCATGGAGAGTTAGTAAACTTTATACACCGAAGAGCCATTACATTATGACCACCCTCCATCTATAACAATGGGCTCACCCAGGTTTTCACGGTTTCTCGCCCTGGAACAATGGTTTCATGGGGCACATTAGGTCCCATAATCCTCATAGACGTATGTAAGCTGACGTATGTAAGCTACTTAAACAGAGTTGCAGACCAGGTTCACCCATTCATGGCAACAGTTTTTCCTGAGGGGGATGGTGTTTACCGACAGGATAATGCACCATGCCATAAGGGTCAAATCGTCGATAAACATTTAAGTGACTTTCAAGTCATGTCTTGGCCCCCAAATTCACCTGACCTTAATCCAATAGAGCATTTGTGGTCCTACTTGGAAAACCAAATTCGGACTGCCACGCTACCCCCTCGCAATCTGAGGGAATTGCAGGACCAGTAGGTGAGCGCTTGGTGCCAGATACCTCAGACTACCTATCAACACCTTGTGGAATCAATGCCACGGCGGGTGCTAGCAGTTTTGAGGGCTAAAGGTGGTCCTAAATGTTATTAGCAAGGTGGTCATAATGTAATGGCTCTTCGGTGTATAGTGGTCCCCTGAAGACACATCATGACATGCATTCCACTAACTTAAAAGTTTTAGGATATTGTGAAATAAGCAGAAATTGTTACAAATTACGGAATTGTTAAATTGTAAATAAACAGAAAGTGAAAATTACCGATCTTTCCTCTGAGCTATTGGGAACATAATTTTTGAGTTTCAATTCCTTGTATCATTAAAATTAGAAACTAAATTATAATATTGTATTATGGAAACTGCCATTATATGGAACTTACATACTCCTCCTAGAGTGGTGTGTACAATAATGTTCGTTATTGCAGCCGCCTTCTAATCGGAGGATTCTGGGTTCGAATCCTTCCGGTGGTTGGAAATCATCTCTCTCGTTCTTATTTCCAGTTCTATATATGTTTTGAAACTGCTTTTTGGTAACAAATGAGCATATGTTGTTTCTATTTCGAATACGTGGAGTTTTAAATTAGACAATTATTTGCTTCGGAGCTTTTTTGACATGTTTTTGAACAAATCTTAGACATCCTTTATTCACAGTGTAAGAATTTTCATGAGAAAAGTCAAAAATGTTTAAATTGAAAACATTTTGTATAGGCACTGGGTAAAAATGGAATATCCTTTTATTCCGCTAGGGAAGAATTTTTTTACTTAATTTAAACATTTTCTTACGTAACCTATTTTACGAAACAAAAATTTGCTTAATTAAAAAGTTTCTTAAAATTTTTCTGAAGTTGATTAAAGTTTTCATCGCCTTAAAGAAAAACTTTTTTTAAGTTTTTTGACATAAATATGCGTTTACATGTTGTAAGTAAAAAATTAATTTTTCACATGATTTTTGAATTGAATTAATAATTTTTCTAGTGTCCTTTTCTTTAATCTATCTTCCTTTTCTTCCTTTTTTTTAATTGCACCGAAAATTGTTATTTTTTAATTTAAAAAAGAGAACTATACAATTTACAGATTTAAGTTTAAATAATTTATAACCCTCACTCAAAATTTCCTTTGCAATCATGCTTTACATATAGCGCAATTGCAGAAGGGTACAGAATTTTAGCCTCATTAATCGTTGTAAATCACTACAGCAATCATTGTGCTCTTAGTGCACTACATCACTACATATAGGTTAATCAGGATTTGGTTAGTTAAATATGCTCAAAAAATTAGATATTTTAAAAATTTATAAGCCATGCTTTGCGTTCATTTATAAATCTTTCTTTAAATTTTAGATAACATCTTTTGTAAACATGTTCTTAAACCTCCACCCTGATGTTCTGACCCGAGTAGCACACATTGTGGCCCACACCCAAATCATAAATGAATTCTTTAAGAAATTGGGTGGCGTAAAGTGGTAATTTCGAAAAAAAACATTCAAAACGATTGAGGGAATTTTTATTATGCTATGAAATATTTAACCGTTGTAAGAACGAACAAAGCTGCTTTGTGTCAGAAACTTATTGTCTTACTGATATTCGTATGATTTCCAGCGACAAAATTTATCAGAAGTTTAATATGCTACTTAATCAAATGTCATATTGATTTTATACTTCATAATCTAAATGCGTTAAGACCGTATAACATGACTTTTATTCGAATGATCATATATGTTTATCAATAGAACGTCGGACGGACAGTTTGACCCCTCTATTTTTTTTTTTTTTTTTTTTTTGTTATTTAAAATATTGCTGAAAGTGTTGAGAATTCCTGACTATTCATAATTTGATCCAATTTAAGTGCTTATTTAATCATTCATTTGTTGGTTTTATAAAAATGTATAAATAGAACCTTATGCCAAAATGACGGGATGGGTCAAAGTGCCAAAGTGCCAAAAAGACGCTATATAGGACCTAACACTGATTCAGCTATATCAAGACAAATGTCCGAATAAAGATTTTTTTGTGGACAGTCACTTATCTGTTGTAAGTTTTCCAAAATAGAACGGCAGGAGAAAGAATGTTTAGGTGACAGTTCTGAGCCAAAACCACAGTTTCTGCAATTTAGGTACTTTGTAGCTCCAAGCCGGATTGGTCGAAGGTGAGCACCAGACCAAGTAGATCCCAGAGAAGTCTAACCTTTCTGAGAGTCTGGCAACCCTTTTTAATGGATATGGACATTACTATTATAGACATTACTATTATACTAACTATTACTTATTGAGAAGAGAAAACTCAATAATCAAAGAAACTAATGTAAAATAATTGAAAAGTCAGTGTTCCATTTATAAATCATGTATTTCCGTTAACGAAATCGAATAAAATACATTGGGATTTTGATGAACAAGTCTAAAATAAGTTTTCATCGAATTAATTATGATTATATTTTAAGATTTTGGATGTTTAATTGATGTACTCACGAACAGGCTGGAACAGGACAAATTGGCATTTTTAGTCTTTTTATGTATACGCCAATGTTTAGTATTTTTATTAACTACGAAACTGTTGAATTAGAACCTTGGATCTAAATTTAAATTCGGTAACGTAAATATCTTCTTTCTACTCCAGATGCATGAGATAATCTTGATACTATTAATTCTCTTTCAACATTATAAATATAGATTTTTTATTGAATTATCTCAGTTCTGCTTAATAAAAATGCTTTCTGCCGTGATTTAGTTAATTCATCGTTCTCTTAGTTAGCCACTCTTCCTCTTGCTTCTCCTTTATTATTTTTGATCTATTCTTTTTTTGTTTGGAACTGTTCCTTTTCTAGCTTTTAACATGTGTCTTTTTTTCATCACTGACAGGAGGTAGTCTAATGAAAAGTATTGGGTTCGAACCCTAAAAAATACCTCACCTTTCTGTTTTTTCATCTATGAATCTAAAGAGGTTTTTATCACCAATCTTGCTAAAATTAGGTCATTTCTTAAAATGGAAAAAAAAAGTTTGCATCTGTTCCAATATTTACAGAAAAATTGCAGATTTTATTTCAATGTATCACCATTGATTAAATTCCAGAGTCAATGAATTGCAGTTACAAACTGTTCCTAGTATAAATGTCAATTTAATGTAGTTAGTGGGTTCAAATTTATTTCTTAGCGCAATAAAATTCCGAAAAATCTTCTTTAATTAATGCATACGATTTTAATTTGAAGAATTTTTTTCTACATCGCAAAACCTCCTTTTCAAATCCTTCAGCCATTATCCGAAAAAAATAGGCATTCAATATTCAATTTAACATCACTTTCCATCGAAAACATCGGAAATTGCGCATTGAAACTAAAATGTCATGTTTATTTTGCATTGTATCATTTCTCAATCAAATAAAGAGACGAAACTTTTGTTTGTCTTCGGAAAAGGGACATTTCCAAGTTTCTTCTTCAAAAGCTCTAATTGATTTTTCGAAGCCATAGCAAATAAGACAGATATTCAATAAAGTGCACTTCCAACAATGCGGGATCTCTCTCTCTCCATTACTATTGACAACGACACAGATGTAGGCCACTTCTATTCACGAATGCCGGTCCATGGGCATTCAAGAAGTAGGACATCGGGTCATAGTAAAGACCCGCTTCCAGCTACATTTATTCCTCTGAGAGGAGGACGAGCACTGATGGACTCCTCGATATCTTTTTCTTTTGCTTCATCTCCCACTTCTAGAAAAGATAATTAAGGATCTTGTTTGTGAATAGGTATCCAAAGGGAGTTAGAAGAAGAAATTGCTTTCTTCGGAAGAAGTGATGTGTCATTAGGATACTCGTTTGAATAAAGGTCACGTTTAAATTAGACATTACATACATTTAATGATTCTTGATTGCGCACATTAACAAAACATACATAAATACAGTAAAGTATATTGCGTACATTTCTTTATTTTTAATTCTTAAATTTATGTTTAATTTTGTAGTCCTTTTCCAAAAACAAATAGTAGATAACTTTTTTTTTAAGTTGACACAAATAAGCGATCAACAATATGAAAATAGGCTTCATTATTTTTATTTTATTTTATAACCACCATTCAACCGCTTTTCTGAGTTTACGACTGTCAATGTTCAACTCTGTAGCCTTGTAATTTTAAACTCAACCCAGAGAACAGGGAACTCCCGGATAAAGAAATGGGATAAACTAACATTCGTGAAGCTTTTACTGACGGAACTAAACCGCATTTGCGTTTCATAGGGAGGAAAACCACAAAACCCTTCCGCGATCATTCAGATAGCAAGGGTATTTAACCCATTATTCCTCAACTACTGAGGATATTTTACGTCTGTACTGTGGTCGGTGCGAACCTGAAGCAGAATTTGTATCAGCCAACTACCGCTGGAAATAGAACCTCTCATACCTCATTCGCTTTTACACTTCGATTTTGATATTGAATATCTTATGAATTAGAGATGTTTTTCAATATATCAAGCAAATCAACTTTTATTTTTTCGACCTCCCATTCATTTATCCAAGTTTCTTCATTTTAAATAATACGTAACCCGATTAAAATTGCAATTACGACGCTATAATGGAACCTAAAAACAATAGCTTATAGACCAATAATGCTTTCTTTTTTAAAATCCAAATCTGCAATTTCGGCGTTTATAGAATCATTGATTGTTATTTGCAATCTGCGAGTTTAAAATAAAGTTGAAATTCAATAGAACGCCTGTAGGAAAAGATTGAAGGCTTGAACTTTTCAACACTGAATGCATTTTTGAAAATATTTCAAACAGGCACGTTTCGATTGTCATGAGTATTTATCCTGATATTAGTCAGTTAACAGAATTTTCTTATACCCTACTTGATGCCATCTGAAATAATGAGTTTTCGACTTACCTGCCCACTTTGCTAAAGTTGACTGAAGGAAAGTCGTAACAATTACACTCTCGAATGCCAAAAATAGTCAATTCCCTTTTCAACTATTTTTGCCTGGCAAATTTTTTAGGCGTCAATCATTTGAATCACTACGTTCAATTTTTTATTTTTAGTTTTACTTTTTATTTCTTTATAACTTAATTATTTAAAGATAGTTATCAGCATAATTGATATCTTTCGAAATCTAACCTGATATTCGAATTGAATTAAAAGTTTTTTTTTTCCTTTTAAGTCTACATCTATCAATATTTTAAATTTGCCGACCAGGTGGCCGAGTGGTTAGCGTGTCTGGCTGCGGAGTCATTGGCCGTGGGTTTGAATCCTGCTCAGTGCATGGATGTTTCTTTCTCTCTCTGTGATCTATGTCCTTTCCTCTTCTAGTGAATGTGTGAAAGTGACCCGCTCTATAAACGGGTTTGTGGTTGTGTGACGTGGGCGAGGCTGCTCCACCGCCGTGGCTTCGCCACAGGTGCCCACTGGGTAACGAGAAGATAGTAGCAGTTCTGGCATTTCTGTGGCCCATGGGACAAATCCCAAGTGCCTACCATTAAAAAAAAATTTATAGTTAAGGGAGGTTAAACATTATCTTACATGAGATTTGTTAAACTATTACACATTCATTGTATTATAATTATTTTTTGAATTCATCATTATTTGCTATACGTTATTAGGATACATTATCACTTATTGTTGCACGTTATTTTGATAAATCACAGATTAGCATTTTTTAATCATCCAATGCTTTTTAGCCATCAAAATTTCATTTGTTTTCCCTCAGTAAAAAAGTAGTTCTGATAACTCTAATCCAATTTTAAATTGACTGCAATCCCTAGTTTTTTCTTTTGTATGGAATAGAATAGATTTTCATACCAAATATACTTTTTTACCGATATATGCTTAAAACTTTGTTTTTCACAAAGTATTTGTTCCAAAATAAATATAAAAAATAGATGATAAAGAATTATGTTCGGGAAAAATTCTTTTCCCCTTAAACTCGGTTGTAAAGTTCAGCATTTTTTTTCTCGATGGTCTCTCTCTCTCTCTTAATATTAGATTCAAAACTACTTTTAACATACCCCGCAAAAATGCCAGGAATGACGCCAATAAAAACGCCAAAAATTCTTCCCAAAAAGACTTATATCCGAAGAAAATTTATATCTTTAAAATGATGGGCCGGTTCTTTCTATAGGATAAAAATAACTTTTTGCTAACATTCAACAGAAAATACCTATGGTATTGATCTCAAAGGAAAAAAACGATCTTTCTTATCCTTTCCAAGTTATCTCGAACAAAAAGTTGAATATAAGCTGGATCGTCGCCTCAGTGAAATATGCTGTTATTGCTTGAAAGATGAAAATTGAAATATGACCTACCTTCGATAGAAAGAAATGGTAAAAAACCCATTCGCTTTTATGGGCTATTTTCAATTCTCGGAGTAATATAGCGAATGCATATTTCGGTCCACTATAACGTAAACATAGCACAATAAGCGCTATATATCTTTTAAACAAAATTACACATGTTTTTTTAATGTATTACAAAAATGTTTTTCTTATATGTTCTTTTGAAAGTTAAAATTTATAATATATTTCAAATAAGTCTCAGTTTGAGAAGTTCATTGCAGAAAATAAATTTAACAAAAAAACATTTTTTTTAATCAATTTAATTCATAATTATCATTTTTTACTTAAATTTGAATTGCAACTTATTGCAGAATTTAAATTTTCCTTTATATAATTTACTTTTGACAAAATTATCGCTTTTGAGTAAAAAAGCAATAATTTCATTAGCATTTTTCTTGGAAATGCCCATTAGAGATTTGTTACACCAAATATCTTTAAAACAGACAACACTTGTAGATATATTATTATTTATGTATTGTTAGATGGCCATGTGGCGTAGTGTTTTGCCCAAATGTAACACCATTTGTACAGTTTTGAAAAGTACACCAAAATCTAACTTGTAAATGAGATAAAATAATTATGTCGTTATTTTCATATAATCACAAAATATTAAAATAACAAAAAACAAGGCTAAACTTTTCAAGCAATTTGTGACATGATAGTTAAGAGAAGTGTAACAATTACAAACACTAAATTTCTACATTTCTTGAAGCTCGAGAGACGCACTAGAATTCACACAGTATGTAGCTAATTCTTATTAAGTACGATCTCATTCACAAATAGATTTTTTTGAACAACGAATCCTACATTTTTGTTCCTATGAAAACACTAGTTTCAATTTTTCTATGTGATGCTACATATAATTTCACACTTTAAAATCACCTTATTACATATTTGTTAAAATAGTTCCAGGGGGGTAGTCTTTTATTGCGTAATACAGAAATCAAAATTATTAAACATCTATTGTGAATCTATTTTGGTTTATGTATGTATGCACTATGGTACTATTTTTGTTAAGTATGTACAGCATAGTCTTAATATTATGCTAGATAGGTACAAAATTTAAAATCACTTTTTATAGTTTTTTGTATGAATATTATAAATGTGTATAAACGTTAATAAACATGCAAAAAATAATAAATATTCTTAAAAAAGTATTTTAATTCAAACAAAATAT
Source organism: Parasteatoda tepidariorum (assembly GCF_982258835.1). Classification (NCBI taxonomy): domain Eukaryota; kingdom Metazoa; phylum Arthropoda; class Arachnida; order Araneae; family Theridiidae; genus Parasteatoda; species Parasteatoda tepidariorum. Next base: position 81,273,500 of record NC_141760.1, read on the forward strand.
TTATAGCTTTTTAAGTTAATGAAATAAAAACTATAAAAACTATAAAACTAACATTGATTACTTATTGTTTTCTGCAATTTTAATCAAAAAAACAAAACAAAATATAAGCACTTAAATTTTGGGAGCATTGTTCACTGAAAAAATATCTAGTAACAAAAACTTTTTAAAATAAATATTTACTTTCATTAACTTACCGTAAAACCGACTTTTAAATAGCTATTATGGCAGACTATTATGACTATTATGGCAGAAAAATGCAATTTTTTAGATAATACATTACTTGTATATCACTTCTGCCTGTTAAAAAAATCAAGAAATAAACGTAAATTAAATCTTCTTTTTATGAAATATTTTAAGTCTTACCTATTGTTATTAACAATAAAGGAACCTGCTAGAAATTTGTAGAGGTCTTTAACATAAAATAAGTGAAAATGTCGCCAAACATTTTATGCATTTAATCACGCAAGGCACAAAGGGTTCTTATAAACAAACTGATGCCTTTCAGATATGGATAATAATACCGCTGGGGCTATGATAAGAGACTTTCTAATGAAGCCGTTATAATAATGTTGCTGGTACGTGTTTCTCTACTAAATAATCTACAAAAGTGAAGGGGTGGCCCCGGTATTGATTATATGTCACTTGCATATTGATGAACACAGTACTTGAAGTATTCTTTGCTTGAAGCATGGAATAATAAGTATCCGTACATGGCGGGAAAAAAACAAACTCAATTTGAAAAAAATAATATAAACAAGAACGTTCTTTTCTATTTTATGGCGTTTTTTGAGTAGACAAGTTTTCTTAAATTTTTCAAGTATTGAAAAAGTACTTTAAGTAGATTTTGCACTTGCATTAATCGATGCACTTTCGCTTAAATTATTATTTTTTTTAAATATAAGTTAAATTGAATCCTGTTACATAAATTTATGCTGGAAATAATTTGAAGAGGTCTGGTTTAGTAAAAACCAAACTTAAAGTAGTCCTCGATGTTATGGATATAATATTCATACCAAACTTATAAAAACAAAAAAAAAGCTAATTGACTCTTTTAACACTTGAAGCGCCATAGGAGTAATTTCGATCTGCTTTTTTCCTTCATTTTTTATGTATTTGATGATTTACGTGAGCTTCAGAGCTCATATTATTTTACTTTTTTTAATGGCAAAAGTATCAAAGGAATTCTTTTTTAGCACTGAAATTTTCAGCTTAGAAAATGAATTTTATAACCAAGGAAGACAAAACAAAAGACATGCATTGTTGTAAAGATAGTTCGAGTCAAACCATCAGCTTTTCTTTCCTAAATCCCAATTTAGTTAGTTAATGTAGTACGCCAATAATTAAAGAGGCCACAATTTAAGTTTCTTACACTCCAAGATGTGACTTTAAACTACGTAGGCCTTCTTGCTGTGAAGAAAATTAAATGGGCTTAAGAACGAACGAACAGCTTACATATTTTAGGAGCTCTAAAATGTATTTTTGTAAGAAAATTGCTGGTTTGACAAGATTTTTCAACTTACATGAGAAACGCTATTTCATGTGAGAGCACATTGTGAAAATTTCCTTCTCAAATTACGGTATAAAGTACCGGCATTTTGAGTGCATTATCTGTAAAATCCGTTTTACCAAAAAAATCATTTTGTCGTAAAATATATGTTTAAAGTAAAATATTATACTTTAATTTTTACAGCAATATTTATTTAATTAGAGTGCTTCAATGGTACTACGGTAGTTATTACTGTAAAAATTACAGCATAAACATTTTTCTGTTCTATAACATGTTCCGTTAAAAATAAATATTATGGCGAAAAGTGATGATATTCTTTACCGGAATTTTTCACAGAGTAAATCATTCTAAAAATAGTCTTTGGCATAAAAATGGTGTTAGTTATTGGTTTTGGAAATTTTTTTTGTATATCTAATATATATAATTCTCTTACGTGGCTCCCAAATTTTGGCTGTATTTCTTTTCCGCCGTTGGCAACGTTTGCTTTGTTTTGTTTACGTTACTATTTCTCTTACACGGCGAATCAACCAATGATTGTCGCTAAAAATGTCTTATGCTGAATCTAGCTGAGCTCAACATATAGCGCTTTTAAAACCGGAAACTTAAATAACCAGAGAGCATCAGCTGCGGCAATCTCATACTATTAGGGTAGGCAGAAGTGAGTAGTCTTTGTCGATAGATCTCTATTTTAGTATTTTGACGAAAGTGCTTTTTTTCACGAATTTGTATATTACGAATTTATTTGACGATTTTTGATTTATATCACGAATTATACTATAGCACATTGCTAATAGGTTTAACGAATTACATATCACTTATTTGAATTCAGATTTATTTTAATGACTTAGTACTTACAAAAAAGATGTAATTTTTTTCTAAAAAAAAAGATTTTATATGGATTTGAATGATTGTTTTGAATTCTTAGATTTTGTGTATTTGCAATGTACCTAAGTCAGTAGCGAGCGAAGCGAGCTTGGTTTGCGAAGCAAACCATATAAGATTGTGTAGCAATTTTCTGGGGTTGGCGAGTGTTAGCGAGCAGGGGGCGCAGCCCACTAGTTTTCTTATAATGCCTTAAAAATATTGTTGATACATTTCTCAATTTTTCTACTTTACGTCTTTGAAAGCATTTTATTAAAATTTTCATCACCAAATTACATATAATTTTCAAAACATTTCCAATATTTTAAACTGAATCTCAAATATATATGAATGGTTAAAGTAGATAAATTTTTCAGTTTCAATTTTTTTTTTCAATTTGATAAAAAATTAAGCTAAAGGGGCGTACTTTTGAAGACAGATTTAACACTTTCTAGAAACATTTTGTAAAATACTTTTTCACGGAAATGAAACATTTTGTAAAGTTCTCCTCCTAAAATTTTCCATTTCCTTTTTTCAAAGTACTTTCTTTTTATTACTATTTTGCAAACTATTTAAATGCATGAAAACTTTATTTTATATTTAGTTAAGTCTTCATTTGTTAAGTATATTTCAGAATGTTTTATTGTATCTTAGCAACTAAATCAAAATTAAAAAAGAGTTTCTCATGAAAAAAGGAAAAATATGTCAGAAACAACAAAAAAAAACTCCTTATTGGTCTATTCTTAATCTAGAAAACTAAGTTGCAATATAAATGCTTATTTCTCCTGAAACTAACTGTATTTTGATTTTTTAGGAAACTTTAAATCATCTCTTGTATTTTTCAAAGACTCCCAAAATGTTAGCGTTTCTCCAGGGAAAAAAAATGATAATTATAAAATTATTGTTATTATCACTCAGAAAAAAATTTTATGTTTTTTTTCAATATTATATTACTAATTTAAAACTTTTCCTACTGAGCAAAACGCAATTAAAGAATTAAACTAGTTGTACCTAATTAAAAATTTGTAAACATAAAAATTTCAAAGTTTTAATCAGCGTTAAAGTTAATGTTCTCCTATTTTTCTAAATAACATTTTAGCTCATTCGAGAAAATGTTCCCAATCAATTTCTTATTGTCTCCAAAGGATCAATGATCGTAAAAATCTTTTATTTATTCATTTCGTCAAGGCTGAACTAGATTGCAACTAGCTGTTCGCAGGCTTGCTAATTACCTAAATTTAATCAGTTAGAACACCTCAACTCTAGGGATCCATGGGCAGACAACCTAAAAAAACTGTTCATTTACGTTACACAACAACAACAACAGCAAATTTGTAAATAAGGAATATGTTCTGGTTGCCTTGGTTACGAAAGAATAAGAGAAATCATATTTAGGAATTTTACTTAATTAATGTTTTCATGTTGCAAAGAGTGTTGTTTTAGCTGTATGTTGTTGTTTGGTTCTTTGTGGAAAAATCCTAAGAACTGTCATTTGTTTTGTACATTCAATATGCTATATGATATTAAGATTAGATATTAAGCATCATCAGTCTTGGAATGAGAATTGGATACCGACGGTGCAAAAGAAAAGTATTGCATCTTTAAAGTTAATTAAAACAATACGATCCTAATTTAAAAAATATAATATTAGATTTTAATCATTTAATTACTTCTAATTTGCTTATTTATTTTATTGTTATAACAGTGGAGTAAAAAAGCACGATCAATAAATAAAAACGTTCTTCACTTATCAAAATAGCAATAGTTATTTCACATAGGTTTTAAATTATTAGTTCTCTTATTATAGGGTTATTTAAATTATTAATTAATTTTTATTTCGCTTATTGAATTTATTTTACTCTTATTAAAGTTAAATTGAAAGGCACTAATAACTTTCTAAAGTGTCCAACCATATTTTATATTTTGAAGCAAATAATATCTAATTTCATAAATTGATTTTTTCCTGATATAACCAGAATTACTGACTAAGCGTAGCCGACAACTTCATCAATTGTTTACGTAGAGGTCGCTGCCAACAAAACAGCAGCAACATAGTTTTTATGACAGTCAATTTGAGTATAATGCGGTTGCATGATACGCCGAAGTTAAGTTAGTCTAGTCTGCTTGATCTAGTTCAGCTTTGATTTTGTTATTTTTTAATGGAGTTTCCTGTTAGAGTTTGTGATGAATAAAAGGAAACTGTAATGATTTTGTTTTCTTTTTTTTAAGAGAAAGGTACCTGTGACACTTGCAAATAAATCTGGATTGTTTATAATTTCTTTATAAGCTATGATGTACTAAGTATGAAATTTCTTTTTACCTTTATTTGCAGAGTGAAACCTAATTTCGGGCAAAAAAATTGTAAACAAGCGCATTTTGAAAATCATATCCACCAAATGTGCGATAACAAATGAAGTTGGAGGAATCATGTTCAGAAACAAAATAAGTTTCAAGTAAATAATCGTCATAGTTCTAATTTTAAACAAAATGTTATTTTAAAAGTACTTGTAAAATGCACTTAAACAGACACTTTGTAAATAATTACTCAAATTAAGATTTTTTTGTCAACAAGGGGGTTAACCACCCTTGATCGCTATCAAACACTAATCTCGCAACTGCTTTCACAGATACTTTCGATCTCTTGGAGATCTGTGCTCGCCTAAATTGCTTAACAGATACAAAAACTAAAACATAGTGGGCTTGAATTTTCATTTACTTAATATGCTCTTATTTAAATCAAAACTGTCTAGCATTTTGACTGTACTCGGATCAGAAATTTAAACACTCAAGGTAATTAATTCGCAACAGTTAAAAGATATCAATATTTCCAATTGAAATTAAAAATGTACCAAACTTTCACAAGTAAAAAGAGCTTAATCCTACTTAATATTTTATAAACCATGAAAAGATCCTGAAAACGCATCACAAATAATATCATTAACAATTGATTCACTATAATATTTATAAATTGAAATGTAAAAAAAATCTTAATTAAACCACACTTATTACGTTGCAAAATTAATAAAAAATTATAACGTTTGGCACACAAAATCGGAGCTTTCAACTTCTGCTCACACATTATTTTTGTAAAGATAATATGTTGTATTTTCATCAGATTTAACCTTTCAAATTGGTACAAGTGCTTGTTTTGTATTTGAATATTTTTTTCTTAAAATAAAAAGCAAGTTTGTTCATGAAAAATTCAAAATAAGTCCTATAAATGATAAGAAACATATCTAATTTATTTGATTTATAACTTAGGCGTATTTTAACCGTCGACATTTTGATTGTTTTTGTTGCAAAGCAACTAATGCAAAGGACTAAAGGACTATGTTGACTAATGCAAAGGATTACCATTCTACCTGTATTTAAGTTAAAAATAGAATACTTACGTATTATGCCCTCGAACATTCCCGTCAACCTGTGCCTAATTGTTTTGTTTTTTATTAAATTTATTTTTGCGTAACAAGTACTTATAAAAAAATAGATAGAATACAAATATAGCTAATTGCATGCAAAAGAGAGAAAATATATAAATTTGTACCTCTTGTTGTACCAAACTTATTTTCAGATTTGGTGATAATAGTCGACAGAACAATACGTAAGTACTAAAAATAACAATATATGTTTTTCAATCACTTGTCAGCAGGAAAAAAGATTAACAAAAAGTAAAATATATCGTCCCCTTGAGAACTAATCTTCGAACTTCATTCTTTAGGTCATTACAGCATAGCATTACACTTTTACTTAATGTGTTATTTGTATTTTTAATTTCAACGTACGGCTATAGGGTACTTGAAAACGTTACGTGATCTCCGAGGCTACGTTAGATAATTACTAATAGATTTGTTTTTAAATTTAATCTTTCAGATGTATTTCATTTTTATAGCGAAAAGTTTCGGTTAAAGGAGGCAAGTCTTAAATTGAACAGTCAAAAATGACAGTTTTGGACTTTGACAGTCGAAAATCTCTTCGTCTACGTGATAAATATCAGACAATTTTATTTCCAATGCCCACCTGGGATGACATTCGTCCATTCAGGTGTACTTAGGGCAGGTTTGTTGACCACTCTCTTTCAGGGGTACTATATAAGTTCGGCCAACGTTGCTCCCTCAGTAAACGCAGATAGTACAGCGAAAGGAAGAACATTCATGCCTTATCCGGGATTCGAACCCAGGACCTTTCTAACGCAAGGCCAGCTCCTTGACCCCTACACAGTCCGATCGGCATATCAGGCAAAAGTAATCAGTGTCAAAACTGTGGTTTGTAATAATTGATCATCACTTTGAAATGAATGAATAAAATGACATTTTTGTTAATGAGTTTTGAACCAGAAAAAACAATCTAAAACTGTGCAGCCTGATTTTCGAGTAATACGTCGGGTGATTCAGAAAATAGTTCAAAATATGATAATAAAAATAATTTAAACACTAATTTAAAATATGTAATAATTACAAATTGCATGTTTAACGAATGAACTTTTATTCATGTTTTGAAATAATAAGTATTTTATATTTACTTGATATATGAAATTAGCAACAAAACTAATGCAATCTAAGTTTTCTTTATAAATTTGAATTATTTAAAGAAAAACAAGAAAAACGGGAAATTGTTATTTTATTCAAGCAAACGTTCCCTATAAATATAATACACAAAAAGGAATGAATCATCATCATATTATGATACATCTTTTGATTCATTGGAATACGATTTTTTATTTGAAAAAATTGCAGACATAGCTGAATATATTACTTTAAAAAATGTTGGAACTTAACTGAAGGATTATTAAATCATATCTTGAATAGTCTAACATTTTTCACAAAACAAATGCACATTTCAAACACTTTATATACACGAAGAAAAAAATTTTGGTAAAATTACAGTACTGTAAGATTATGACATCTTTAGTATAAAAACCATAATTTTAGCTAATAAAACCAAAAAATACAGTAACTAAACTATTTACTTGGCAACTTTTCCTTTCTTTAAGTTACGGTTTACCTGAAATTTTAGTTTTTAAAATTATTCCTCATTCAAAATTCTTCTCTTTCACTTTTAGTAAAAATTACTGAACTCAAAAATCAAAAAATCAAATAAATACTACTCCAAACTATCATTATAAAATTACAAAATTTTAGCAAATATTATAAAACAATAAATTTATTTTTAATTTTACCAATATCATTACCAAAGTGGTTCGCTTAAAACTACCGAGCATTTTGATGTTTCCATAGAGCCAGAAGCACAGTGAACTTTACCATATTCTGGTAATTTTGACCTCAGGGAAAATTTTCTCATTGTAAATATCGACGATCTAGAAAAGGGAATTTTGTTCACTTATTTTTTTTTTGGGGGGGGGGGAGTTTTAGATAGTTTTAAAGTTAGTGTTTTTAAAAGTTTAAGTTTTTAATTATATTATTTGTATGCTTTAAATACTTATAATTATTAACATAAAAAATATTGGAATAAAAATTGCATGAAAGTTCGCAGTTTCCACAAAAAGTAACTACAATAACTTTTGACACTTTGCACTTTTCACATTATTAATTCTAAAAATTGCATTTTACTAATCATTAATTTGATTTAGAAAGGAAACAGAAATTTATAGCTTCAACATTAAATATATTACAACTCTAATTTGCAATTATAATTGGTATGTTTATTACCATTATAATTATTGTATTCTTAATATTAATATGCATGATTAAATTAGGTTAGTTATATCTTTTGAAACTATATTGATGTAATTTTAAATATTTATTAGCAATGTTGTTTAATGATATATAAAAAAAAATTGTTTATTATATTTTTCTCATCGTTCGTTTGAAATAAATATAATGTTTAAATGTCAGGGAACTTTTAAAACAGCTTGCAGCTTAGATATTAAGAGTTTAAAAAAAGTTTCTTACCCAAGGCAAACAGTAATATCCTTTCTAAAATTGACATCTGAGCCTTAAAATATATTAAATTCTCGTAAAAACGCCATCTGTTTGCATTACGAGAAAAAGAAATTACATAATTCTTCTGTTACTAATTTTAGACTTTGGAAAAATAAATTTTGGTAGTTATATAAACTGCTGTTTCTAGAAAATGCAACACCATGAAGGAATCATCAGAATCAAATGAAATTCGCAGCAAATGTCAATTATAGGATATTATGCAAATTAATAAAGTTTCAGAGCCATCGCGCGTGCGTGGCGCGCGCAGCGCCCTCTGAATTGATGCTGAAAGCGTATAAATAAAGTGCTGTAGCGGGACGTTGAAAATAGTCTATGATTATTTGTTAGTGGCAAACGTTTAGTGAGACCTGAGTATGCCTCCACGACGGAAGAATAAGAAATTCAAGCAACTTACGGAGTTTGAACGAGGGAGGATAATCGGCCTTCGAGAAGGAGGATTTTCCTATCGCGCAATAGCAGCTCGTATGCAGCGGAACAGTTCCACAGTGAGGCGAGTTTGGAAGCAGTGGACCGACGAGCACCGAACAACTCGAAAAACAGGCACTGGACGACAGAAGGTGACGTCAGAGCGCGATGATCGACACCTGCTCCGCATGGCGGTGAATGATCGCACAGCTTCCTCCAGGCAGCTGGCAGCACATTGGTCTACTGCTACAGGTGTACAATTGTCGGCTTCGTCAATTCGTCGTCGTCTGCTGCGCCGTGGATTGCGTGCAAGGGTGCCATTATACAGGATTCCCCTCACGGCGGATCATCGACGGCTGCGTCGGCAGTGGGCTCTTGAGCACAGAGACTGGCGAGCTGATTGGCACCAAGTTGTCTTTTCAGATGAATCACGCTTCAATTTGTGGACCCATGATGGCCGTGTTCGTGTTAGACGTTATGCCGGTCAACGCTGCCTTCCTGAGTGTATTATTGAACGACATAGTGGTCGAACACCCGGAGTTATGGTCTGGGGTGCGATTTCGTATCATGGACGATCCAATTTGATACGAATTGAGGGTAATCTCAATAGCAACAGATACGTCCGTGAAGTGCTACAGCCCGAAGTCGTTCCTTACCTTCAAGGCATCCCTGGAGCTATCTTTCAGCAGGATAATGCACGCCCACATGTTGCGCGGACTGTTAGAGGCTTCTGTTCAGCACAACGCATGCAACTTCTTCCTTGGCCTGCTTATTCGCCGGATATGTCGCCTATTGAGCACGTGTGGGATATGGTTGGTCGGCGTCTCACTCGTGATCCGCGTCCTGCAGTTTCCAAAGACGAACTTTGGTTGCGCATACAAGCGATATGGAATTCTCTTCCTCAAGCAGATATTCAACATCTGTTTGACTCCATGCCACGTCGTATAGCAGCATTTATTGCAGCGCGTGGTGGCTGCACCAAATACTGATTTCGGACGCTTAATTTGTTTCTTTTGTTTTGAAAATTTCATCATTTATTTGTATCAGTACAAGTCGTTTCTGCATTAAATTTCATTTGATTCTGATGATTCTTTCATGGTGTTGCATTTTCTACAAACAGCAGTTTAGAAACAATCACTGTTTCACAGAGAACAAGAAAGTTTTATAGATTGCTTTGTGAGTGAAAAGTTTTTATTAAAGAGACTAGATGCATCCATATTCCCAAACTTTTTTTTAGCTAGAGAATTTAAATATTGCGTTCTAACTTAAAAAGTATTCACGAGTGATATTTATCTCCTCATGGAAAACTTTGATTTTTATGAATAAAACATTATTATAGTTAATAATTTGTAAAAAGTAACTCCTTTAGCCTTAAAATATCTGGTAATTATAAATAATTTAGTTTATATAAAAAAATATAAAGTTAGTCAAACACCAGAAATGGTCAATCGTGAAAGCTTTCTGGCGTCTGTTTCTGTCAAAATATCTATATATATATTTCTCTTACACGGCAACAAAAAAAAGCCTCATTACAACTCTCCGAATGGCAACGGTAGAAAATCGATCAATGATTGCCGCTAAAAATGTCGCATGCCAAATTTAGCTGAGATGGTTCAACATATAGCGCTTTTAAAAACGCAAACTGAAATAACCATAGAGAGCATAAGCTAGGCAGAAGTGAGTAGTCTTTGTCGATAGATCTCTATTTTAGTATTTTGTCGAAAGCGCTTTTTTTCACGAATTTATATATTACGAATTTATTTGACGATTTTTACTTTATATCACGAATTTATTTGTTTTACTAGAATTTATTTGTTTATGCAGGTTTTTCCATTGCAATTCACTTATTTCAATTTTTAATAGACTTAATTACAGCCAAAATTTTAACCTTTTTAAAGAGATATCAGTTTTAGAAATTTTATCTTAAGATTTTATACTATAGCACATTTCTAATAGGTTTAACGAATTACATGTCATGTATTTGGATTCAAATTTATTTTAATGACTTAGTATTTACTAAAAAGATGTAATTTTTTTTAAAAAAAAAGTTGTTATATGGATTTGAATGATTGTTTTGAATTCTCAGAATTTTGTGCATTTGCAATGTACCTAAGTTAGTAGCGAGCGAAGCAAACCATATAAGACTGCGTAGCAATTTTCGGGGGTTGGCGAGCGTTAGCGAGCAGGGGGCACAGCCCACTAGTTAAATCATATTTTTTTTCGCTTTCTTTAAGTAAAAATGTTTCGTTTTTTCAACCAAAATTCTTATAGTAACTTGATTGCACATGTATGGAGTGATTCCTGCAATTAAGGTTGTAAATTAGTTTTGATTTTTCGTAGTGTAAATTTAATTTTAATTCTTTTCGCGAACTAAGATATTTTAATTTCATTTACTTTATAAACTTTTGATGCAAATAATAAGCTGATTTTTTTATGACTTGCGATGCCACTTCAGTTTCACAATCAGTATCACCTTTCACTTATAAAAAGAAATTATTATTTATTTCTGAAATTGAACGTTTCATAATAGCAGTTATATTAACATACAGTCTTGAAACTAAGGAAGAATACATTAAAGCAGTGTTTGCCAAAGTGTGGTACGCGTACCCCCAGGGGTACGGGAACAGTTTAGGGGGGGGTACACGTTCGTATGCGAATATCTTACAACAAAAGAACATTTCAAAAAATTTTTATTTAAAAACAAAGCTCTCCACGAAAATTTACAATTAGTAAGTATTTTTCTATAGGCTATTTTTTGCTGAGTTAACAGTTAATAATTAGTATTGTCAAAAGCCAGTTGTAATTTTTAACTTATGTGCAATTTTTTTTTACAGTAAAAAATAGATTAATTTTTTATTAGGGTACACAGCGTTACGAAAAATTTAGAAAGGGTACACAAAAGTCATAAGTTTGGGAAACACTGCATTAAAGAAATAATTATGTATCCTAAATTTTCAATTACATAGTTTTGAGATTTGTACAAGACTAAAATATACTTCAAGTTAAGTGGATGAATTTTTTTTTCATAAGCAAAAATACATTTAAAAAAAAACACCAATAAAACCTCATAAAAAGGAAAAGTATAGTTTTAGTTCCATAATGAAGAGCCTTCATCAGTGACCAAACACAAATTAAGAGTGAAAAACACTGAGACACGATGATTGTAAATGTTTTTCTCTCGCCTAACATAATTGAATTTCTAATCATTGTTCTTTCTTTTTTTTTGACTAAGATCATTTACAATGATTCGCAGCCCCACAAGAAGAAACGAATTCTGGCCAAATTACCATGTTTAATTATTATGACATTTCTGTTAAAAGAACCATAATTCTGTTTAATAACCCCGAAATACGGTATTTGAACCACATACTTGATAATTTTTCGATTTATACGGTAACAGTTAACTGGAAAGTCTTGCTTTCCAAACTATTATCTAAACTATATTATTACCACACATTTAGTAAAAAATACAAAACTGAAAAGGTAAAACCAAGAAAATGGATTTTATACCATACTGTAGGGTATCATGTTAAAAATCAAATTTTATCACGTTATAAAACTATATTGTTATTTTTACCAACTGCACTATCAAAAAGTAACCGAGTTTTTCGGTGTTTCCATAGATTCAGGAACAAGGTAAATTTTTCCATATTTAAGTAGTTTAGACCTTACCCGTTCCTCAGTGCTGATCTGAATTTCCAGGAATCATTTTATATTATATTGTGTATATATATATATATATATATATATATATATTGACTTTAATAAACAATATAGCATTAAACCAATTAAAGATTTTGTCTTCTCCCTTAAGAATTATGAAACATATAAGTTCTACGATCTTATTATTAACTTTTCTTTCATTAATTTACATTTCAAAATTCTTTGTTTCGATCTTATAAAAGTCAAAATGAGCAAAATTTTGCCTAATAATAAGAAAAGTTTAGATAATTTATATTTCGTTATTAACTTTCAAAATCCTATTTTCGATAAGATCAAATTTCACAACATTTTTGAAAATTTTAATGCTTTATTTCCATTAAAAGATTTTAACATAATTAAAAGTTTTAAATATAACAAATCTCTTGGTAGAACCATTTTTAACTATAATGATATAAGCAAAAATTTAGGGAGTATTAATATATCCGATTATGAATGTCACTGTGAGGAGGATAAATATTTTGATTTTGTTGATAAACATCATAAACATATTATCACTGGTAATTTAAATATTATAGAAAACTTGGAACTTAGGAATTTAATGATAAAAGGCACAAAATTTAGATCCATTTACCATATATCAATCAATAAGATTCTAAAATACTTTCTTAATGATCTCAATAGTTTTTGTTTAAAGATATCAAATAGATTCTCTTTACCTTTAGGTATGCTAACAGAATGGAAATGGGGAGTTTATTATTACTTTAAAAACTTTATTTTCAATAATAAGGATAATTTAAATAAGAATAACAATTCAACAAATTTTTCTAATATTGTTCAATCAATTAAGCAACTTCAAAAAAATTTTGTAATTACTCCCATAGACAAAGCTAACAATAATTATGCTATATTCTGTAAAAATTTCTATGCTGAACTTTTAAATACGGAATTAAAAAATAGTAAAAATTTTGAACTTAGTAATTTCAATAATAATATTGCCATTAAAAAAATTTTAGCTTTTTACAAGAGATTAAAAATTAAAATTAGCAATATACAATTTCCTTACTTAATTATCAGTCCTAAATTTCATAAAATTCCAGTAAAATTTAGAACTATCACATGTGGGTCTAATACTTATTTAACTAAACCTGGCACCATTTTCTCTAACTACTTAAATAAGATTATTAACTATATTACTAAAGAAGGTTTCTCTTGGATAATCACTAATAATCAACCGATTTTAAACTTCATTAAACATAATAAAATTAATTCTATTGCAACTTTTAATTTCCAGGATCTTTTCAATAGCATTCCCCTTTCTAAACTAAAAGATGTCCTTTTGAATTATTACCATGATTTTAAAAATATCCTTTGTTGCGATTTTGATTATTGGGAAATTCTGATTAATTTTTGTCTTTTTAGTAATTATCTTTACAATGGAAGGGATATCTTTCTTCAAATTAATGGAATACCACAGGGATCTAATTATTCATCTCTCTTAGCTAACTTATTTTTGCATTATTATGAAAAAAATTATACTTTGAGTATTAAATTTGTTTTTAGATATATTGATGACTTAATTATCTTTAATTTCCAAGATTTTACTGTTTTATTGAGTGATATATACCCTGAGGAATTAATCTTACTTCGTAATCATGATGATAATATTAATTTCAATTTTTTGGATTTGGGTATTATGAAGGTTGAAAATATCTGCTTTGTTGATTTATACGATAAAAGAAATGACTTTAATTTTAATATTAATAAACTAGTTACTTGGAATTCTAATGTTTCTAGGAGCATCTATTTAAATACCACTTTTAATGAAATGAACAGAATTAAAAGAATATGTAGTAATATTTATTTATCCAAAATACAAATCGATAAACTCTTTCAAAATCTGATAAAAAACAATGGATACCCAACTAATGTAATAAAATTTTATATAAAATCATTGAATTAATCGTATATTTTGGTGGATATATTTTCTAAACATTTTTTTTTTTGTTAATTTGTATGATTTTCCCATGTGCAAATCCATTTCAGGCCAAAATTCATTGCCAAAATTATTTACTAAATAATTTCTTTGTTAATTTATATAATTTTTCCATGTGCAAATCCATTTCGGGCAAATCCGTGGTTAGAATTATTTACCAAATATTCCTTTACTATATAATTTCCTTTGTTAATCTTTCCATGTGCAAATCCATTTCGGGCAAATCCGTGGTTAGAATTATTTACTAAAAATTCCTTTGCTAAATAATTTACCTTGTTAATCTATACAGTTTTTCCATGTGCAAATCCATTTCGGGCAAATCCGTGGATAAAATTGTTTGCTAAAAATTTCTTTATTAATTTATACAATTTTCCATGTGCATATCCATTTCGGGTAAATCCGTGGTTAAAATTATTTGCTAAAAAATTTTTCTTTTTCCATGTGCAAATCCATTTCGGGCAAATCCGTGTTAAAATTATCTATTAAAGTTTTTTCTTTGATAATTTAATTAATTTTTCCATGTGCTAATCCATATGTGCAAATCCGCGGCTAAAATTATTTGCAAAGCAGGCAATTTATGTTTCTCTTTTCTATTTTATATTTTTTCTTAAATAAACATCTATCTTCTAAAACTATTTATGATCAATTTTCAAAATTATCCAGTATAATATTACCTTGAGCACATCCATTTCGGGCCCATTCTTGGTAACTAACAAATCAAAACTCAGAATAACAAATCACTTCAGCAGTGCAGTAAGAACGACACTTTAAAACCCTCTTGTTACACTCAATTTGCGCTTTTGTTTTCATATTTTGTAACCTGGCAATCTTTCTGCGAAAACATTTTTAAATCATTCTTGAAAAATATCCGTCCGTGTAAGTTGTTATGATTTTGCTACTCGCTTTATAGTCCCCCTTTTTAATGTTTTTTCTTTTTATTTTATTTTATTATCTGTTTTTACATGTTATTTTTACTTTTTATAATCTTTTTTATGTAGTTATTTTATATAAAAAATTTTTTTTGAGTGCTCCTCACACTATTGTATTAATATATTTTGCTCTGGCTTTATTGATACAATATCAGAAAGCACTCTGTTTTGCGGATATAATCGTGTGGGCTGAAGAAAAGATTATATCTTTTTTTTCCGGTTTTTTTTCCGGTTTTTTAATTAAAATTTAATTTATTTTTTTTTTAATAAAATGTTGTTTATTTTTTTACTTATTGTTTCCCACCCCCTTTTTTTCATATGTCTATAATTTTTCTTTGTTTTTATTCTTCATTTTGAACTTATATATATATATATATATATATATATATATATATATATATATAAATTCTTCTGCCGGTCTTCATTACGAAATGAAGTTCAAAATAAAGATAAAACAAAGGAAAATTACAGACATATGAATAAAGGGGGAAAAAGAAAAATAATAATAAAAATTTAAATAACAAAAAACTGGGGGGAGGGAAATAGAAGAAAATAATAAAAAAATCCGAAAAAAAAGAAAGGAAAAAAATTTTTTTTAAATTTTTAAGAAAATTTTAATAATATATAGAAATATTAATAACTTATATTAATTATATTATATTATTTATATAAATAAAAATTTATATTACTGAATATTAATAATTTATAGAAAATTTTACACACACACACATATATATATATATATATATATATATATATATATATATATATATATATATATATATATATAATAACAGGGCTCCAACCCTGTTATCAGTGTTGTATTTAGCTTGAAATAATTGCAGTCTTAAGCCATCATACGTTCTAAACAGGTTTATTAAATGTAGGCTGGTATTGCTAACAGTTGACGTCCACGCTCCCTACGGGAGGGGAATAGACAAGACTCCGGACAATTCCGGCACAGCTAATTTGGATCACATCATTATGAAAAGGACACGCAAAACAATGCGTTCTTACGTTTTATACCAACATAGATTTGAAGTAAAAAGGCACATTCGTACATTCCTTGTAACCTTACGCATTAAGGAAAATCATTTCTGCTTCCTTATATGGAATTGAAAAAGGGAACGATTCTAAAAATAACTCTTCCCTTGAAATATAAATCTATTTATATTTCAATGGTATGTTTTCAGCCTTGAATTCCCAAAATAGAATCTCTCTACGCTTATTCTTTAACAAAGACATTTTATGAAAACGAAAGAGATTTAATTCTTTTATTAATACAAAAGTATTTACTTTTTGTATTACATCCCCCCCAAAAAAATTTTTGGTGAGCCAAAATAAAAAAAATTTAGAAAACTTTAAATTTAAAATTTTTAGGTTAGTGGGACTGTTCCTTTTTCCTTACTACAAACAACATCTTTTCAATTATGTAAAGAAGAAAAAAATATTATTTACAATGACAAAAATTTGAAAAATTTTTGGAATTTATCTATTTAGATTGATGGAATTTATCTATTTGATGGAATTTATCTATTTAGTAACTAAACAGAAAGAAAAATGAAGCATGTTTATAAACTATTCTACTAAAATTTTCAAAAAAAATTTTTTCACACAAAAACATACAAAATTTTTATGCAAAACGAACTGGACAACAAGTGTCATTTAATCAGAATTAAAGATTCTGTGTGGTTAAAAATACTTCCTAAGCTTTGATACATGTATTTTTTCAAAATTTTGTTTACTTAAATTTCTTTTTGTTTATTTTGTTTTTGTAATCAGTTTCTTGGTCATTCTTCTTTTTCCTATTTTTCCTTTGCTTTTTTGTTTTTGTTACCCTTTACATATTTTTTCGTCGATATTAACCTGATAATGAACGCATCCATTACCTAGATCTATCTTCGAATCATTTGAACTTTTTGGACATTCTTTCTTTCTATTTTTTGATGTTTACTTTTACTGAAACATCCTTAACATTCATTTTTTCGATGCTTACTTTTTTGAAACATCATTCTTTTCTTTTTCCGATGTTTACTTTTTTTGAAACATCTTTTTCACCATTTTTAACCTTAACATTTTGAGAATTCTGTTGTTTAATGTGCAAAGATAAGTTGTCACTTTTAGAATTAGCAGAGATGATCAGTCTCTTACCAAATAGAATAACAACTGGCCCGACACAATCACTTAGTAACAAAAATCCCTGCAAGTCTACAACCCTACTAAAGCATATGGTAAATCAGTATCAAGTATAAAACTTTGCTGAGTTAAAAATTTCGCCTATCGTAATAAGGGAGACTCACAAATTTTGTTAAGTGTTAACTGTCCGTTTGTTTGGGTAATATAAGTTTTCACATTTTTTAAATAGGAATATTTAGTTTTGACCAAGTCTGAAAAAGTAAAAGAAGTATTACACTTTCTTTAAGTTTATTTGAAAACTCTTCATTTTTAAGTTCAAAAGAAAGTTCTGAACAATTTAATTTTTTATGTGGTTGGATCTAGAAAAATCATTAGGAAACAAAAGTTTAAAAACTTAATTTAGTTTGCCGTCACTAGTTTAATTGACGTTTGAACCATATTTTTTTTTCTTTTCCAAAAAATTTTAAAATGCACGATAAATACAATACTATATCATAATATTATATAAAAAAAATATATAAACACAAGAAATACAATTTAATCATAATAATTTACTATTGAAATATTCAAAATAAAATATTTAGTATTCGTACGAATAGATTCTATAATCTATGCAAGAAACGCTATTAAAGTTCTTTTTTTTTATTTCAGAGAATAACAATTTCATTTTTGTTTTATCTCCGTTGTTATACTTTGGAAATAAATTCAATTACCATCCACTTATCCCTTAGAAAAACTGATATAAAATTTAAATTTTTATATAAAAGTTTTAAAAAAAATCACAATATCAAAGGATATAATAAGGTAACTGCTATTAAAATGATATTGAAATGATATAAATCATTCATTCGCAAGAGTAATTTATAATAAGATGCCAATTTTTTGAAGAAAAAAAGAGTCTACAACTTTCAAAGTTTTATAAGTTAAATGTATAAAAATTAAGTTTATTAAAGTTAACAAAGTTAAACATATTTTGTGTCTAAATTCAAAAATATATTCTAATTGAGTTATCTCATTTTATAAAAGAAATATTAAATAAGTATTTATAAAACATATGTGTTGAAAAAATATTTTGTTTTATCTTCAAATAAATTTATAACTGTCAAATGGATGAAAGGACTAAAATCTCTTTAAAATATAAATATTATGATTTACAATAAAATATTGCAAACGAAATTCGATAGAATATTCAATCAAAAATAATTAATCATCTTTCTCTTATGAAGTAAAATAACTTAATTTTGCATAATTCATAATCAATGAGCTTTAAACAGAGATAAACATATTTATTACTGGAAGCCGAACATTTTAACTTTTACTGTACAGACCTATGAACTAAAAGTAACCTTAACTTAAAAGTAATTCATTTTTCAAAATAAAAATATATCTTAATTGATAATCATAATTGATAATAATTAATTATCAATTATTTTTTATTGATTAATATATTTATTATTATGTATTAATTTATGATATATTAATTGATAATAATTAATATATCATAATTGATAATCATAATAAAATATATCATCATTGATTTTACTTGAAAATGTATCATAATTGATTTTTTGGCAATTTTCTTAATATTTTTTTAACTGTAAAGAAGAACTTAAAAAAAATAAAACATTGTAGCGTCCTAACTAATTGAAAGTGTGACGTGAGTCCTATAAAATTATTTCAGAACATCTACACATCTTTTAAATTATTTATACAATCTCAATTGAAAGGAACTAGTTTCAATTTTGAAAAGTCACAGAAAACAAACATCGTTGATTTTGTTAGCTTGATCAGAATCTTGATTTGTAGCTCGAGACATTTAACAAAATCTGCTTCGAATTCCTTTTTGTTAAAATGTACTTTTAACGTTACAATATCATATGTTTTAATATTGTATGTTATTATTAATGTTGTTTAATAGTTATGTTAATTTAAAATATTCAATATCAAGTATTATAAAATAATTGTCAAATTGTCATTCACTCTCTCTTCGATGACGTTATTTCTATGAAATAATTGACATTGAGTTGTCAGCTGAAGCAATTTCCGTGATGAAATTCAAAATCGTCAAAATAATAAAGCGTTAGATAGTTTCAGCGATTTATTGCACAAATACGTTTAAAATATGTGTGATTTTATGAATATTTAATTCTAAAACATTTTAAAACTTTAGTTCTAAGGAAGTCAATTATAAAAATTAAAGAAATTAAAGAAATTAGAAATTATCTTTATTAAATTAAAGATAAAAGAGGAATGCTTCCTCTTCTATCAAAACAACATATAGAGAATATGTTCAATTTTGGGGAGAAATGTTTTACTAACTGTTAGTTTTTGTTGTGCTTACAATGTATTTGATATAAGAAAAAGAAAACTATTTTCACTTTTAAAATATAGTTAAGTTTGAATTTTTTATCCAAGGCTTCAAACTTAATGAATGCGAAAATATTAAATACAAATAATTTATTATAATAAAAGGTAGAATTTCGGTGCCTATCTGTTTTTGTATACTTTTATGACTCAAAAAAATTATTTCCAAAAACGGTAATTTTTGCTTCAATCTTAAAAAAAAATAATCATTAAAAACATCTAAATTTTTCGCTGATACAAAGCACATGAAATGTTTTTTTATAGAATTCAAACTGTTTTCGTTAAAGCAGTTGGTGATTGTTTTTTTTTTTTCGTAACTGTTTAAATTCAATTAAACTTCAGTGATGGGTTTTTAGCTTGCAGACCTATCTAATAAAAATTAGCTTCGATAGAAATTTATTGCACATTGCAAATTGATTACCCAGTTAAACGATAGTTAACTGGGTAACAGTTAAACGATAGTTAACCCAGTTATATGATAAAATGAAAAGATAAAGAAAACCGATAGCGATCGTTAAATGAGTAGAATTAATTTTGATGAGGAATATTACTGAGTTTAATAAATAGTATTTCATTTGATAAATTGAATTTCTTAACATAGTATGAGGTAAAGCCATGAGGACTGGCAACAAATGATTACTATAAAAAATCACTTTAAATTTTAAAATTACATTTGTATATAACTTTCGATTTTGTGCAAGATAATGTAGTGTTAATTAATACTAGAGTTCCTGATGTGTAATATTAGTTAGAGAGATTGAACTGTGGGGTTGCGAATGAGAAAGATAGTTAAATAGTAATAACTTAGGTGAAGTTTCTTTTCAATCGCATTTTCTCTCACCGTGATGGAAGCTTTTAGCTTGCACAGGGATTTTTAATGTAACTTTATTATTTTAGACTTTTTTTAATAATATGCAATGTTTGAGTTGACGATATGTTAACAATAAAACCTAAATGAGTAGCATTTTAATTAAAAGAGCAAATTAGCGATAACTTTTTGAAAAGATAGATTAGTAAAAGTTGTTTTATTATCACCTTTATGAGCACATTTTTTATTAATTAAACAAATGCTTTTTACTTAACTTTAAAAATGTCTGTTTTATATTACTAGATTTTTATTAACTTGATGGAATTTTGCTATCTTCGCAGTAGAATTTCGATAGATGCATGTTTGTGTTGATGGAATCTTGCAATCGAAATTGCTTTCCATCTAGCTTTAGCATTCAAAACTGTATTAAAGTTATGAGCAAGATGTCAATGCTGGGTACAATCTTTTTTCGGTCGTTGCCTTCAGAATTTCAGGCGATATTAATGTCAAAGAGACTTTATCATCAACAGAAATTTTCTGAATAGATTATAACTAGCTGGAGAACTTAAATTATAAATAAAGCTCAAAGGTGAAATGCAATACTATTTGCAGTCATTTTTCAACTGCTACAATCAGAATTTATCGCAAAAATATTGCCAAAGGAAATTTAATACCTGTCAAATTTTCGACTAGTCTTCCTGACTTACTATAATTGTACCACAGTGCTTGACGGCAATACAAGTTTCAATTAATTCTTGATCACTACAAATAGAATTTAAAATCATCATATAATCACAAAACTGGTTGACCACTGGTAAAAATTTTGACCACTTTCCGAAAAAAAGGAATGTTTAACCCCTCAACCTGACGACTGATGCCACAAGTAATGTATCGCCATGTTATTATTGCTAGAAATTTAGAATAAATTAAAAATTTCTACCACTGTAGGCTTAGCTGGATTGCTTACATTGTAAATGGAGTTTGAAACTGGATGACATCTTAATTTTCAATCATTCTCTGGCCATTACATGCAAATTTTACAGTAATTTAATTTTCAAAATTAATTTATCAGCAATCCATATTTCGACAGCTTTGTAACTAGTTGAAGTGATTAAAAGTGAATTGTGTAGGAGGGTAATGCTAATATGGATAATTTCTTGATTCAAAAATATAAATATATATCAAATCTATATTTTGTTCACTCTCCAATAAACTAGAGTGCTAAGTTTCAATTGGAGCTCTACGTATGATGATAATACAATCATTTTGTTATAGATGCTGGAAAAATAATCGCTACAATTCCATCGAATTAACGAAAATTTAATAAGATTAAAAAGTATTTTTATTAAATTTTAAAAAAAATATTTATTTAAGTGTTGAATAATATGTTAATGAAAATAATAATTAAAAGAAAACCTTTGAGAATCTAATTTTTGTAAAGTTAATTAATTTTTTGTTAAGTCAAACTCTTTTTTTATTAAAATTTTGATAAATTTTAGTTTTCTTGTTAGTATATCCTAATTCAAACATCGCATAATACTAAATAATAACAGTAATGATGGTAATAATAATAATAATAATAATTACTGCGCAAGCTAAAAGGTACTAACATGGAGGAAGATAATGAGGTTGGAAAGAGGTGTCGCCAAGAGTGGTAACCTTTCCACATCCTGGAATCTCTCCCCTTCGCAACCTCTAGGTTTCGGAAAATTTTGCAGCTATTGTCATAACTGTCTAACATAAAATATATCTAAAACGACAAGTTGCAGGAACTCTAATTAATACTGGTTCGTTTATTATTTAAATATTTTTTTTCTTTACGAAGATTGACTTTCTTTACGAAGATCAAAAATAATTATTATTTCAAGCAATTTTGGATAAGAAATACATATTTAATGAGAAAAACATAATTTTACGAGCTTTGTTTTATTTCAAGCCTTCTCAAAAAATAAACATGTTTTCTTATCAAAGAATAAGCCTGTTTTAGGATTATTAGAACTACCTTATTAAATATCAGTATATAAAAATCAGTCGCATTTTTAATTATTAATTAAGTTTCACAACCCAAATAATTCATATGTTTAATTAATAATTTTGAATTTTTTTATTGTTTTCTTCTTGCTATACTGAAATTTCACAAGAAACTTGAATAAATTATGAAATAATTCATTATGTGGAAGTATACATTAATCAATTATCACTATGAACTTCATATTGACAGAAAAAAATTGAGTAACGTCAACAAAAAAGTTAAACATGGAATTTTTTGTATTATTATTATATTTTCAACTATATTTAGCTTTGCGATATGAAATTAATATTCATAAAGAATTGATAAGTAATCTTACAAATTTAATATTTTAATAATTTTTTATGCGATTTATTATTTAATTGTTTTTAATTAGTTTATTATATATTTTACCGAGAGATACATTTATTCTAAGCTTTCTAAATAAACGACTTGTACCTAAAATTCTACTTGAATTAAAAGCTTAACAAAAATGTGACAGGTATTAGCTAATAATGCACCATATATGGAAATGACTCCAAGTTTAACAAAAGTTTGACGCTAAACAATCACATTTTTCATTGATTTTAGGCGCTGAATCGAAATGTTATTAATTTTTAGGCCACTTGAATGGTTCATAAGGGTTCAAATAAATTATTTTGAACAAACAAAAAGAAAAGAAAATTGCGATGTCACGATGCCGAATTGTAAAGTTATGGTTAAGTGTAAAGTCAAAACTGATGGTCTGCATAATTGTTTTTGTAAGTCTTTTGCTAATTACTTTGGAACTAAACTTTGATTTCTATTTTTCTTCTTTAAATGATTTTTCATTCAAATATTATAAAGACAGCATTCAAAAATTTATTAATTAAAATTGAAATCAGTAATAAGTAATTTAAAAATTCAGATCGCGATTGCATGATTTTCTGATGTCGCATAATTCACCTTACCAAAATTTACATAAATTTGTAAGATTTTTTAAGTAGAATTTTCCCGTGTGAGATTGATGTAAGTTTTTTTGATGACTTTTGATTGTATATGCTTTCGAAAGCTGGCTGTGATAACTTCTTTTGAAGAAATTAAAAAATACTTGAATAAAACAATTAAATTTATAGAATAAAATAAAAATAATAAAATTTATATTCTTATGTTTATAAAAGCGAAAAAGAAAATATTTAAAAATAATTTATAAAATAAACAAAAATATGGAATTCAAGAAAATAATTTCAGCAGCATAATTGAGATATTTTAAAATCAAATAGTCCAAAATAAAATAACTAATTAATTTCATCCATACACTTACAGTTAAATATTTATTTACAAAAATATCATCAAAATCAAAATATATAGCTCTAATTTTAAATACCACTTTTTATTCTCTGACTGTCATTTTATTTTCATAGATAGATGTAGTTTATTCTGTTCTTAATAGAAGAAATTCAAAATAAAGCAAGAGTAATATGCTACATATTGCCATGAAATGAATATTTACTATCCAAGGGAGCTGTAAATGTCATAATATCATAATCTTGATTTGACCTAAATAGTATCAAGTATAATTTTGCTAAATAAAGTGAATTTTCCATAATTTCTTAAGTGATTATGTATCCTAGATATCTTTTAAATAATGTTGTCGTAAAATTCCCAGGATATGTAAAAAAAGATTTTTATGAAAAGAAAAGATAATAAAGAAAGAATCTACCAGATAAATGTGGTAAGTATAGAGTTTAAATATGTATTTGAAACTTTTTTGAGAAGTCAAAACTAATGCTTACAATCCAAGAGCAGGAAAAATCAATAATTTTTAGTGACCAATAATAAACATTTTTGCAACTTTTTGCAGTCTTTTCTAAATCCTTACGGAAAAAAAGGATTCAATGTTGAAAGATTAAACATGTACTTTGAACTATTATAAAACCATGCAAATTTCCTAAGCGTCATAATAAAGCGTCAATGTTGAACTATGTTTCCATTTATCTGAACCTGCAATAATTTCAGTAATATGGTTAAACATAGCATCATATTAAGATTGCATAGAACTCTCACGTAATAAGGTTCAGATACAGTATAAAATTTTTGCATTTTAAATATTCTCAGGGCAGTAAGCGTGTATCACTATTTTAATTAATCTAAACCTAAAAATCTGGTCTTCTTTCTGAAATTAATTATTTCTCTGCATTTGTTACGTGGTTTAATAAATTCCGTTTCTTCTTCACTGGTTTGGCAGTCCTGGGTAGGCCATGGCCTTCTCCAGAAATTTCCTCTAGGCATTTCTACATTTGACTTCTACTCTTTATTTATTTAACCTAAATACAATTAGGTAATTTTCAACACAGTTGTTCGATTTTAGCGGAGGTCTACCTGGAGGAATTTTTCCCATGGGTTTTCCCAAAAAGACTTTCTTACAGGATCAACTTCATACATTCTCACCTTAAGACTAGCCCATTTAGATACTGAATAAACTAAAAATCATTCAGTCAAATAAATTGCTTTCGCTACTTTTGTAATATCTCGGTAAATTAATTTATTCATTTAAAAAACTCTACTTTAAAAAACTTTTACTCCAACAGTCAAAGAGATACAGGCAAAATAAATTTTGCATTTTAATTCTTAAAAATGCATTTTTAAAGATAAAAAGTTAGTTATGAAAAAACAAATAAATAAACTTAACATAAAATTTATAATCATGGTAGTTTTCTTATTCATCCTTTAGCTGTTACAAAGAAATTAGATAATAGCAGAATTCTAAAATAGCTAATATTATTGCTCATGAGTCTTGAAAATTTCTGCAACACCAGCCTTTTAAAATAACTTATGTTATTACTTTTAGAGTTAATTTTTCGCTTAATTATAAATTTTATTACCGTACTTTATGGTAATTAAATTTCTGAAAAGATTTAGGTTTTAAAATAACATAATTCTGGTAATAAAATTAAAATTTACGGAATTTAAACCCTTCATTTGGAATTTTTTGTTCGTATGCTAGCGGTTTACTGGAAAATTTGGTTTTCAAATTATACTGTTTATAACGAGACATTTTGAACAAAAATGGAAAACTAGGAAGTAAATTTAACCAAATAAATGTGTTTTACACCAAGCTCTAAGGTAATATACATTTACTACTAAACAGTATGGTAATAAGACTATGCCTGATTGTTATTTTTGCAAAAATTCATTACAAAACTGCTTCAATAAAAATTACTTTGCTTTTTTGTGTTCCCTTAGAGAGAGAGTAACACAATAAAATTAACCATATTCTAGTAATTTTGACCGTAATTTTCTTTTCAGTGTATAACTACTTGAAAAACTTTCATGTAATTACAATTGTTTTAACTAAATTACGTAAAAGTCTAATCAATGTAAGAAATAGATATTTAAAATTCACGACATTTTTCTCGCTATTGACGAAACCAATTTCTGGGAATAGCTTCGAGGAACATTATCGCAAAGTGAAGAAATAACTATGTT
Organism: Parasteatoda tepidariorum; assembly: GCF_982258835.1. Taxonomy (NCBI): domain Eukaryota; kingdom Metazoa; phylum Arthropoda; class Arachnida; order Araneae; family Theridiidae; genus Parasteatoda; species Parasteatoda tepidariorum. The sequence goes on from NC_141760.1 coordinate 81,299,602, forward strand.
TGTTTATGACGGACATGATTTTCATCTAAAGGATTACGTTTAATGCAAGAAATTAATCAACAGAGTTAATTAGGCAACATAGAATAAAATACGTGTAAAAACGAAATTATAGCAGTGGATTAAACCGGTGTAACGTGTTTGATGAGCAAAAACATCAGCAATTTGGTACAAGAGGTTTTTAAATCAAATTTAAAAAAATCATAAAAATAAACTGCCAAAATGCATAGTCAAAGGTTTGAGAATATCTTTTCTTTAAAACTTTTGTGAATTTGTGAGTAAATGATTGACAAAATACGGTAAAAGAACTAGCGAATTATTAAAAAAACGAGAGTTTAAATCATGAGAATGTTAAATGTTTAGTTGAAATGTAACATCGGCTACTGAAAATCGTAAGAACTTATAAGTTTTTAAAATTTTATTAAATATAAATTCTAGAAGAAGGCATGACCTTTCTAAATATTTTCATTCTTTGAATTTAACTTCATTCTATGAATTTTATAAAAAAAAAATTTTACCTTCAAAATAAAAAACTGTTCTTCACTAAAAGGTATTTAAAACATTATTCTACCAACTATGAAACGATTATAATTCTCATTTGATGTCTCCTAGCGAATTGCTTGTCAAAAAAATTTTTTATTGTTCAGTGTTTAACAAATACAGAACAGTACACAAAAAATGGACCACCCCGAAAAACTTTGATCCAATGATCAGATCTTCACGTGTTAGAACTCATATCTTAGTGGTTGAAAGGGAAAACCTGAAATGTGCTAATTAAGCAGTGCAGATGATATTTTAAATTACGAAGTCAAACACAAAAGCGTACTTTCTCTGAATAAACATACCTTTTTTTTCAATGGATTCAGATTCCTGGCACTGAAAATATAGGGGATAGTCGCAATCTAGAAACTGTGGCCCCTATAGTTTGATCGAGTGATCTTAAATGCGGATCCTATAATGCTAATTTTAATTTTTGTAAATTTTGCCATATCTCGAGAACTCTTTAAACTAATTGAAAATTTTTGCACACAATTATAAAATTCTTCATTTTTTCAAAGATAATTCCACGCAAGAAATGAATTTTAATAAATGTTTAATATTTTATTATTTTATTGTTACTGTTGACTGTTATTAACAGTAGAAAAAATTTAGAAGTGTAAGATTTACAAATTTTCACGTCATTTTGAAGTATGCAATTTTACATGGTAATATGCAAAGTTTGAGAGAAATCGATTAAATAGTTCTTGAGAAATTAAATTTTAAAGAAGTCGTATGTTTATCATTAAAACGAAAGTTATTCAAGGTGATATATTTTTAATTTGTTCTCTAAACATGCCATCTGAACAAGAAAAAAGGAACGCAAGAGTCAAATATATTACTCTGTTAAAAGACACTTAAAAATGTATGACTTTCTAATTATTTTAGGAAATTTATATATATTATGAATGACAATCATGTATTATTTAAAAGTTACTATTCGTCTTATTTCGCCAAATATGTGACACTGTAGAAAAAATCTTTCGAAAAGGCGCGTATTTTTAATAAATAATTAAGTTTTTCCTTGTGCTGAAATAATTTTAAATATTAGATTTACGCCATGAATAATTTCTTTAAAGCTTTTTTTTCATATATTAGAAGGTGCTACGGTACTACATGAAAAATTCTTTGCTACTATGCATTTTTAAAAGCTTCCACTCGTACCTCTTTCAAAAGAGTACTGCAATTTTATTGACATGCTTCAATTTTTTTATATCATGCTTATTTAATTTTAAATGTATTTACACTTTAAAATTTAGCTCAAAAAATAAAAAGCCTTTTAAATTATTTTGTGCTATTCGATTTTTGATTTAAAGATGAGACTGTAAAAATTTAATATTTGAAAAATAATTGTTCAAAAGCGTTACTTTTGAATTAATATTTTATATTAAACAACAAATAGCCAAATTGTTTAATTTGAATATATCACTTTTTTTTTCAAATATTTTAAATAATTAAGTAAAAATATGCATTCTTCTTAGACCTTAATCCTTTTATTAATTCGCGATTTCATAATAATTGCTCAATTGAATTGTTTAAAATTATTTCTGCTTACAGTCCTCTATTTTAACATTCTAGTTTTTGCGTGAGTGTATCACACTCAATAAAACTATATAATGGACACAATATAATGGTGCTTATTTTATTTTAAGATTCATATTGAGTAAAAATTGATCGAATTATTCTGGCTCTGTCGAGATAAATAGTAATTTACAACTTTATTTACAAGCTTTTATATAAGTTCTTATATTACAAGTGTTAAATTAAGGTGAGAAAAAAAAGTATTATGAAAAATACAATAATATTGTAAAATTTACCATGTTTTTTGGCTCAATGGAAACTCGAAAAAAGATCACTCCGTAATACAAGATAAAATTTGATAAATGTAATAAAATTTGGTAATTTTATTATGATACCTTAGAATATGGCATGAAAAACATTTTTACGTTAAAGTTTATTTTAAGTTTTGTATTCTTTTACTAAATGTATGATAATACGAACTATAATTTTGAATACCAAGACTCCCGGTAAACAATTATCATATACAGGGAAATTAGACCAAATGAATAATTTAAATACCCCTTCTTTTTTTTTGGTACCAGAAGTTTTTTTTTCTTTTTTTTTAACTGTCAGTGCTATGTCAGTACCAGAAATGTCAGCACCATACAGTCCGGTACAATAAAATGCAATATGAGAAAATTAGGTAATTTCATGATAATACCTTATAGGATGACATAAAAACATATTTTTCAGCTAAATTTCTTTGAGTAAGTTTACTTTTCAGTTTTATTATTTTTAGTAAATGTGTGGTATAAAAAATTCCAGAATTTCCAGTAAACCGTTACTACATTGTTGAAGTTTTCATTCCGAAATTATAACAACTGGCAGCAGTCTGTCCTTCAAATTAACCGTAAAGCTTACGGTAAAAAAAATTTACTCTTATGGTTTTGAGACAGTTTACAACTAGTATGGTAATAAATCAATGAACACTAAACAATACGGTTTTTTACCATTTACAACTAGCATGATTTCAAAATTGCAAGAAATCCCAGAAAGCATGTAACCTTACGACAACCTAGCGTTTTAACTTTATTTTCATTGTCACGAAAAGGTTTGCAGTAAAAACCTTTTTTCAATGACGTAAAAATATTGCAATTTCCTACCTTTCCTCCTTAAAGGAAAAGTAAATGATTTTTAAATCTTTTTTAAAAAATATTGTTATTTGGGTTAAAAAACAAGCAAATTGTAAACCCTATTTTTGCATTTTTGCTTGCTGTCATGATTAGATTAGCAGAAATATTAAGCGAAAACCTTTTTCAAAGGAAACGAAATAAAGCAAATATTAACCTTTTCAGCGAAAATATTAATAAATAATTAGAAAATATTTTGCAAAGGACCTCATTTAAGAGAAAGCAAATAACCGAGCATAAGACCATGTTTTTGGATTGTTTTTTAAGGTCTGCGAAAGTACAATACGAAAAATTTCTTTCTTACATACGAAAGGTTTCTCGACACAAGTATAAGTAATAGTTCTTTTTTAGAAACTTTTCATTCAAACAATCTCATTAAAAAATAAATAAAATTTTAAAAAAAATTTAATCTGGAGTTTAAAATTGACTCTTCAATATTTTTTTACAAATTTTACTTTTTTCTCGAATTTGGCTTTAGGGGTCCCATGCTTTACGGTTCCTTTAAAATGTCTGGCCTTCTCTCGTTCATTTTACCTCATTGCAAACCTAGTTATGGTATAGCAATAAAATATCCGCGAAGAGAAATTTTATTTAAAATATTTATATACAGAAAAAATTCGCCCAACTGTCTATTGTGAGCTAGAGGGTCATCGATATTAAGACTCTACGATTTATGACTAACGAGGAGTGATGGTGAAAATAAAATCAGCATTGTGCACCTACCGCCTTTATTTCCCTGACAAGCTGGTACCCGCTCTAAAACTGGGTGGATTCAAAACCTAGACCCACAGCTTTTTTCATCATATCTTTGGAGTGAATTTAAGAACATTTTGTTCACAGAACTCGATGTATAGTGTGCAAAATAAAAGACGGACCACACTGAATAGATTTTGATCTACTGATTGAATTTTCACGTTTTATAACTCAATCTTAATTTTTCGAAGGGGTAATCTCATTAATTAGTGCAGGTGATCATTTAAGTTACGAAATTAGACACAAAAATGTGTTTTCCCTGAATACCTTTCATACCTGAAACATACCTTTTTTCCGACGGATTCAGATTTTGAACCCCCAAAATATAGGGGTAGCCACAATCTGGGGAATATTGTCCCTATAGTTTGATCATGAGGGTGATCCAAAGTTTGGATGCCTCTATCTTAATTTTATATTTTGCATATTTCGCCATATATAGAGACCTTTTTAAGCGAGTTAAAAAAATTTTGAACATAATTTTAAAATTCGTTTATCCAAAGATAATTGCATGCAGAAAATAAACTTTGGTAGATATTTACTACTTTTTATTACGTTATTAAATAAATGCTGGAAATTTTTGAATTATAAGGCATACAACTTTTTATACAATTTTTATGTATGTAATTTTACATGGCAAAATACAAAATCGAGCTAAATCTATCGAATTGTTCCTATATATATTTAAAATTCGATTTCTCAGAAACTATTCAACCGATTATGCTCAAATTTTGCATTGTGTCAGGTGAAATTACATATTTTAAAAGGATGTAAAAATTTTATACCTCTTAACTTAAATTTTGACACTGCTGTAAAAGATTTTCTCGAAAAAGTTTATAAGTAAGCAGGTATGTAAATGTTCAACCATTCCTGAAATTTTGCAGCAGTTTTTTCGTGTCAAGAATTTTTTCTATACATTATCGGCAAAACACTGTTGAAAATAAAAACTTAAAATAAAAAAAGAATGTAAAAGGGACTAATATAAAGAAAAATAAGTCTTTCTAAAGGGGGGGGAGGCTAAAAGTCTGTTTAATTAAATTTTAATTAAGTTGTTCAAAAAATCGGAAGATATTATTTTAAATCTATTCTCTTTCTTTTAACGTCTTATTTGAATTATCAAACAAATATACGTCTTAAATACATAAAATTAAAATGGAAAAGCAATAAATAAAATTTTAAGCGAAGCTTTTTTAAAAACTAGAAAAACTTCCATTAGCCTTATTGTACCGAAACTTTGAGGCAATGCTTAATGTTCAAACTTCAATATCCTTATTCAATTAAAAATAGTAAATAAAGGAAAATGAAATAAAAGAAAATAAAAGAAAATGAAAAAAAATAATCTCACTAAATTTAACTCTTGAAAATTATTGCAAAACCCTGATTCTTCTCACTCTCAAAATGCTGTCTTAAAAACTGCTGCTTTCGTCATGCGCAAATTTGCACTAATATTACGGCTACTGATCATTTACAATCTTGGAGTTTACTTGCTTGATTTAAGTTTAAAATTGAAGTTTCTTAATGATATTCTGTTTTATTCTTCCAAGTTTAAGATGTTTCCCTTTAGTTGATATAAAAAGTAGATACACTGTTTAATTGCATTTCATTTGCCTTATTAAGTATTTAATTTACACATTGTTATTTGTTTTTTTTTTTAAGATTATCAATAATTAATATTAACTTAAGAATTTAAAACTTCAATTTATGCTTGGAATAGCCTTACCCAAAGGATATTAAATGGTTATTATGCTCCCTTCTTAATTTCAGTAAGTTTCAAGTAAACACTGAATCTATAATTTAAATTTAATTATCAATACTTTCAGTTATTACTGTTATTACTATTTTGCCTTAATTTTTTTTTTTTTTTTGATTTATGAGTTGCCGATAGATTCAAGTAAATAGTATTTACAATACATTTATAGTTATTATAAAAAATGGAAATTAGCACTAACGTTAGATAGATTTACATTAATACCAAAATATAGCCCAGCAAATAAAAATAATATTTCAGAAATTGAAGATTTATCCACATTAAAAAGTTTTATGAGGTTCCAGACTACTTATCAGGATTTTAAAGTAGAAACTGTGTATTACTATAATTTGAATCTGATTTTTTCCAAACGTAGCATTTATAATATTTTCTTAACCCACTTTCGAGTGTATCCATAGCTAGAAGATTGTATTTGTAATTTCGGTAACTTTCCGATTAGCTTAAGCACTTTTAATTTCAAGACAGGATAATACATGTTTTATTCGTTTTCTAATCACCATAAGTAGAATTGATTGCTTATAGGAATAATTGTGATTCATTTTGAAATTGGAATTCATTTGAGAAATTTGATTTCTATAATTGATCAAAAATCGTCGAATACTGTCAAGTTTCGAATAATAGCCATTAAAATTTTTGTGACCGGTACTAGGACACCCTGGTTCAGTTTGTATTAGGCGATAGTTCGGGTTCAACATGGAAGATAACGTGATCGACTGTGCTAATTGATGGATTGCTTCTGCCACAAAATTTTCGGAACTTGAATGTAGTTTATCTATTGATTCGACTTCATATTTATATATAGTGCGAAACAAAATTACTCGTCTTAAATAACTTTCAATCTAATAGGTAAATGGTTTACGTCTTGAGTCTCAATTTTTTTTTTTTGTTCGAGGACCTAATCTTGTACATGCTAATTAATTTATACAAACCATATTTTAAGTTACAAAACAAGAAGAAGAAAAAAACGATTTTTTTTTCTCCAGTGGATTTGAATTTTTGATCCTAAAAATATGTAAGGTAGTCAATATTTTAAAAGTTTTCCAGCCTGAAAATATTGCCAAAGTTGTTTAGGCAAGAGAGCGATTGAATGTTTGGATCTCTTGATGTTAACAAAGCTTTTTGAGTATTTCGCTATATTTCAGGAGCTTTTTTAAGTGAATCATGAAATTTTTGCACACTATTATAAGATTCGTTTATCCAAAGATAATTCTGTGCAAAAAATAACTTTAAATAAATATTATTTTTTATTTTATTTACTAATTGTCGAAAACACTTTGCATTGCAAAATATAGAAATTTTTTTCCATAATTTTTAAGAAAGTAATTTTAAAGGCAAAATGAGAAATTTGAATGAAATCGAACTAATAGTTTCTAGGTAGTCAAATTCTTTAAAAAAGCTATTTATAGAAAATTCTATTTCTGAAGAACACTTCGATTGATTTCATTCAAATTTTAAATTTTTGATTTGCTTTAAAAGCTATACAATACGAAATTTGCAAAAAGGAATTTTAACATTAAGTGATTCAAACTTTCAACCGCTCTCCTTCATAAACTGTTGATACCATATTTTGCAGATGGCAGGTGCTTCTCCTGTTTTAAGGGTCTAGGAACTGAATCCCTCATAAAGTTAGACATTCAAACAAATAAGATCGATTAGTATTATGTACATTAAAATCCGATCAATAGATAAAATATTTTCAGGGTTTTCCCTTTTTTGCGCCCTGTTTATACATAAGTGCATACATCGTTATTACATAGCGCATATATGCGTACATATATTGAACATATATAAATTGTGTATATACGTGCAAACGTACGGGCGTACAAATATACCCACATTTACATAGATACATATATATGTTACGGGCAATGTAATTATTTACGTCAGTATTCATAATGCTTAGTTATTATGAATAATGACCATTAAAATTGGGCAATTTGATAAATTTGAATTACTTTACGATAATTTCCCACATTGCCCGGTCATTATAAATACCGCTATTATTTCTTTGGGCACTTTGATTAATTGACAGCAATGGGACAATCACGTGCGTGTGGTGTGATTCTGGCTGGCCAATGTTCACCGGTGAATGTTGACAATCAAATTAGTCGCTTTGGTGAATGTCCGAAATATTTATTGCATCCAATTTGATACTAATTTATTCGTGGATATAATTACATTTATTCGATATTTTAATACTTACTGACGATAGATTAGAACAAGCATCAGTGTTTGGAGTATCGGGCAAATATATACCGGGCAATGGCACTTGACTTTAATAAAATATCCGTGTAGGGTATACCGGGCAGTGGCACTTGACCTTAAAAAAACATCAGTGTAGGGTATACCGGGCAGTGGCACTTGACCTTAAAAAAACATCAGTGTAGGGTATACCGGGCAAATGTATACGGGGCAGTGGCACTTGACCTTAAAACATCAGTGTAGGATATATCGGGCAATGGCACTTAACCAGACCTAGTGTGACTAGACCTTTGGTAAATGTCCGAAATATATACTAGGTTTAGTGCCACTTTTGCTATAACTTAAATGTTTAAAAAAAAATTAAACAAAGTGTTTGAATCAATTTTGAACTCATACCGAAATTATTGCTTTAAAATTCAAAAAAAATAATAAAAACTGCGCCAGATAAGAGTAATTGAAGTAGTTGCTTTATACAGCGCATGTGCGGGAAAAAAATTTAAAAACATTATGCAGGTGCATCTAAAAGTGGATGAATATCCCAAGACACCCTGTGGCTGTGTGTGACACAAATTGCCCACTTGACTTTTAGCATTATACATAATGACCGGGCAATGTAATAATTGCAACATAATTTATCATTTTGTCATATCCTTTTGGGCACTTTTTAAATTGCCCGGGCATTATAAACAATGCCCAATTATTTACATTGCCCGTGACATATACATTATATATTCATATAAAGTATGCGTGTATCTGCATATATGTGAATTAACGTACATAAGATTATGCATACTTATATATACTACTTAAAGTATATATACGTATGTACAATACGCAAAAAATAAATGGACCATTCTAAATAAGTTTTCATCTAATGATCGTATCTTCACATTCAAGGACTCAATCTTAAAGGTTCGAGAGGATGACATATATGCTAATTACTTAGTGCCCACGATATTTAAAGTTACGAAATCAGACACAAAAACATACTTTCTCTGAACAAACATACCTTTTTTATGGTGTTTCTTGGGTTTTTGACTCTCAAATTATAGGGGTGGCCGTAATCTGGAAAAATATAGTCCCTATAGTTATAGTCAGAAGAGCGGTTCAAGGTTTGTACCCCTTAATGTTAATATTTTTTACGTATGAGACCACATCTTGAGAGCATCTTAAATGAATTGAAAATTATTTTGCACTCAATTAAAAAATTCGTTTGTCCAAAGCTAATTCCGTGCAAAATATAAATTTTAGTCAAAATAATTGTTTTTAATTATTTTATTCAATGATAGTCTAAAAAATTTTGAATTTAAGTTAAACAATTTTAAATGGCAAAGCGCAAAATTTGAACGAAAACAATCGAATAGCTCTTAATAATGCGACTTTTTCAAAATTCAATTTTTCAGGAACTATTCGATCCATTCTATTCAAATGTTGTATTTTGCCATTTAAAATTTCCTTCTTTAAAATGTCATAAAAAATTGTGTACTGTAATAATCAAAAATTTTTTGGCTATTATAAAATAAAATTTTAAAAAAGTAAATATTTACTAAAAGTTATATTTTGCAAAGAATTATCTTTGGATAAACGAAATTTATGTTTGTATGCAAAATTATTTTAATTCGTTTTAAAAGTTCTCAAGACATGGTGAAATACTCAAAAAGTCAAATTAACATTAAGGAGTCGAAGCTTTGGACTCAGACCTCACTATTGGGACGATTTATTTCGGATTGCGAATACCCGTTGGACGGCTCGTTTGACCAACCTATTATTAGGACCATATTTCCCAGAGTGCGGCTACGCCCTATATTTTGTGGGTCAGAAATGTGCATCCGTCGAGAAAAGGTATGTTTTTCAGAGAAAGTACGTTTTATTTTTGTCTAATTTAATAACTTAAAATATGGTTTGCATTAATTAATTAACATATTTGAGATCCTTTGAACCCTTAAGATTGAGTTCAAGAACGTAAATATTGGATCATCTCGCAGTAGAGTGAACTTTAAGACACTGTTCCCAGTAGAACACCGAAGTCAAGGATCACGGTCAGTGTGTGGATGGGTGATCACTTTGATCAACCTACAAAGGAACCAAAGGTGTGCGGTATCTATCCTAATTAAACTTTTCAACCATTAAGATCTCGATTTCACTCGCAGGTCGTCAAGCATTAGATCCATCCCCTCTGCAGAGGATCAAAATTGTGTTGACATGTCTTCATATCATCCTCAGGAATGTTTCCCAACTCTACACCAATAGCCCATTGTTCATCGTTAGTGCGACATAGACCAACAAAAACAACCGATCAAAAAATTTTCAGAGTGGTCTGCTTTTTGTTCTCAACAAATAATTTATTCATTCTACGTTCATATGACATACAATGTACTCACGTGTGCATGTACTATATGCATGTACTATTTAATAACAATTTTATTCATACAACGATATTTAAAGTGACCACATAAATATAATTATATACTGCGTGTGTATGCATGTATTTTTACTTATACGTGTGCATGCATGCATTTTCATTTACGTGTATATGCACCTGTATACATATAATGTATGCATGCGTTCCTGTAGGTACAATATACGTTTGTGTCCATGTACGTACATACAATTCATGCGTATATGCATAAAATTTCATTCAATATACGCAAGTACGCTCACAAAAATTTCCTCTTATTTTTCAGAGAAAGGAGAATATCTGACGAGGAAGTAATTTATTTTAATGAGGATTGTTTCGCTAATTCCTTCATGTTAAATATGTTGTATATTCACTGGTGGTTATTATACCTATAATATCATTTGTTTATGTATTGACGAAATAGTTGATTATGGTGTATCTGTTTTGTATTATTCACTAATGGTTATTATACAGCTAATATTTTTATATAACAAAATACCTAATATAATTATGGCATATCTGATTTGTACTAATACACTTGTCATATACTAATTGTTATGATAATCATAATATTTATTTGTTGTTTTGTGTTAAAAAATATGTTTGGAGCTTCTACATTCATTAAACGATTTCTTTTAAAAAAATATTTTGTTATCATTACGTTTCCTACATTTATCATATCATACATATTAAGTAAGAGATAAATAATCAGTTGCATTTTATTTATTTTGACAGAAGAAGATATTTCATGTTAATTTTCTTTGATATACAAAAAACTTAACATTTTTGCACTCATCAAAACTTCTCACACCGCATAAATTTCCGAATAAGAAAGACGAAAATATGCAGACCCTCTTTAAGTATTACATATGTTCTATTTATTTTATGTTTTCATTAATCAAATCGTCAAATAAAAAAAATTTCATATTAAACGATATTTTAACTTGTAAATCTCTAAGTTCTAAAAGCAAAGTAAGTCAGGCTGATAAAAAATGACTGTTTTCCCCAAAATAATCAAGCAAAATAGATGGAAAGGAGACTTTTTCTCGGATTGAGAAGCTATAAGAAGTAAAATATAAAACGAATAATGAAACGCGCCGTCACACAATCGTGGAAGAGATGACATCACGTTCAGAATGACGTTTTAGCTGACGCACGCTAGCAATAGTATTAAATTGCATTGTCAATGAAAATCTCATGACAAGGTAGATTTTAGATGTCCATACGAAACGCTGCAAACGGAAACCTTATAATTATGTAGATTTAGGATGATTTTCATCTTAGAACTAGCGTTATTCAAGGTTTTTTTTTCACTTGAAAACCCTAAAACAACCTCGTTTTAAGGTTGTTAGGCAGAAGGTTGTTTTCCAGGGTTTTGGATTAGGGTAATGTGCGTAGAATAGAGCAGATTGTCGCAGACCTCGTTTTAAGGTTAGAAGGTTTACACGTAAACCGTGTAAAAAACCCTTTTTAGGTTTACATGAAAAGGTTTTTGTTGGGGGGAAAAAACCTTATATTGCTATCTGGGAATAAATTTAACTGGGTATTTGAGCTAGGCTTTGGGGAATGCTGGAAGTGTGTTGAAGGGGGAATGAAGAAAATATCGTGGTGTCAAAGCTGGAGCTCGAACTTGTCTATCCAGTTCCATCGGTCATGAGACTGACAAATTGGCCCTATCAGCTATAATATGTACACGGTTGTAAGGAACTACGTGGCTTCATTAGGTGGGTTTAGTTGGTGAGATAAAATTCTGGATGTTTAACCGTATTAGATTAAAGCAATTAATAAATGGTAATTCTCACAGTTAACAGTTTGATTACCAGCTTATTTATGGCTATTTGACTGTTTTGTTTGAATACGGTAAAATAACAATTAAATAAAGTGTTATTTAATCATTTTTTCAAGAAATTTCGCAGCCTATATGAAAGGAAAAGTACCAAATAAATTGTTTTAATACGGTATCTTTTGGTTTGATTATCAGACTTACGGTTTCCTTTATTAGAAATGTCGCCATAGTACAAGTATGATACTTTTGCCAACACCGTGCATTATTGGGAGTTTTGTCTTAATGTTATGTAGCTAATGTGGTTGTGAAAGTTTCAACGAGCTTCTGTTATAAGATTACACATATATTCTCTATACAGATTCATATTCCGTTTAACATAAATTCTGATTTGTGAGACTATAATTCCTAGAAAATATCATTTCAATCTTTAAGTTCAGAGAAAAAAATAAAATTGCTTTAATAATTTAGTCAGCACTGTATTGATGAATGTAAAAGTAAAATTTCTGCTGTCCGTTAGCAATTGAGTTTAAAACTACTTGTTAAAAATTGATTACAATTCAAAAAAGTATCTATATACAAATATAAATACTTAAGGCCTGGTTTCTTAGGACAGGACGCCTTCAGCTGGAAATCAGCGCTAACCTCTGATTGGTCCATTTGTGAGTTTGATAGTATACGTCATCGAAAGCTCATCTTGAACTACAATTGCCGTCCAACTCAACTGCAGTTGGATTACAACGTGACGTTAACTACAGAAGCAATGGCGGACAACATCTAACAGCACAATGAAATCAGCCAAGATTTTGATTTTGACATTAAACATACCTTCTTCATTAAACATAGCACTCTTCATTTGGCTCAACTATAATGTGTTTTATCTTGAACAAAGTCATTATTTGTTCTCTAAAACACTGGTCGACAATAACAAAATCAATACAAATTCAAAATAAATATTTGTTTACGCTATTAACGCATGCGAAATGAGAGATAATGTCTGCGTTGGACAGACTGCTCACGCTGAGCTAACAAAAAAGTATTTTTTTGGCGTCAGCTCTACGTCAACTTTCCACTGACGCTCAGATAAGGTGCTTGTCCTAAGAAACCAGACCTTTAGTAATAAAATACTTTCAAATATTAGAATTTAAATTGTCGTTACGTATTTCTATTTTTATATAATTTAAAATGCGATGAATTAGCTTTTAGATTTCCTTCCATGTAACAAAATTGCTATCAACGAAAATACAACTAGAAATTATTTGTATTTTAACTCTAAGCAAGTATTTTCGTTTTTTAGGAAGCTTTAAAACATTCAATAAGATTTATGAATTTTCTACTGTTACATTGTTACTATACACCGAGAATAAAAAGGAACCTTTATGCATAGTTAATTGGTAAGATATATTTATCAATTTATGTCTCACAAATAGCAATTTTTGACAAAGATAAATACTTTTAAAGCCAAGAGAAGTTTCAAACATAAAAATTAGTGGATGGAAATAAAAATTAAAAGTATTTAAAATATGTATAACTCTGTTTATTTGCTAAAGCAAACAGTATAAAAATATGACTTATTACATAAGCTAGAAGATTTTTGATTTTATATATCCAAATATACTCCTTGATTGTTCGAAAGATATACTGCACTTTGCTATAATTTCTGAAAAATTTGGAGCATATATATTAGTAACAAAATTAATAAATTATATCTAATCATCGAAATAGTTTTTTCAATTGGATTTATTTCTGTTTCATACATCTTTGGGAAGACTGAGATGAATTGAAGTATGTGTTTCGTTAAAGGTAAAATGTAAACTTATTAAACATACAACTGCATTAAAAATATTTTTATAAACTTTTCTTCATATAAAAATTTTATAAAATTTAAACAAACCTCTCAGAAATTTTTTTAATCGAAGTTTTTTACTATGAATAAAAAGAAAGGCTAAGAAGAAAAATATTCTCAAAACTACCTGAATGTGGGGAAACTTATAATGTTTTCTGGCCATATGGACACAAAGTAGGAGAGATTTTTTTAAAGCAGCGTTTTGTTAATGAATTTTAATAAAAATAAAATATGGTTTTCTCATCATACTGTTTGCTGTTAAATTCGGTTATTTTAATTAGTAGTAGTAGTAAGCTGACGGTCCATTACAGATAGTCAAATTACTAATCATTTGAGACAAAACAAAAATGTTTAGTTTGAAAGTGTCTATTGTGTAATAAACTCATGTTAATGTTGTTATCAGTCATGTAGGTTTTTCACTTGTACGTAAACTATAAGGTAACATCTACCAAACTGAAATCTATAAAAATACACATTTGTAAATATACAAATGGCTTAACAAGGCTGAATGAAATCAGCAACTTAATGTTACGTATTAGGCTACCCCAAGATTGCGAGGAAGTAGCAGGCTCAACCACAATCCTCTATGTATTTTTATTTAATTTATCTTCATTTTAATGTTACACATATATATATATACTACATACAGGTTATAATACAAAATACAAACTCCATCGGGCATAATACAAAATCCGACGTATAAGCGTTTGTCAAGTTGAGAACGGATTATATAAGGTAGAGAATAACATCACAAAGATACATCCCCAGCAAAAGCAGGATTCGAACCCTCGACGTCCAAGTTACAGCATATGTATCAATGTAATGTCCTTCTTTAATGTGTAATCTCTTCTTTAACTTAACAAAGGCTTACAAATCATACTATGTAATGAACATGCATGCCTGCATAAATATTCACAAGCATGCATAAATTTACATGCATATTCAGATTCATGTTTTCAATAAAAATAATGGCTTGTAAACTATTGTAAACGAAGAACAGAAATCCGAATTTAAAGAGAAGTTTTGTATTTTAGCTGAAAAACTTATTATTGACAAAATCCTTTTTCTGTTATATTAAATAACTAACTGAATACCCGTCCATTTAATGGGTTGGTAAAATATTAATAAATCAGTATTGATCAACACAAAGAAATCACGCACAAAGCTGAAAAACTTAATTCAGCAACAACATATTCATATTTCTTTATTTATTATTAGTTATTTCTCCTCTGGCGTCTTTATCTGTAGTTCATTCCATCAAAATAAAAATTCGCTATATTCAGTATAATTTGGAATAATTATTCCAGGACAACCATAGAGGATTGTCATAAATTACCATAATCAACAACTTCTACTGATAATTATCCCTTTCTTTGGACCATAAGAAATTTATTTCCACAGTTGGTATCTTGGTACCAATATGAGTATATTTAGTGCAAATTAAAAAACACAGATTGATTTAATAAAAATTATAGGAAAAAAATTAATTAAACATGACTTTCATCAATAACAGGATGGCAATTCTTTATGTTTCTCATAGTAGAGTAAATAACGAAGCGTAAACAGTGTACCGATTATTATCATATTTTGTAGAGGGCAAATACATCAAAAGGTTATAATAACCAAATAAATTTGATAAAATGAATGACACTTCTGATGAAATTTTCGGTACTTTTATCGTCCATTCGCATGGCATAAAAACAATTTATTCGGTTAAATCAGCTTTTCAGTTTTATATTTTTACTAAATAAATGGTTAAAAGAAATATAATTAACTGGTACCAAAAAGGATGTAAACATTACCATATGAGTTGATTAAATATCATCTACTTTGGTTTCAATACCAGAACTATGGTTTTACCAGAAATTCCATTACCGTCATTCGGGGCTACTTTGTGCAGGATTTCGCAGTTTTTGAACTTTGACATGTAAAAAAACTAAGTTAAGTCAAACTTTAGTAAAATTTATCGATATTATATTCACAACTGGATTCATACGAGTGAATTTGATCAATATTGGCATTATTTGTATGTAATATTTACAAATAATAAGTCAAAACATACCTTGCACAAAGTAGTCCTCAATCGGGGCTGCTTTGTGCAGCGATAGGAATTCAGTTTAATAATCATGTTTTTAGTAAAATATTGATATAAAATTGTTAAAAAAATTAATTGTTGACAATTTTAAAGACAAAAACATCAAGATATGTAAAGATATTAGTTCAAAAATAATTTTCAGCTTTAAAAAACCATTTTTTTTTTTGAAGAATTTTTTCTTAAGAAGAATGTTTTTTTCAAAACATTTGAGTTTAAGCAAAAGGAAATCACATACTTTTTTAACATTGAAATGGATGATATTTCAAAAATAATAATTATTACATATTCATTAACATTTATAATATTCGCGATCGCAACGCTCGAGTACGCCGTCTAGCGGGAGCCTGTAAATACCAGACATTAATTTATCACGTTTTCATTTAGTTCCATCGAAATCATTGACAGAATCAGACGCCATTTTTTTGCTGCAAATAAGAAACAAAATTTCCCTAAGGAAAAGGCCGAAGATCTTGAAAAAAATCTCCAGAATATTAGTAAATCTTTCAGGAACAGAACACGCCAAACATTTGAAGAAAAATTCCTCAATAATTTTTAATTTCTATTATCAACCAACTTGCAACTGATGACTTCCGATTTCGGATACTGTTACAGATGAGTGTATTAAGGTAAAATGCATTTCTTCTGTCTTCAATTCATTGCGAATTAAAGTGAAGTCAACATTGCTTTCGTCATTCCAGTGAATAAATATGAATTCAGAACATACAGAATTGTAATAATTATAGCATATTCTTCTTCGTTATAGAATAGTATATATTTCTGTATTTATATAATTCGGAAAACAACAATAAAAAATTATCCAAGTTACTTGAAATAGTGCCATTTGTTCTGATTCTTAATTAATTTTAATTGTTTTCTTGGTAAGTATTTTTTAGTTTTGAAAGAATAAGTTCAACTAGAATTTAGCTATTCTGTTTTTAGCTACATATTCAAATTCATATCAATTATAAAATTTTGCTGTGTAGTATGTTATCTAAAAGTAATGAAGGGATAAACTATGTATCTATTATTTGAGATTAAAATTTTCAAACAAGGAACTTATCATTTTGGAATTCTCCGGGAATTATAAATCAGGTAAGTGCAATGATTTTTACAATAAAAAATTTGCTTGTAAATATTTTTTTTTCATTTGATGATGGTTCTCTACAGAATGGTATTTTACGTCTGATTAAGAACTATAAGAATAATAAAAAAAGAAACAATATGAAAATTTTTATTTCAATGTAAAGAATTCTTAAAATCGTTTTTTTAACCTAAGAATTCTTTATTTTCCGTTTTTTAGTTCATAATTTTTTGATTAAAATTGTTCTCAAAAGGCTTTTTTTGAAAAATTAAATGGTATAACATTATGTGTTTATGTATACTTCTTGTATATTCCAATGTTTGAAGTAATATGATTCAGAAAAGTATGGAATAAAAATTCGGTACTTACGTACTAACGCCACCGCCGCTACAGATTTGGCGGTTTTTAAGTGCCCCCAATCAACACTTAAAATTTTTGCGACAATTCATAAAATAGAACACTTTATTTAAAATCAAAATAGTCAATCGGATTTCGGTGGAAAATGAGCCGATATAGAGTTTAGCATAGATTCAAAACAATCATATCGCCATATGAACTCTGATAAATAAGATTCCAAATGAAATAACATTTCCAAAACGTACGTTTACCAAGATAAAGTTTTATGTTGTGGGAATTGGTACATTTTCGTTTTTTCGGTAAAATATTTCCCTCCTGAAAAAATAAAATTGCATCTTGTTTTGTTTTTGGCAAATCCCAAAGACGAATTTTTGTAGCACTAAAAATGGCGACAAAAAAGAATTCTTTTTTTGCTTCTGTTTCGTCAGCATTCTTTATTTTACGTTTCTTAGTTTCTAAATAATGATTTTTATTGAAACTTGAAATTTTTTGTTAAAAATTGTTGTCAAAAAACTTTGTATACAAAATTGAATTTCATAAAATTATGAGGCTTATGTATACTTTTTGTTCATTTTAATTTTTGAAGTAATATGATTCTTAAAACTATAGAATGTGAAGTTTAAATGGGCCTTTCATGTTATATCATTAAATTTAGTAAAACTATTTCTCGGGCATTAGGTTTAATATCTTATAAGAATATACACATTTTTTTCTGTTAATGTACAAATATTTTTCCGATGTGTTTTGGATATTCCTTCTCTAATAAAAAGAGATACCATTTTGTTTTCGTTTGCATAAGAAAGAATATCAAGCATTTTTCTTTTTTAAATTTAATTAGCCACAATAAAGAAGGAACGTTGCAATGCTACGTGCTACATTAACGACGTCTCTAGAGTAACTGAATGACTGTTCATATAGAAATCGCAGTTATTAGTCTCATACAACAACGCCCCCTATAGTTCGTTGCGATCGCGAATTGATAAATTTTTGAATGAACACGACAGAACTTGCTCTTCAGTTTCTGTCAAAATCACCTGATGTCCTATAAAATATATTTTTATGTGTAAATCGTTTGATTAATTCATTAGAAGAAAAATAATAGTTTACCAGCACGTCTCACGTGTTTCTTGTGAATTTTATTAGAGATAGTATTTCTGTGCATTTTGTACTTCCGAGAAGCTTCTGCAATCGACATACCACCAGCAACTGCTTGCAAACATTGTTGCAGCTTTTCTAAAGTGTAATCAAGGTAATTTCTCGTTCGAGGTATTTTTTTATAACGTCTGACAATTTTTCTGTCGAAAAAAAAACGAATGAAACTTTGCACAAAGTAGCCCCACAGTGCATTTTTTTTTTCATTTTCCGTTTATTTGTTATTAATTTTAAATTTTTTTTAACGCTAACATGATATAATTGTTTATTAATGTATAAATAAAAAATTTTGCACTTACGACAATTGTTTTATCAACGTCTTTGCAATTCACAGCTAAAGTTTCCACGCACACTTTTCGACATCCGACGTCCTCAGAAAATTGTTGACATTGGATGAGCGAAACACACTCTGAGATTGACTTAAAATTCGAAAAAATGTTTGTAGTAATAGAAGAGAGTTCTATCTTCAAATTCCGCGCATTTTTAACGTGAAATAAACATAATACTGAATAGCAGCACTTGAAAAATGTCAAATTCGAATTTGCACAAAGTAGCCCCCTTTGCCCCGAATGACGGTGTACAGTAATTTTACCAGATTTTTTTCTGTGTAGTATTTATTTTCAAATCAATGCAGGAAAAAAGTTTTTTTTAATGAATTAAATTAAGTAATAAACAATAACTATTTCTTTAGAACAAATTTGAATACAATTAAAAAAACTATTTTTCATTATTTATTAATTTAAAAATTAATAAATTCGTACTTTTATCAATTATTTAACTACATTATAAATTAATACATTTAAGTAATGAAACAGGTGAGACAAGAATAAAATTATAAAATATCATCTCTTCTTAAAGGTACATTTTATTTTATTTTTACCAGAGTTAAATAGCCGACACAATTCTGAATTTACGACTATGAATGATCAGCTCCGTATCCATGTAAATAAGAACCAAACCCAGAAGGCAATGGGAACTCCTAGTTCAAACATTGGGAAAAACTGGACTTCTTGGAGGACTTTCGATGGATCCAAACGGCATCTGCGTTTCATGGAGCGGAATACCACGAAAAACTCTCTTGATAAAGCCAACGGCAAAGGGATACTAATGCATAATCCGCTTACTAATAAGAATATTTTACGTCAACAGCGTGGTTGACAAGAGCCCGGAGTAGAATTAGCATCAACCAGCCACCGCTGGGGATCAAACATCAGGTCACCTCTTCCTTAGGTGAGCACTCAATCCCATTGGAAACCACGACTTTTTTTTAACGGGATAGTATAAAATTGTCCAGGACTTAACACAGAACTCCCCTTTTTAAATATTTTTTGATAAAAGGCCTTGGACAAAGAGCCTGCTACTGAAATGCATTTATAGATACAATCATTTAGTGAATGAAACCAGAAACCTTAACTTTTAATGCATTGCTTTTTTGGTTATAAATCTGGAACAAATATTGACCAATTGAATGGAAGCTTAATCACTTGGGAAAGATGAATTATCATTAAATATTACGCAGCATAATTTGCTTCAAACTTTGTATACTCTTTCGTTGAGCATAGGAATTATCTTTGAATTTTATTATAAATAAAATTCTACTTTAATAGCTGTTTTAATAAAGTTTTCGAGCAATGTATAATTGAAATTAATATATTTTGTAAGTTTAAATGTTAGAATAGGAGCTATTATAAATTAGCAGAGACGATATCGTATTCAATTGCTGTAACCAAAAAGTAAGTCAGTTTATTATAAATATAAATAAACGGATGATGTAATTAGTACTTGTGGTCAAATTGATAAGGATATTTTAAGAGATCCAATTTAAACCATAAACAATAAAAAAAGCAATGTTGATTAATTTAATAGGATCAGTTTAAGCAAATAAATTTGCAGAATATTGATTTTTTTAAAGCCCAAACTCTTTCTCAACACTAAATAAAATTACAGATAAAACAGATTCAGAATGAAGATGAAACAAAACAAATAACGAATCATCTTATCCTCAATACAATCTAATGGTCATACTTCAACTTCCGAGACTCGCTTTTTCTTATTAACACTGTTATTTCCGTTACGAAACTCCATAATGGCTTCGTAAGAGATTCTAAAGATTGCGAAACTGCATGTTTTAAAGAAAGCTATGGGCATATCGTACATCGAGATATATTGAGTTCTTATAGTACATTTGTAAGAAACCTAAATCGAATATCTGAAAAATGTGACAGCCACCCAATATTGAACTTCAAACTCTTTTTGATAGCCTAACGTAACTTTAAATTTCCCCTTCCATCTGCAAAAGTCTATAAGAAGAAAACTTTTTGCGACAGAACTATGATAATATCTTGATAAAAGTCTTTGAACATTTTCGAAGTATAGCTTTTACATCACCACCACATTATATGTCTATGCAATATATAGCGTTTATATACACTATATCATATAATATATAACTTTGTATCTAACACAATGAAGAAACAAAATATAATTAAAGAAAAGAGAAATATTCAAAAATTGGGAATTAGTAAATTTCATATTAAGTTCAAAAATTCCTTTATTGATTAAAAAAAAATTTTTTTTTAATAATTTTTCTTCTATTCTTTAAAAAAATAATTTTTATTTAGTTCCTTGTTTTCTTTACATTTAAATATATATATATATATATATATATATATATATATATATATATATATATATATATATATATATATATATATATAATTTTGTATGGCAGTCGCTCTCTTTTGACTTGTAACGGGCCATGACTGACTGGTCAAACACCTTTTTAATATAAACATTTTTGACTGTCCTAAATGCATGCTCTGTCACCTTGCGGAGGACACGGACTTGTCCCATATTTCCGTCTGTCCTGCGCTCATCTCCACTACTGTGTGTGGGCGCTACTGGGAGGCTAGGGCCCGAATGAAATAAGCATGTCACTATGCATTCTATTCTATTTATCTCTTTTTGCCTTGTTTTTCCTGTTATTTTATCCTTTTTGTTCTTTTAAATTGGCCTGCCATTGGAAATAAAAGAAAAATATATATATAATTTTGTATTTATATATTTTCTTGCATCTTTGCAATTTAAAAAGTATTTGAAACCTCTTCTAGAATGCAGATAATAGCTTTAACCTTAATTTTTAGCTTTATAAAGCAAATTTTATTCGATGCATTTCTTTAAAGTAATTTAAAACAGTAAAAACTCTAAATAAAAAAGTTTTTTAGGGGGGGGGGAGAAGTTACTGTTATGTTGCTCTAAAAGGAAATTTGCCTCCAAACTCGACAGTAAATGATTAATTTGATAAAAGTAAAATCATATATAATCAAATATGAATTGAATATAAGTGGAATAAATACGGCTCAAATTTAATCAGATTGTGATTTATATGCTGTCATTTTAAAAATGGATTGGTTTTTCATATTTCCGTATAAATGGGGACTAAAATTTTCAAAGCATTGTGATTGGAATTTCAGGATAGTATCGTGAGCAAAAGTTGAAAGCCTAAAGGGAAATAAACATTTAATTCCATTTCCATTTTATATTGATAAAGTGTATATATAATACATTCAGTTACAAATTCCATGTACGTACGTGTATCATGAGCATTATCCAATATCCATAAAACGATGGTGAATAATTCATACATCCATGATAATATGCTTCGTATAATCTTTCATGAAAGCTGCCATTTCAAGATTAAATTTCCAGTTAGATATGTGATATCACAATACTCTATTATCAATTCAATTAGTAAACTTTCTACTAATCCAATGACTATTTAGTTATTTATTTTGAATGTATGCCTGCCAGGTAACTTACAAACATCCTGATATCTTGATTTGAATTTTCCTGAAGCATCAAATGTTTTTAAAATTAATATTTTGAGAATCAATGAATGAGAATTTTGAATTTCAAACGATTACTCCTATTAAGAATGGTTTTTACAAGATTTTAAAATGAATATTATTAAAATTGCAATTGTTTTTATTAATTTTAATTCTTGATACCAAAAATTTAAACCAGGGTTGGGTTTTTACCGTCAAAAACTGGTTTTTGACATGACAGTAGTAAAAACCGTGTTTTTACCGGTAAAAACCGTCAAAAACCTACTGATATCTTTAGTTTATGGCATATAGCGGACAATGTATTATTTTCATATAATTGTCTTTATAAATAAATATTGTAAATGATTGCTATTGATTTTGCAACTATATACATGTATTCTTATAGAAGGATATACATTCATACAGAAATATTGTAATATACTTATTGAAAATAGTGATACTTACTTTTATCATTATAGCTTGATTTGCCAAGTATTCAAAATTTTGCACTTCTTACATGTTAGAAATAAACAAACAAACAAAAAAGCTTGGAACTATTAATAAATTCAAGAACTAAAAAGAAGAATTTAAAATTTGGCATTTCCTAAATATTAGAAATAAGCTAGACAAAACTATGGGTTTTCGACTTTTTTTGACGTTTTTGACTGAGGGGTTTTTGACATGACGGTAAAAACCATGGTAAAAGCCGGTAAGAACTGCCATGTGTCAAAAACTTGCCAACTCTGATTTAAACATGTTTTGTTAAAAGTTTCTAATGAACAGATGGGAACACCATTTGATTTTTAATTCTATCAGTCAGACATTACAGTAATCTACAGTTACACACCTTGTTTTAAAATTTGATCATGATGAAATAAAACATGCAACTCAACTTACTAGGTATCTCCTTTTGTTTTTAAGAGTAATTTTTGTACCAAAACATTTTTCATGTTGTTGTGGTAAATTTATTGTATGTTGATTTGCAAGGAAATTTACTTTTTTTTAATTTATTGTTGACATTTTCTGACCAGGCATTTCACTTTTGGGGAGGAGTGTAGGGAATTTCTTTTTAATACACAACTCTCTCATTATTTGCAGTGTTTTCATCAGATATTTTCAGGCATTCTTCTTCAGGCTCTTCAAGGCATTGTCACTAAACTAACATGCTTTCTATCTTGTTACAAACATCCGTGTTTGAAATACAAAAAATAGAAAGCTGATGACAATTTTTTTGCTATCTCTCAATTTTCCTAATACTTTCACAACAATTTTTTTATATAGCATACAGTGTAGTGCAATAAACGTCACATGCACATTTACCCCCCCCCCCAAAAAAAAGAAAGATGCTGATGTTGTCAAATAATCGAGCTACAAGGGAAAAATTCCGGATAAAATTACAGTAAAAAGCACCATTGCACCGGTTACCGGGATTTTTAACCATAAAATTAATTTGTACAGGAACATAATACCGAGTAAAAATCTGATATACTGTAATTTTTACAGTAATAATTACCGTACAATCACTGAATCACTCTAAATAAATTACGTAGAAATTACGGTATAATGTTTAACAATAGATTTTACTGATGACGCACTCAAAAAGCCGGTACTTTATACCGTAATTTGATCCGAAATTTTTCTAATAGGACATTAACAATTTCTAAGAAACTAGTAGCAACAGAAGCGTTATTTTTACATAAGATAAAATACATAAGAATAAAGACCTAAAATAATAAATGACAACATAGCAAAATTTAACATTCAACGCATTGAAATCATATTTTAGTGAAATAAGGAAAGTTTGTCCTCATAAAAGTATTTTTTTATTCTATTTTCAGCCGGCCTGGTGACCGAGTGGTTAGCGTGTCTGACTGCGGAGCCAATGGCCGCGGGTTTGAATCCCGCTCTGGGCATGGATGTTTCTCTCTCTGTGTTGTCTTCTGTTGTGTGAATGAGTGAATGTGGCCCACCCTATGAACGGGTTTGTGGCAGTATGGCGTGGGTAACGTTGCTCTCCTCCGTGACTTTGGTTCACCGGTGCCCACTGGGTAACGCTAAATGAGTAACAATTCTGGCATCTTCTATGGCAAAGAACGAAAAGTTCAGTGCCTGCCGTTATTAAAAAAAAAAAAAAATTCTATTTTCATTTTCTGAAAATTAGTTTATAAAACTGTTCAATGGAAGTAAGATATTTTTAACTAATTTAAATATCTTACAAATGTTAGAATGTTATATTCTTAAGATACCATTAAAGAAACAAATTTAAAAACAATAGAATAATATGATGGATGTAGAAGAAAATCAATCCTAGTTGAAACGAAAATACAGCCTCATTTCTGTAGCGATTTATGTATTCAAATGTGACAAAATATTTATCAAATTACTGCATAATTTGTCAAATGACTGTTTAATTTATGTATCCAAATGACTGTGCAGTTACAATTATAATTTATGTAATAAATCTAAATATACATTTATCGCTAATGCTTCATTAATAAAAATAATAATAATAATAATAAATTAAATTAAAATATATGAATTCTTCTCATATTTGTTTCACTTAATCTAAGCTCATTTTAGTCATTTTAGTTTTACAAATTTTTTTATTCTGAAAAAAAAATGTATTGTCAAAACTACTAGAATACGGTAATGCTCACCGTATTCCTGGCTCTATGGGAACACCAAAAAGCTCGGTATTTTTTACCGAAACACTCTGTTAGTAATTTTCGTTAAGTTAACAATAAAATATGGTTTCATAATATGTGATAAAATGTGATAATGTGACATGTCTTAGAACATAGAAAAAAAAAACATTTATTCAGTTAAAATTGCTTTTCAGTTTCGTATTGTTTACAAATCTGTGGTGTTGTTGTTGCTGGCCCACACGGTTAGCGGAGCTAAACCAAGTCCATGACTCCAGAGACTCTGAGTAAGTCTGTAACAAAAAGTGGATCTGAAAAGAGGTCCACTTTAGAGATATTTAGGCATTGAAGTATATGTTCAGGAGTAGCTTGTTGGTCGTTACACTTAGTGCAAACAGGGAAAACTCTTGAACCGTTACTGAACAACATAGTTCTTAGGTGACAGCTTCGAAATCTTGATATAACCGTCTGATCCCGCCTACTGCACTGAAGGGTCAGGCTGCCACCTGGGCGGTTGCACTGATACCAATGATGAACAGGAGGGGCCACAGGATCACGAAGCCTGTTAAAACGGGAGTGGAGCTAAGAGAAAGTCAGCGGTAAATCTGTGGTAATAATAACTATTGTTTTTAAAACTAGAATTTCTAGTAAACCGTTAGAATATAAATGAGGAAATTGCTAGTAAATAGTTTAAGTGCTATATATTTTGTTTTTTAGCCAGAATAAAGGGGTATTTTTTACCACAAATATCATTACCATACAATTAGTTAATATCCCAGAATTCGCTTGTTTGTGTAGTAAAAGCAACTTTCAACACTTTCTATTAAATCTAAAACAAATAAGGAAGTATTTTTAAAAGAAACTTCTGCTCAACTTATATAATAAATATAATTTGCCAAATTATATAAATACCATTTTGGAAACGGTAACAAAAGCTTCATTTACTACCCAAATAATCAGCAATTAAAATTTCAGAAATATACTTAAAAAAAAGTAAACATTATACATTTTAGCAAAATATAATTATAATATCTTTGCGTTTCCTATCTTTAAGTAATCATAATTAATAGCAAATAACTTTTACTAAAACTTCAAAAATGGATATAATTAAATTAAATTCATTTCCTATGACTAGAATTTTAAATTTTTCGGAAAATAAACAAGTATTGTAATAATTACTTTCTTTATTTTAAGTTGGTTTAAGTAAACAATTTTTCCATTGAATCATTTTTTTACAAGATGGAGTAATGTATATTTTAGCTTCCAATATTTCTTAATTAGGTTAATTTTCAGTTTTAAATTCCTCGGTATTATTGCATTTTGAGCACAACGAGAGATTTAAAAAAAAGGCAAATTTTGTTTAAAACTAATTTACACCAAGATAAAATTTGTTTTGATCTTAATCTTTTACGTATTCATATACATAATAAGTATACGTGTAAGCAGTAAATTTTCTCAATTAAAAGTTGCTAAGAAGTAATGGCTTAAACTAAACAACTTCCTGTGCATGTAATGCCTCATCATGAAAATTAATTTAACAACTGGGATGAATAATTTATTAATGGATAATTGAGATGTTATATTATTTTCTTATTATTAAAAGTTCCTATCATCTTATGAAGCATAAAAATTAAAAAAAAAAGGATTAATAATAATTATTAACATGAAAATTATTAAATTTCATCAATAATACATTCTAATTTTTAAAAAAAAAACAATTAGTCTAAGGTTGGTATTAAAACAGTTGTTATACATTTCCTTGTTAAAAAAAACAGTAAGTTGCTTTGTAATGGAGTTAAACAAAAAACGAAGGAAAAAGTAATTTATGTTTTTTTAGTAAGTAAAAAATTGGGGAGTTTTAACTCTCGTTAAACTTCCATAGTCCTATTTTTGAATCGATAACAATTGAAAAGTAAAAATACTATAATAACGGTTTTGCATTCATTTTTAAACTTTTTAGGCGAATTTAAATGTACAACTTATTCACTAGATAGTTTAAGCTTACTGTGATATTGTGTTTCTTTCGCAATTTGTTTCTTATGTCTTTTCTCTTCATTTACTTTAACTATAAAATACCAAAATTTCGTTCGAGTTCAGCAAAAAGTATATTTTTGTGAAAAATAATTATTAGTTTCTTCAAAAGTATTTATACAAAGTACTATTAGTTTGGTGAAAATTCAATTGGAATGTCGTAATTAAAATGTCGTAATTAATTAGAAGATCTAACTACGTAATAATACAGTGAGAAAAGATTGTTTTTAGGTATTTAATAGGAATAAAACGAAGATTGCAGTTCGTAGATTAACTTAAAAAAAGTAATCTTCCATACCTAGCATTTTTCAATTGTTTCACTTATTAAAAAACCTTAACTACCAAAGACGTGCAAAAAAACTATTGTTTAGTAAGTAGCACTAAAAAGGCACTAAAAAAGTACTTTTCCAAATTATCTATTATAATATTTGTTTTATTTCAAAAGATATATTGTATTTTTTTAATCAAGTAACTCTTTCTGTAGAATGCAATATTATAAATCATGAACAGTGAATCATTTTAAATACATTATAAACTAAATGCAAACAAGCAAACAATTATCAATCGAAAAATGTACCTTAAATTCAAATAAGAAGTTGTACTGACTATTTTTCTTAACTAAAAATTTCTTTAATTAAAAAAAAATAAATAATTAACTAGAACATTATTAAAATACATAACATTAATATTAAATCCAAGTGCAAAGTAATTAATTTCTAAAAAAACACATCTAATGAGTATTTATCACGAAATTTTATCATTATGGTAATTATTGAGAGTAACTTTCACATTTCAAAAGTTTTTTTTAGATATTAT
The DNA here is from genome assembly GCF_982258835.1 of Parasteatoda tepidariorum. NCBI lineage: Eukaryota > Metazoa > Arthropoda > Arachnida > Araneae > Theridiidae > Parasteatoda > Parasteatoda tepidariorum. The sequence continues at coordinate 81,327,571 of NC_141760.1, forward strand.
CCTACATTTTTAAATTTTATAAACATTACATTTCGTCATTTGATGAATAAAAATCGTATTAAAAACAAACTATTTTATTCCTTTAATTAATTTTCTACTTCATGTTTCACTTATTTATTTCAGCCATATTTTTAATGAAGGCGAAATAAATCCTACAGCCCATCTTTTTACTTTTATAATTTTAAAATAGTAAGTTTTTGCAATCGTCATAACTCTAATGAATTTTAATTAGCTGAACCTCTGAAACGTATTTAATGAATCCTTCGGGAAAATTTGTTTTTGTGCTTCGAGTGAATATATTTTTTTTCTTCTGAAAAAAGCAAAGATAATAAATTATTACTTATGTTATTCTTTCGCCTTAAAAACTTTATATCTAACTAAAAATGTTTGCAGGATAGTTTTAATTAAAATACTTATTTCTTTTTTAAGAAAACTCATGGTTGGATTAAAAAGTATTTATCGACTTATTCCTTTTCTTAACAAAGTTAATTTTAAAAAAGAAGAAGTGCAATTTAAAATTACTTGGTAATTGAATTATCATTCCTTAAAATCGAATTATCATTCAAAACGATATATTAAAACAGAAAGCACGAGCGTTTTCTAAGTTTAAATATGCTGTCCGACTTCAACCCTAACATTATGTATATACGAGGCTCATTCAGATAGTAAGTTTCCCTATTTTTTTTTAAAAAAAAGAACTCACACCTTCAGGAACATATTTATTGGCAACAAGTACAGCAATGTTTCAGCTATTTTTCAATATAGCCACCACCAGAATTGAGACACTTGTCGTATCGTGGAATCAACTGTTGTATCCGTCTGTCGTAGAACTCTGCCGCCTGTGAATGGAACCAGCGTGTGACAGACGTCTTCAGCTCTTCGTCGTTGCCAAAACGCTACCCGGAGGACAGGAATTTCCTGAGGTGTAAGAAATCATTGTCATAGAGGATCACAACACCTTCTGTAAGCATTCCACCCCTCTTGTTTTGAATGGCACGTCGCAATTTCTGCAGTGTTTCAATAAATGGTCACCGTTAATGTTTCACCACGTGGAAGAAAGTCAATGAGCAAAATTCACTTCCGGTCCCAGAACGCCGTGCTTATCACTTTCTGCACCGACAGCGTCCTAAGCGTTGAATTTTGTGATCGGGTGTCAGGTTTTTCGCCACCAGCCTGGCACACACTGGTTCCATTCACAGGAGGCAGAGCTCTACGACAAAAGGATACAAAAGTTGATCCCACAATACGACAAGTGTCTCAATTCTGGTGGTGGCTATGTTGAAAAATAGCTGAAACATTGCTGTACTTGTTGCCGATAAATATGTCCCTGAAAGTGTGAGTTCTTTTTTTTAAAAAAAATAGGGAAACTTACTTTCTGGATGCGCCTTGTACTATGCTTTACATTGCTATTGTAATTTTTTTTTAATTAAGTATACCTAAAAATGCATTAAAATTTATGCTTAAATGCTCAAAATTAATCGCATTTTAGCCAGAATAATGTTTTTTTATGAGAAAGGTCATTTCCAAACAGTGTGGTAATTTTACCAGAATTGTTTCCTCCTTGTACATCTTTCCTTAGAACTATAACTTTCATTTTCTTAGTGAACGATTTATCGGACATTGACAGAATGTTAGGGTGACAGGCCTTATACGACGTACCACGGAAAGGGATTCAGAGACCCACCTCCCCTACCTTACCATCTTTCTTTATTGGATGAATCCCAATACTTAACCATCAAAATATATGAGATTAGCCAATCATTAAAATAATAATAACCTAATAACTTAATCATAAAAAGTAATTGATTAGTGTTTAGTTATATATTACTTGAATGAAAACTAGGATGACCCTATTAGTTTTTCCACCATCTTTATACTAGAATCCTAGAAGAAAAATTGCTTATTTACTTACTTACTCATCGGCTTTAAAAATTACATAGAAAAATTGAGCATGGAAAAATTGTACAGTCTCATTCTCGAGATTAGAAGTTCAGAAAATGTTTCTCAATTAGAAAAAAAAACTCAATATTTTATATAAGTTTTTAGTATCAAGAGCCTTTTGTGATATTTTTAAAGGCACCTTAGATTAGATTGGAAACAAAACACTAAAACATTGATGTAACTGTAACAATTTTGAACAGATTATGTATTTTCAATAAATTTTTATTTGATGAGCAGTTATCAAGAGGATTTTGAAATAAAATATAAAAATACTTTTTATAAGCAACGAAAAGCAACATGTAAAAGAAATTTCATAAACAAATTATTTCTATTATGTAAAAAGAAGAAAAAATGGATCACAAAAGAGATGATATACTAAAAAGCAGAGAATAAACTCCATAAAGATCTAATTTCCCTTGCATCATTTTATAGTTTGAATCTTCTACCAGCAGGATCACTAAGCATTCATTGTTATTCAGATTCTTTTTCAATGAGATCGATGGACTTTTTTGAAATTTTTGGGAACTATTCATTTTAATGTTGTATTAAAATTGATTTTTTCGTTGAGTATTATATTTTACAAACTAGATTTTTTCTTATTTTGACTAATTTTGTATTAATCATTTTTGCAAAATAATATTTATTCCTCATATTTGACTTGAAGTAAGCAGAATAACTTTATTTATACTTATCATACAGTAGTGAGTATTTTTATTAAATGTTAACTTCTACTAACGCTTATATGCCCTCCCATCAATTTCGGAACCAGTTTTATTCGTGTTGATACACATTTAACTAGTCCAGCTATCCAGGTAGTTGCCATAAACCATGATTCAGGTACTCAGACTGCTTCAGAAATTAGAGATAATTTGATTTTTCTCGAGAATGCCAACAAAATTATTATGTTCCAGTGGATCCCTTCACATGTGGGAATCAATGGCAATGAAAAGGCAGACCAACTAGCAAAGGGACACTTGAACCACAATTTACCAAACTGATTCCACCAGACTCCCTTAAAAAACAATTTTCCAAGAAACTAATGACCGACCTAAAGCGCAACCAAGCAGTAAAATCCACCGGAAAACCCTGGGCTAACATCCAAAACAGTTGGAAGAAATTTTGTCACAGTTCTCGTAAGAAGGCTGTGGCAAACTTCAGACTCTCAACAGGCCATGACTGCTTGGCAGAGCACCTCAACAGAATAGGTATCCTTCCATCTAGTGAGTGCCAAATCTGCAATTCGGGAACCATGAACTCAGACCACTTGCTTGTATGCCCTTTACTGGACAAACAATCTCAAGAGCGGAGTGACCTCTGTAAACTTTACTGGGATGCCAGAGATCACATGAACTCTCTGTAAAGACTACTCCTCATTCTTCCCTGTGTATATGTATATGCGTCTCTTTTTCTTATAATCCATGGCTAGATAAATCTGGGCCAACTCCAAACAATCCCTGAAATGGGGAAACCATCAATGTAAATATCCCACGAACAGTGTTTTTCATACTCCATATAACGTAATAAAATGCCTTTTTATCAGAAGCCGCCTGAGTCTCTTCAATTATCCAGATTTTAAAGGTATAACATTACAAGCCGGGGCAGGGTAATGTTATGCCTTTAAATGCTAGTTAAATGATATTTACAATGCCTAAAAATGATATTTACATTGATGGTTTCCCGCTTTGCAGGGATTGTTTGGATTTGGTCCAGCTTTACCTAGCCATGGAAATTCTGAAAAAGACACACATTTTCGGCTGTCTTGAGATTGTAAAGGGAGGTTCTGAGAGGGAGTATTTTAATGCTTACTTTATCTACGAATTATTGCCTATTAACTTCAGAAAATAATCTTTTCTCTGGCCTTATCTGGGGGGATGTAATATAGAATTCCTCATAAAGAGTCTTTCTATATTAACTGATAAGCTTAAAACATATGTTTCTTGTCAAGTTTAAGATGTAGAAGTCGGTCTCTCACAAAGAGCCATAAAAAGTCAAGATAAACCAGATAAGGCCAGATAAAAGGTTATTTTCTGAAATTAATGGGCAATAATTCGTAGTAGGAATACACATTAAGATCGTCTCAAAAGTTCCCTGAATCAGAGTGGCGTGATCCCTTTAGCGAATCAAAACCTTTAAATTTTATCAATTGAATGACGTTTCATTGAGATGAGAAGATGCTTGCTACGCCCTCCCCTTTAGAACCTCACTTTAAAAGCTCAAAGCAGCCAAAAAATGCGTCTCTTCTTCATATAATCCATGGCTAGATAAATCTGCGCCAACTCCAAACAATCCCTGAAATGGGGAAATCTTCAATGTAAATATCCCACGAACACTGTTTTTCATACTCCATATAACGTAATAAAATTCCTTTTTATCAGAAGTCGCCTAAGTCTCTTCAATTATCTAGCCTTTAAAGGCATAACATTACATGTATATATTTTTTTTTACTTTAATTGTATCTTTGTGTTCTTTTTGTGTTAATCTGCGTTTGTCGTGTGTTTTCTTAGTTTGTTAATGTAATTTTGTTCCTTTTACTCCTTGTTTATGTCCACTAAAAGCTGAACATTGTATATGGATTAATATTTCCTATAAAGCCATATGTAACAACATATTTAACCAGATTTTTATATTCTAACAATTTCTTCGTCCTGTAATAAATTGAAATTTATTATAGTTTTTTTTTTGCAATACTTTTAAAGATAGGTTATTTTTCTGTAGATGGCACCACTACGGTAAAGGTTAAATTCAATCATAATGATATTTTCTTTAGAAATTTTGAATTAGTCTTTTAAAATGGGATTTTTGGGGTGAAATCTATGAAACTAAATTTATTAATATTTATTGAGGATAGTAGGATAATTTCTATGGGGTATTGGTGAATTTATGACGGTTTTTCTCAGGGACCTTTTTTTTCTGGTTCTGACGTCCGCCGGATGCGGGATGACTCTGGACGTGGTAAACAGGTCAGTCTAGATTCTTTCGCCTGGTTGAAGGGAGGATAAAAGAGAAGCGACGAATGTGGCTAAAAGCAGTAGCAGTAGTAATCAGCAGTAAGCAGTTAATCAGAGCAGTATCCTGGGGATACGGAGTTTGTCCGCTGAAGGAGTGGTTCGTGACAGTATCTCGGAGATGGTGGATCGTAACCTTAGGGAAAGCTAAACTGAATTCTCTAGCGGGAAGGACTACAGAGATTAGCCAAGAGATCCTCGAGACGATGGGCCAAGTCCGAGGGAATCTATGCTGGATGTCCGGTGTCCCCCTTCTACATGCCTAAGTCGCTTGAAATTAGAATAGCTGGAGAAATTTCGAGATCCTAGCCGAGGAGTTTGTCTATGAGTTCATCTACCTTTCCGGTGGGCGGTTCCAGAGAGCAAACAGTAAATTCTTTTGGGTACTTATAAAACTTTAAATTTTATTTCGTTAACATTTTAGAGGAATCATTTACCGAAAATTCTGAACTGTTATGTTGTGTTTTTTTTTATGTAGGAGAGCAATCAGTATTTAAGTGTAATTTATAGATATCATAAACCAAGTCTGTGTTTTTAGAAATGTTAAATGCAGTTCTTATTTTTTAAATGTCTTTTTTTGAACTGTAGAAATTGAAGGTTATGCTTGAGTGTTTTAAGGTTGCATTTTTGTTTTAATTAATGTATAAATGTTTATTCCCATGTTAGCATTTGGAAATGTGTGAAAATATGTTTTTTGAAGATTTAGAGGTGCAATAAAAATGAGTTTTAAATGTTAAAAGTTTTTTGTAATTCATTAGATATTTGTCTACTAAATAACCTGGGTAACCGTTACTAAATTTAAATTTTGAGATCGCAGCCAAAGGGGTAAGGGTACAAATTGGTGCCGTGACCAGGATAGGCAAATTTAATAGAAAGGGCCTAAATTGGTGCTGCAATCTTTTGCATTTCCAGATGCTAACATTTGACTTTTATGTGTTTTAAAGTTGTATCATATTTGAGTGTATTTATATATTCCCAGCTTTTGAAATAGACGTAAACAAGTTCGGATATATTCAATTAATAGTGTGTTTGTGAAATTTGAGTTGTAACCGAATATGTGTCCTAAAGATAAGCTTTCGCCACAGGATGGTCAAACGGGTGTATTTATACCTGGTCATTTTTCTCTTTTGGCGTTGCAAGTACTCCGGCACTGTTAACATATGGTAGGGAATTAACTTTACAGCTGGAATTTCTTAGGAACCATGAACCTTTCTCTTATGCGGGTGCTGAGGACTTTGCCCAAGATTTACTTGGTAAATTGCATAGTACTCATGCATCAGCGAGGGAAAATCTAGAATGTTCTGCGGAAAATAGAAAAGCTCGTAGAGACAAAAACGTCAAACAATATAATTTCCAAGCAGGGGATGAAATATACTGGTTCAATCCTGTGTTAAAGAAAAACCAGTGCAAGAAATTTGCTAAATTTAATGAGGGCCCTTTCAGGGTGATTGAAGTCATATCTCCGGTCACTTTGAAAATCCAACATACAAAAAATTTTGGCTATACTAGGGTTGTTCATGTGGAGAATGTGGCAAAGGCGGAGCAAAGATTGGAAATTTTGCGATCCAGAGATAGTGGGTTCGGTGACCAAATCAGTGGCAGTATAGATAGGGAAAGAGTAGAGACACCTGCTCCAGAAAATCTACTGTATGAGACAGGTAAATTCGTGCCTTTTCCGCAACCTCGTTATAACTTAAGACAACGAGTAAATGGACGGGTCATAAGAAATTAGAATTTGTAAGAAAAGTGTAACTAAATTTTTCTTGTTTTAAATTGGGTTATAAATGTTTTAGGGTGGAATGTCAAATGTTCTCCAAATATGGAGGAGGAGTTTATACCTGGCGGTGTATATTTTGGTTACATAAGCCGGAATGTAGTAGGTCGGTGGAGACTGTTTTTTTTTTCAGGTGGACCACGGTCCTTTTATGTACATAAGTGTGAAGTGTAGGTCTCCACTGGCAATTGTAGTGATGTATGTAATCAGTCAAAACTGGGTTTGTCCCATTTTTGTTTTTTTTAATGTTATTTTGAAAATATAGATTATGAATGTTTAGATGTTTAAAATGTGGTGAAAGTGGAAGATTGAGAACGTTGCTGTACAATCTTTTCCTGACCCCCTATGGGCCGCTTGAAAAGGTATTACTAAGTGTAAATCTGAGTTGTAATGTTTTTTAAAGTTAAGTGTAGTTTAAACTACTTTGGCGCATATTTGATTCCTCTTTTCTGTTTCCTTGCAAGGTGCACATTGTTAGGGACAGATTTGATTTTAGTGATAAATATCTAAAAGTAGGTTTAAAGCCGCGTGGTGCTTTTGGAGATTTTGAACTTTAAGTAGGAATTTTTTATGAACAGCTTAGAGAAAAGGAAAAAACGGAATTTTTTGTGTTAGACCAGTAATGTAGTTTTCTTGGTTTCTTGAAAATGCTCCAGGTTATTTTAACAAATAGTGCTATACTGTTTCAAAAAAATTAAAAGTATTTTAATTTTTTTTTCGGTGAGGCGATGGTATTGTAATAAATTGAAATTTATTATAGTTTTTTTTTTTGCAATACTTTTAAAGATAGGTTATTTTTCTGTAGATGGCACCACTACGGTAAAGGTTAAATTCAATCATAATGATATTTTCTTTAGAAATTTTGAATTAGTCTTTTAAAATGGGATTTTTGGGGTGAAATCTATGAAACTAAATTTATTAATATTTATTGAGGATAGTAGGATAATTTCTATGGGGTATTGGTGAATTTATGACGGTTTTCTCTGGGACCTTTTTTTTGGTTCTGACGTCCGTCGCATGCGGGATGACTCTGGACGTGGTAAACAGGTCAGTCTAGATTCTTTCGCCTTGTTGAAGGGAGGATAAAAGAGAAGCGACGAATGTGGCTAAAAGCAGTAGCAGTAGTAATCAGCAGTAAGCAGTTAACCAGAGCAGTATCCTGGGGATACGGAGTTTGTCCGCTGAAGGAGTGGTTCGTGACAGTATCTCGGAGATGGTGGATCGTAACCTTAGGGAAAGCTAAACTGAATTCTCTAGCGGGAAGGACTACAGAGATTAGCCAAGAGATCCTCGAGACGATGGGCCAAGTCCGAGGGAATCTATGCTGGATGTCCGGTGTCCCCCTTCTACATGCCTAAGTCGCTTGAAATTAGAATAGCTGGAGAAATTTCGAGATCCTAGCCGAGGAGTGGAGTTTGTCCATGAGTTCATCTACCTTTCCGGTGGGCGGTTCCAGAGAGCAAACAGTAAATTCTTTTGGGTACTTATAAAACTTTAAATTTTATTTCGTTAACATTTTAGAGGAATCATTTACCAAAAATTCTGAACTGTTATGTTGTGTTTTTTTTTTTGTGTAGGAGAGCAATCAGTATTTAAGTGTAATTTATAGATATCATAAACCAAGTCTGTGTTTTTAGAAATGTTAAATGCAGTTCTTATTTTTTAAATGTCTTTTTTTGAACTGTAGAAATTGAAGGTTATGCTTGAGTGTTTTAAGGTTGCATATTTGTTTTAATTAATGTATAAATGTTTATTCCCATGTTAGCATTTGGAAATGTGTGAAAATATGTTTTTTGAAGATTTAGAGGTGCAATAAAAATGAGTTTTAAATGTTAAAAGTTTTTTGTAATTCATTAGATATTTGTCTACTAAATAACCTGGGTAACCGTTACTAAATTTAAATTTTGAGATCACAGCCAAAGGGGTAACGGTACAGTCCCTATTACAACTAAAGAACAAATAAGGACCCTGAACAAGTTAACTCTTTTTTTTGCACCTACACATACAGAGTTATCCATACCTATAGTGACTATAGAACAACTATGGAGTTAAGATCCGGAATACTTCCAGGCCACTCTAAGACTTTTCTTTTTCTTCTTTCTTTTGGATCAAGTACTCCTTACTCTCTTTTTATCAATTATGGTACGGATCTAAACCTTGTTTGAAGAAATTGCATCTTAGATTCTTGTTTAATCAAAGCAGCGTTAAGAACGAATCTAGTCTGATCATAGTAACTAGTTCAAAAGCACCAGGACTGGACGATTTTCTACTTGCAAATCAGACCGAAATCATTTTGAACTGATTTGGTTCGGTCACAGTCTGCAAATAAGAATGGGCGTTGCACGATAATGGCTTCTACTTTGAAAAAAGATACACTGTCTGAAGTTCATTGTCTGAAAATGGACTCGGAGCCACAGTAACTCAAGGGGTCTTTGCCAATAGCCTTAACTTCTCATTGAAGTGACACAGGTTCGATTACCAGCAGTGGCTGGTTGACATTCTGCTCTTGGCTCACACGGACAACAGTACTAAGAAAAAAATATTCTCATTGGTAGAAGGATCAGGGTTTAGCGGTTACCTTTGCGGTTGAAGTAACCGTGGGAGAATTTTGTAATTTACCTTTCCATGTTACGCAAATGCAGATTAGTTCCATCAAAAAGTCCTCCGTGAAGGCAGATTTCTCCCAAAGCTTGATTCAGGAGTTTCTTTGTCTTCTGAATTGAGTTTAAAATTACAAGGCTATGGAGTTGAACATTAATACTCGTAAACTCAGATTTGGGTCGGCAGTTCCATTCCATTGGAAAATAAAATATTAAAAAAAACTCCTTGTTCTTATCATTTCGTTGACTCGTTGTTTTTATCATTGTTTTCCATCTTTAGTAGCTGTTCACATTCCTGCAATTTTTTATATTTCTATATTTTTCCTTTCCTTAAATATCAAAATTTATTCTTGATTCAATAAAAAAAAAATTCGCGATTGTAACAAGACATATTGTTGATTTCGGTTGGCAAAACATTTTACATCCTTTATCAAATAATTTTTTATTAACTGTTACTCTTATTATCTGATTAAAAACTTCATTCGCTACAAAATATGTAAAAGGGATATAACAGTCGACATGTTACAAGCTCTTAAAAATAGGCCCCAAGACTTGTCAGACATGAATGAGAAGAAACAAAACTGAATCGAAAGATAAAACGAAAAGTTGCGAACGAAAAATGGAAAAATAAATGTCAAAAACAAAACGAGAAAAAATCTCAGTCGCCGAGAGTGAAAAAAATGATAAACAGAACAAAATATAATAATAAAAAAGTGGCCGAGAGGGGTGAATCAAAGTCAAATATATTTCCATGTGCTATGGAAAGATGGTGAGAAACTAATTATATTACAAACTACTTATGTTTTTTTTTCCTTCACCTCTTTCAAGTCTTGATAATTAGCGCCTATTTTTGAGTGCTTAAAACATGACGCCTATTAATTTTTGAAGCGAATGACGTGATAATCAAGTAATATCTCACCACTTTAGTTTCTTGGAGATTATTTATTTAAAGTGACTGTTATTATTAGTATTTTCTTTTTACTTTGAATATGAATTACTGTTCTGAAATTAAAAATAGATTAAGCATCTTAAAATAACTATTAAATCAAACTTTATCTATCAGAATATTATGTTGCAATTTGGCATCATTTACCATAATTTACTCAAAAAAATTTTTAAAACAAAAAATACCGATATTTTTGCAGAATTTCTTTCTTTACTATTATTTTTATTTTTATTTCAATTTTACTTCAAACGCTAATTTAAATCATTAGTATAAAATACTAAAGGAATTTAACACCATGAAATATGTGTTAAAATCGTAATACTAAACTAGTCTCTGATATTTATAATGTATTATAACAGACGCAAACCACTTCTAGACATTTCTAAATTGAAAATTTCAAAGATACTGACAGCAACATGATCCGCGATCTTCCCCACCTCGAAACGTCAAAGAGTCTCATTTCCTCTTCATCGCACATTTCTTTTTCTACTAACTATTAAATCAAACTATAACAAAAAAAATAATGTTACTTTTTGACATCATTTACTTTATTTTCAGCAACATTTTTTAAAAAATTATACACATAATTTTAAAAAAGGAATTCCTTCCATTGTTATCATCATTATTATTTCAATTTTACTTCGAAGGTTAATTTAAATCACTAATATTGAACATTAAATAAATTTAACATCATAAAATATCTTTTAAAATCATAATAAAATACGCTTTGATATATATATATAATGCATTATAACAGTCGAAAACTACTTCAAGACATTTTTAAATCGAACATTTCAAAGATACTGACAGCAAGATGATCCGCGATCTGCCTCACCTTTAAATGTCAAAGAATCTTATTTCCTCTTCATTGCACATTTTTTTTCTAACGAGAAACTTTTCGCCGATAAAAAGTCACCTTTCATAAGTTGACTAGACAGTTAAAGTCTCTAATAAATGACTTTTCAACTTATTAAACGAGCACGTTGCTATACTTTTTTATACGAAATCTTTTATATCACTTTCCAAATTATGAAACGTCATATTCAAGTAGGAAAGAATTTTATCTTTTTATTAAGCAATTCTTTATTAAACTTACAGGACTACTTGAAGTTTTCAAAGTTTTATTCATTGGCAATTCATTAAAGTAAATATTTAAAAAAAACTACTTCATTAAATTTGTAAGCTTCAGAGCTATGCTAACCTTTATGAAAGTTGTTTCACTAAGTCCTTTTTCCTTGGGGATAAATTTCAAATTAATCTTTAAATTTTTTGAGTTTCAGATAACAAAAACATTCTATCATTTATACTTTAACAAAATGAAGATATTAATAAAAAACTATTGCGACTAATCCCTATGAGAAAGCATCTAACAGGCAAAATTCAGCATTAAAAATTATGGTTAAATGAAAAACACTGTTTTTTTTTTGTTTTTTTTTTACACAACCACAACCTGTTTACAGGGCGGGTCACATTCACACACTAAGCAGAAGAGATCTAGAACACACAGAGAGAGAAAGAAACATCCATGCCTTGCCCGGGATTCGAATCCAGGACCTTTCCGATGCAAGGACAGTTCTCTGCCCCTACACAGGCCTGTCGGCACGATTTCGTTTGTTAACTAAGTATTAATGTTAATTTTCCATATATCATAAAAAGATAACATAATAAAAAGATTAGATAACTTTTAAATTTTAGATAAAATAAATATTGTATAGTTCATATTTAGGAAAATGAATACTGTTAATTAAAACTATTGCAACTTATCCTAAAGAGGAATTGAGACAGCATTAACCGGCGGCAGATAAAATTCAGCATTTAAACTTTAAAAAATAATATTTCATTGGTTAACTAGTAATCATTATTTTCCCACTGTATACACTGGGAAAAAATTAAAGTCAAAACTACCAAAGTATAGTAAAATTTACCGTGTTTTTGGCTCTATGAGAATACCAAAACGCTCAGTAATTTTTAATGAAGCGGTTTGAAAATGATTTTCCTAAAATTAACTCTAAATATCTATATTATATAAAACGCTAATACGTACGTATGCATCAATAAAACCGATGATATTTCTTTTCTCGCGTTGGCAACAGTTTTCATTTTTAATTGATAGGCTTCGGCGCGCAAGAGCACGTAGTGAGCATCATATGGCTGATCTATATTATATAAAACGCTAATACGTTTTAAATGATAGGCTGCGGCGCGCAAGAGCACGTAGTGAGCATATCATATGTCTAATCGGGTGAATTCTCACCGAATTATCAAAAAATTCTCACAAAATTATTCATCGAAGCCGATGCTTTACATCCGGCTTTCAGTACTATTTCATATTGTTTTACAACACATGGTTTTAGCCCTCTGGTGGGAAAGACTTTAAAACAAAACTTACAAAAGTTACTTTTCTCAACAACTGAAATTTAGAATAGTGTGATTAAGAAAAATATGTGAACTGTTTGCAATTTCAAATTAATATTGAAATGCACAGGTTTAGAATTTACTACAGTTAAAGTTTTCGGAAATAGTATACAAAAGCAAGATGTTAAGAACGTATCCAATGCGCGAGCAAAGCGAGCATCGGATTGAGAAGCAATCCGAAATGAACTGCAAAAGCAGTTCCGGGGATACGAGCGCCAGCGAGGAGGGGGCGAAGCCTCCTAGTGATTTTATAATATTTGGTAAGTGAGGGAAAATTTGATAATTTTGTCATGATATCTTAGAGCAAAAAATCATTCATTTTTCTACTTTGTACTTTTTAAAAAACTTTTTGATGATTAGAATTAGAATTTTGATGCCAGAATTTCTAGTTAACCGTAAATACATGAACGGAAAATTTACCAAATGAATGGTTTAAATTCCAAGTACTTTATATTTCATCACCAGAGTTGTGTTTTTTTTCCAGAATTGTCATTACCAGACAGCACAAGAATTTTTTTTCTCCGTTTGTTATTAAAAGATAGTTACTTTTATATCTAGCATTCTCATAGAACAGAAAAATCAGATGAAAGCTGAAGATGAAGAAGTTTATGCAAGTTTAAATTAGCTTATGAAAGTTAAATATCTAAGTTTATAGCAGTTATTTTGTATATATTTATGTCATATTTGTATATTTGGGTGACTTCACTGTTTAAACTTAACTTTTATATACGTCGTATATTATTCAAAAATTAACGCAATGCAGTAAGCAATAAAAAATTTATATAAGCATCTCGATTACAGGTTTTGTTTTTGACCATGTTTATATTAATTTTTGTGAATACATTTTCCTATCATCACTGTAATTTAAACCTCAGTTTTATACACGTCGTATTTTATTCAGTAAATTGCTCACTGCTGTAAGCAATAAAAATTCATATAAGCATCTCGATTACATGTTTTATTTTAAACCTAGTTTACAGAGAAAACATACCTACATTTATCAAGTAAATTTTTATCTTCGAATTTAGAGTATTTTATTTCCTTATTTAGTGTTTTACAAAGCAGGCGCTAAGAATTTTTTAACTCAGGGAAATAGTTCCAGAGATATGAAAAAATTAACAAAAAGTATAAAACCGCACTCTGGGAGTTTTACTATAGTTACATCTCGAAACGAATCAGGTCATAACTTCTTGAGTATTGCTGTTCCGCTTAAATTGTAAGGGTCCTATGAAAAGTAAATATGTTTACTTTTCATAGGACCCTTTATTAGATCCAAATTAGATCCAAGTCCTATGAAAAGTAAATATGTTTTCTCAGAGAAAGAAATTTTTTTGTTGTTTAGTTTTCTAACTTATCAATTCGGGTGCAACAGTTAGCTAATATATCTCATGTTGACATCAATAACCATGATTATTGCAATATAGTTAGTAAAAGCTTTCTTTTATGTCTTAATGGTACTGGTTTACTATGAATATCACTCTAAAATTTTGAATGCACAGGTATTTTATATACTGAAATGTTGCAACATAAAAAAAGGTTTTTATGTATTTAAGTTATGGTTTATTTACTAGGATTAAAGGGTCAATTAGTACATAAGAACCCAAACAGTATTTCGCAGAAATCTTAACAAAAGTTCCGTAGTAAAAAGAATATATTTATTCAGATAAAATTTTGCTGCTTTACTTCGTAACAACATATCGAACGCTTTAAGTATTTAACGTGTCTTATGTTCACTCGTAAAATCGTTGTAGTTAATAAAAATCCAATATTTAAAAAAAAGCTGTTTTTATACTCTTATGGTTTACTATTACATAAGGGTTAATTAACTTATGCGAAGAACATACAAACCCTTACAGTAGTAAATCAAATCCCTGACAAATGTAAGTTTTCATGCACAATTTTATAACCTATGGTATCGAATGCTGTCTTAAGCCAAATAGGCATGTTCACCCCTAAAACTATGAAAATTGCATTGTAGTACATAAAAATCTAGCCTTAAGTTCAAAGCACTTTTAGAATGCACTATTTTTATTTTTCACTTTGTATTTGCAAGCAAATATGTTTTTTATGAATTTCATAAAGTATGTTAAAACGTATGTAACGTATGTTTTTTTTAATTTGCATGTTAGTATGTAATTCAAAATTTACCTTAAACTTAGACTTGATATTTATCGCAACATAATAATAAAATAATTAATTTTAATTCCTATTTATATCTATAATTAACAATTTTATCTTAATCAGAATGATACTATGTTTACCAGAATGTTTTGCAACTCTGTAAACATTTGCATAAATCTAGTTTTCGCTATTAAAATCGCTTCCTTAAATATGTGCTTCATTAAACTGCAAAATATGCAAACATATAAGATATTTTTTTCTTTTTCTTTCGAATTAATCATATTTATTCCACAAAAGGTTTTAATATTTTTAAATAACTTCATTTCAGCATTTAAGAACTATTTTTTCCATTTTTAAAGAATGCTGAGTATCCTTAATCAAAAAAATAAATAAATAATAATAATGAATAGAAAGTTTTTAGAAGATATAATATCTCATTGATGGGATTTTGTTTTCAAAAGTAAAAAATTTTAATTATACGAAATAAATCCTATAACTCCGACATGTAATCAGAGATTCTTAAGCATATCCAAAAGATAAATATTAATTTAAAAATGGAAAAAAAGCTTATTCATTCTTTACAGGTTATTTTACATTTAGATAATTGCTCCGAATGGAGAAATTTTTACTAATTTCGAATTTCTATGAAACTTAATATACTTAAAGGAAATGCATTGTAATTTTAAATATTTTTTTTAAATTTAAATAGAATTCATGGTAGCATTGATAATTATTTATATGACTGTAGTAAACGAAGAAAAGCGTACTTATATTTAATTGAATTTTGAAATAGTTTTTTTTTGTTACTTAAAGATTAATAAGGACTACAAAAACTTTTCTCCGCTCACTGTTTAGAAATATTTTAAAACTATTTGAATGATAGCATTTTGTGAAATATTCATAAAATTATTACATTTTAAAAACTGAAATGACTACTATAAAAATGTACTATAAAAATAATGAGAAACCAGGAGAATATTATGACTTTTCTCGCGGAATTTCCTATTATGTAAGACTTTATTTCATAATAATATGTTTTGAGACAGAAGTTTATTTAATTACACCATAATGAGTGTTAAGTTTCAGCAACTTATCTTCTCTTCCATAATAAAATATCTTTCCTGATCAAAAATGAAAGGAATTAAAAAAAAAAATTCGTCAGAAACGTATAATTTACTTCCACGCGAAAAAGTTTCATAAAACAAGTTATTAAACAAAAGTAAACTAAATAATTGTACTGTTCACTATCTTGTTACTTTTTAAACATTTCAAGTAATATATATTTTTTTTCCTTCTTTTTTTGTATACATTATTTGTACAGAAAAAATAGTCACTTAAAGTGTTCTACATAAATAAAATATAATATTAATATGAAGCATAATGCAGATAACAATCGAATAGAAACATAAATCGAAATAAATAAATTTAGAAAAAAAATAATAAAACTGTTAAAATTTCAAGGGTCTGAGAACGTTTACAATTAGTATGGTTAAAAAACCATTTATACAAAAATATACGCTTTGTAAACCATTTACAACAAGCATGGTTTCAAAATCTTAAAAACGAAATTTAGTTGAAAATTGAATCTATGCTTTGCGTTAGAGTTAGGTTATGGTTGAGTTGTATTTTATCAAATGAACCGTGGAATTTAGATTAATTAGTTTATCTGATAGTTTCTCCTATCGTAAGAGACAGGAAATATTAGATTTTTTTAAAGCTGCCATCTATGCATGAATGAGAGTATCGTACTCTGAGAGTCCAGGGTCACAAATTATGATTGCAAATTGTGAGGGGTCGCCACACGTTGAAAGAACTGAAGGAAATATTGCGGTTTTTACTCTCGGACTCGAATCCCTGTTCTGTCGGTACTGAAAGTGACAGTTTATTATTGAATAATCTGATCAATAATCGATAAAAATTCTTGTTGTATAGTAGTATTAGGTGTAAGTTGTTAATAAACGGTTTTTTCACAGTTAACATTTTAAATGCCATCTCATTTAGGATTATTAAACTGTTTTGTTTGAATATTTTTTTTAAATGGTGGGCACTTGGAACTATTGTCCATTGGCCTCAGGAAGTTCCAGAACTGCTGCCCTCTTTTCGTTACCCAGTGGGCACCTGTGGCGAAGCCACGGCCGTGGAGCAGAGTCGCCCACGTCACACAACCACAAACCCGTTTATAGGGCGGGTCACACTCACACATTCACACACAAAGGAGAAAAAACATAGAACACAAAAGAGAGAGAAAGAAACATCCATGCCCAGAGCGGGATTCGAACCCGCAGTCACTGGCTCCGCAGTCAGGCACGCTAACCGCTCGGCCACCTGGCCGGCTGGTTTGAATATAGAAAAATAACAATTAAATAAATTTTTAATTAACCATTTTTACAAAAAAAAATTTACAATGAGAAGGTTTAACGATTATAAAAATAAATTGCATATTGAAAACATTTACTTTTTTCCAAATATATATTTTTTTGAAAAGTTAAATTCCAAATTCTCATAAAACGTATTTATAGTCAATACCTTATAAAATATAATTAAGTATATATAATTAAATATATATACCTTATAAAATATAAATAAGTCAATACGATAGTTATTTATATTTTTTTACAAGATGAGTGATGACTATACCGTTAAAGTGAGTAGTTCTGGAATCTTTTTTTTTACTCTTAATTGATTCATTATAGAAAGTTCAAAACAAACACATACCATGAAAATGTTTGAGCATAAGGTAATAATTAGATTAAAACCGTTCGAAAAAAAATATTGCCTAAATTACATCAATATGGTAAAATTTACCTTGTATTTGAATACCAAATGGGGACACTAAAACAAACGGTAATTTCTACCAAAGCGGCTTTCATTTTGGCAAAAATGAAAATAGTAATAACGATTTATAATGTGCGTTAAATATTCGTAAATGAGGTAAAATTTGGTGATTTTATCTTGTAGCTTGGCATAAAAACTATTTATTCCGCTAAATATATACCAGTTTTGTATGTTGAGTTATTATTACTGTAAAAATTACAGATATCAATTTTATTTTGTTCCGTAACATGTTCCTGTAGAACTTGATGCTACGGTAAAAAGTACCTACATCCTGAGAGCAGGTACTTTTTATAGAAACTATTTTCACAGTGCATTTTACACCGAACTACTTAACAACTAGCGTAAATGAAATGTCTTCGTGTTTGACTATACTAGGAGCTGTCTTAGGTTCTTGGTGTAGTGAAATGCCAAAAACCAATATTTATCGGTGATTTTTCACCTCCCTCTCTGATGTAAAGTAAGTGCCCCCAGTTTCGGTGTATTTTTATGTGGCTAATCTATTGTAAAGTATTTGCCACTGTTTTTGGAGTTATAAGCTAATATTTTTAGCGTGTAATTTAGTTTAGCTTAGAACATTCTTTCTGCTGATTTGACATAACATCTAAAACATTTGCGCGTACTGTAAATACATAAAACACATTAACCAAAGTTTATTTTAATGACAAAATACGCTTATATTTATACACTAAGATAATTATTGATTTTCATAAGCTTAGTTATTTTTTAAATATTGCATTACTTTCATCTTTAAAACTGAGTCAGAATTTATTGCAAATTCGTTTAAAAGTTTTTCAAATAATAAGACCATTATGGGCTTAAACCATAACTCATTTTTCATAGTCTCCAGGGGGTTAATTGTACATCAACATTCGGAAAGAAACTATTGAGATTAGGAATTCTGCAAACATTTATCTTCGTATTTCATATTAATCTTACTTTTCTTGAATCGAATTATCGGAGTCTTATTCCCACAAGAAAAGCATAAATACTTTAACGAGTGTCTTTTTTTTTCTCTTTTCAGAAATCTCCCGTGCGTGCATTGAAACGTTAAGCATGTTCAAGGTAATATAAACTATTTTGTGTTCTTTATATTACTTAAGCGATAAGCTTTTTCTTATTTCGCTTTTTTACGAAAACATTTTTTAAGCAGTCATATATTATTTTAACATATTATATAAATGTTTCAATCTTATTTTGACCCTCTGAGATTATAATATCATACTGTAAGAAATTTCCTTTTGAAATTATGGTTAAATAACCGTCAGAAATCTGTTCACTTAAATAAACACAAATTTTTCCTACCTTTACAGTTTCGAAGTTGTTTACAACTAGTATGGTTATATAACCGTGAATATAAAAGTATACAGTTTTTAACCATTTATAACCAGCGTAGTTTCAAAATTATAAAAAAGATACTTAACTGTGCATAGAAGCTAGACCTTCAGTAAGGTAATGAGCATTGGCGAGTGCAGGGCACTGGAATCTCTTCCTACGTTAAAGAAAATTGAGGAATTATTGTGATGTTAAAGCTGATGGGAATCGAACCCCCGTTCTGTCTGTCATGAGACCGATGAATTAGCCTTCTCGGCTATAATAAGTGCACAGTTGTAAGGAACTAAGTGGGTTCATTAAGTGGGTCAATTTTAAAACTAAGTTGGTAAAGTTTTGTTTTATTATCATATTATAAAATACAAGTAAAAATTACGTATTTTAATTTTGTTACTTTTGAATAATTTTTTGTCGTGTTTTTTAGTTGTGTTTTTGTAAGAAATTTAGACATAATTGTACCACATAATAAATGTAGAAATCATTGAAAAAATATTTGTCATGTGCAAATTTGTATCATTTAAGCTTCATTGGTTTTCATATGGTTTTTAAGATATGCTAACCTACTCAAAGCTTTACCGTTAAAGGCAATGACATCATGAAATGCATATCCGTTTTATAATAAATATACTTATGTTTTGATTAGTATGACAAGTATCATAAGTGTAAAACAATGCAAGATAGAACACAGCTCGAAATATTTAAATATTAAAAGCTAAATAAATTTAGAATCTAATTTAGAAATTAGAAATATAAACGAGTTTAATTAATTTGTATTAAATAATTCAGCAATAGTAAAGGTTTAATTGTTTTCTTAATTGCAATAACCACTCTTAGTGTTAGAACAGGCTAAATTAAAATGGGCTATCTGTCAATTGAATAAATATGAAGTTAAAATTAAAACTTAAGAAGCATTCCTATACAAAAAATAGTGAATAAAATGAACAATAAACCTGGCATTTTTAATTTCCATTTAACTTAATTTTTAAATAAAAAATTGCAGTAATAAATATGATCTCCTCAACTTTCAAAAACAATTTCTCAGAAAGACGCCTTTTTCAATGAAAAATAGTTCTCAATTTTGAATGCTTGTGAGACTATTTTTATCACAAAAATATACTAGGAATACACAAAACTTTAAAAGAAATAAGTACACTGGAAATATGGGAATTAAAATTGGTGATGTCTCACTTTTTCTTGCTGTCAGAAAAAAAAACTTATCTCTTTAAACACATTTATGACAGTTAGGAGTTGAGATTGTCAAAAAAAGTGACATCAGCTTTATGAACATCAGGTGTGAAGTCTTAACATGTCATAAATGTACACGTCTTTTCTGATTTTTTCCAGATTTTTTAAAAAATTTAAAAGTCAGGTAAAACTATTTTAATATGCATGCACACAAGTTTATGCTACTCAATTTGACAACTGCAACAAGTAAATAAATAAAAAATATTTCGAAGAAAAAAATTAAGATTTTAAAATTATTTCTTTAAGAACTAGCTTACTTACATAGAAAATTAAAAATTGACTCTTGCAAGTTGGCCTAATGTTGATCTCGATTATCGACATCCAAATTCACCCTACATAATAAAAGATAGCAATACTTTTGTAACCGGAACACTTGCCTGTCATGTACAGCACGCAAAAAAATAAACGGATCATCCTAAATAACTTTTGATCTAATGATCGGATCTTCCCATTCTAGGAGGACTCAAGCATTATAATTAATAAGAACAGACGATGTTTTAAGTTATGAAATCAGGCGTAAAAACGTACTTTGTCTGAAAAAAACATGCCTTTTTTCAAGGGATTCGGATTTCTCATCCCCAAAATAAAAGGGGTAGCCGCAATATGGAAATCATGGTCCCCATAGTTCGGTCAGGAAAGCATTCCAAAGTTTGGACACCTTAAAGGTAATTTCACTTTTTGTGTATTACGTCATATCGCGAAATTTTTTTAAGCTGAATGAAAAATTTCTGCACATAATTCTAAAATTCATTTATCCAAAGATAATTCGGTGCAAAATTTAACTTTTCAGTAAATGTTTAATTAATTTTATTATTTTACTTAATAATGATCGAAATAAATAAAAAATTTGTGTAAAATCGGTAGTTTTAAGATTTGTAAAAAAAAAATACAACATTTGTGAAAAATAGGTTCTTGAAAAATCTGAATTTTTGAAAAGTCGTATAGTTAAAATTTGCTTTCTCTAGAACTATTCGGCTGATTTCGTCCAAATTTAATATTTTGCCATGTGATATTGCATTCTGTAAAATGTTGTACAAAATTGTATAACTTATAATTTAAAATTTTTTCGATGACTGTAAAATAAAATAATAAAACATAATAAATATTTACTAAAAGTTATTTTTTGCATAGAATTATGTCTGGATAAACGAATTCCATTTTTGTGTGCAAAATGTTTTTCAATTCGCTTAAAAAGTTCTTGAGCTGTGGCGAAATAAGGGCGTCGGTCAGGCAAGCGTTCCAAACTTTAGAACGTTCTCCTGACCGAATTACGAGGGTTGCTATTTATATTTCTGGCCTTGGCAACAGTAAGTGTTGCTAGGCGACCGCAGACGATTTTAATCGAAAGTTTGATATTTTAAACATAAATTCAGCAGATGATTTACCATTATAGTTTCATTTGTGTTGTTGACAGTAAATTGAAAAGTTCTTCTCTTTCAAAAAATGGAATTAAATCGTGAAAATTTTCGGGCCATTATTTTTCATAACTTTCGACACAGATTGTCAAGACAAGAGTGCTTCGATGAACTTAATTCTTTATTCAGCGATAAAGCGCCATCCTACAGCACTGTAAAAAATTGGTATAACGAATTTAATCGTGGTCGATGTTCGATCCAGGACGAATCCCGTGCAGGTCGTCCAAAATCCGTTGTTGTGCCAGAAAAGATCGATGCCGTGCGTGAACTGATAAAGCAAGATCGTCATGTGACATACCGTGAGATAGAGGCGTCCTTGGACATTAGTATGACTAGCATCAATAAAATATTGCATGAACATTTGAGCGTAAAAAAAAATATGTTCGCGTTGAATCCCGCATAATCTGACAAACGCTCAAAAAAAGACTCGTGTCGATTGGTGCAAGGAAATGTTGGAAAAATACGTTCAAGGTACATCAAAGGATTTATGCATATGAGCCGGAAACGGGTCTTCCAAGACGAGGCAAAACCAACAAAAGTTGTTCGAGGAAGAAACGCATCGAAACAAATGATTGCCTGTTTCTTCGGCATTAACGGTCATGTGGCAACAGTGGCGTTAGAGCAACGTAGGACGGTCAATTCTGAATGGTACACGACCATTTGTTTCCCAGAAGTCATCGGAGAAATTCGAAAAAAGCAGAAGAACAGGCGAATCATTCATCATCATGACAATGCGAGCTCTCACACATCGACTCAAACAAAGGTATTTATGACGGAGTGAAAGATCGAACTGATGGGTCATCCGCCGTACAGCCCTGATTTGGCACCCAATTACTTCTTCTTATTCCTACACATCAAAAATAAATTACGTGGACAACGATTTTCGACCCCCGAAGAAGCGGTTGATGCATTCAAAACGCATGTTTTGGAGTTACCTCAATCGGACTGGAAAAAGTGCTTTGAAAATTGGTTCAAACGCATGCAAAAGTGTATTGGAGAATATTTTGAAAAACAATAAAACCAATTTCGATCCTACATATTTGTTTTTTCATTATTAGGCCAGAAATATAAATAGCAACCCTCGTATGAGGACCATATTTTCCAGATTGTGACAACACACTTTATTTTTCGGAACCATAAATCCGAATCCGCCGAAAACACGGTACACTAATTCAGAGAAAGTACGTTTTTATGTTTGATTTCATAATTTAAAATATCATCTGCACTAATTAACTAGCATATTTGAGATCATCATCTGAGCTTTACCCTCTGACCAACGTAATCACCAAATTTGAGCTACCTGGATTTTTTTTTCTCTTGGGACATTTGAAAAGCATCATCTACAATTCTTTTAGTGACTCTTACGTATATTTCTCTAAAAGATCGAATGTTACTACTAAAGATGTGCAGGACATATGGTCTGTTTTTTCTTAATTCGTGCAGTTTTGTGCAACAACGATGTAAAGTTTGCATTTGTAGTTTGTGGTTACTTTTTCTTTTATTTTTAGTGATATGTTATTTTAATAAAGGGCTTGTTACATTTGTAAGTGTACCTTTCATGTTATGTTAACTCTTTTTTTGCTCTCCAACACTTCCACACTGCGTGTTCGGACACGCATTCTAATGCGAGTCCTTTCATATTCGTCTCTATGCCGGTCAGACGGTCGAGCAGTTAGCGTGCCTGATTGTGAAGTCAATGGTTGCGGGTTCGAATCCTGCTCAGGGCATGGATGTTTCTCTCTGTGTGTTGTTCTCTGTTGTGTGAATGTGGCCCACCCTATAAACGGGTATCTGTGGCAGTGTGGCGTGGGTAATGTTGCTCGCCTCTTTGACTCAGGCTCTCAGGCGCCAACTGGGTGAAGGTAAATGAGTAATATTTTCGGCGTCTTCCTAGGCGAGCGACGTAAAAGTTCAGGGCCTGTCATTAAAAATGAATATTTGTCTCCATTAAATTTTGGCTGCACATACTCTAATCATCCTGCATGCAAACCCAAGAAAATTTGGAATATTCAAGAAAGTGGTTGAAAATAGATGTTTAAGAACGTAATAGAAAAAGAAAAAACAGTTATTATAGTTTCAAATAATTAATACAAAATAATGTTCTGAACCTGATATTACAAGCAGTAACAAAACATTATAGCAGCTGTAATATCTTCCAATCGATCAAATAATCTCCACAGAAACTCAAAAACTCTTTTAACAAAGAGTTTGGATAGGTTTAGGAGTTGGTTACGCCTTTGATGTATTTCATCACGCAAACCGCGAATTTCCGTAAACAAGCTGATGTGTTCTGTTGTGGTTAATAATTCCCCAGAGGTTTTGATAAGTTGTTTCACTAATGAAGCTTCTATATTTTGTTCTCTCATGTGGAATTTCTGTAAAGGTCTTGTTAATTAGAAATATGGTGTCTTGATCGATTTTCTGACAATAGATAAACCGATTTGTTAATTAGTTTGCGAACAGCAGGTTGCCTTTAACTTTCGTCAAACTGTCTCTACATTTATAAAAGAAATAGAAATTATAAAAATATAAGTTAAATTATTTAATAGTGTCTTAAACTGTTTTTTTTAAAAGCTTCTTAACAGTCATACCAATACCTTAATAATTTTTCAAGTTATTGCATGAAGAAAAAAAATTCTGGTAAAATTAACGCACTGCATGGTAATGAAATTCCTGGTTAAAAAGCATAACTCTGGTGAATGAAACTGAAATATACAGTATTTAAACCATTCATTTTCTATTTTTTCTGTTTATATAATAACGGTTTATCGAAACTTCTGGTTTTTAATTTGTTGTTAAAAAAGGTCTCTTAAAATCAAAACACGAAGCTCAGTTTTGTCAAAATCATTTTAATAATAATATTATCATTGAAAAGAATATTAGCTTTCTATGATGAGTAAAATTAAAATAAATAATATAACATATTTCATAATAATGTACCATATAATAATATACCATATTTCCATACTTAATTATCAGTCAAAATTTTCTCGAATTCCTATTAAATTTAGAACAAGCACTTGTGAGTCCAATACTTAATTAAATTTGCACAACTTCTTCTAACTACTTAAATGAAATTGTTAACAATATTATTAAAGAAGGCTTTTCTTAGATTATCACTAATAATCAACTCATTTAAAACTTTATTAATCAAAATAAAAAAAAATTATTTTGACTTTTGATTTCCAAGATCACTTCTATAGCTTTCCCTTTTCCAAATTAAAAGATGTTCCTTTGAGTTAAATTATCTTCAGTTTTCAGAATTACACGAGTTTATTAAATAATATTTACCCCGATAAATTAAATTTGCTCCGTAATTAGGGCGGTAATATTAATTTTAGTTTTTTAGTCATCAACAAATTGTACTGCTGACTGTGAAAAACTGTAGAACGATGCTTTTTGCAGCAATATAGATCATTCCGAGCAAAATTATTGCACGGAAGCAGCGTTAGTAGCGCTATCTGTTAACAAACTTTGGAACTAAATTTAAAATTTGATGGAAGCAAACCATACAATCCCATCTACTTTTATTTTTTAATCGATTCTTTAGACTCATTGTTTTTGATACCTGGTTAAAAATTGATTTATAAGTAGAATTTTTCATGTTTTCAACTCTTGTTAAATGCATGGATTTCTGTATTTATTGTATTATTTTGTTACAGAAATGTTATGGTTGTTATTTATTGTTCGCAAATATGAATAGTAATCATTCGGGGAAAGTTAAAAACTAAAACAGCTTATATTTATAGGGTTCAATAAAAAAATTTAAAAATCTTATTTTGGAATAAAAATTTTGGAGAAAAAAAAGCACTTATTATTTGCTGAAAATCAAACTGTAGAAAATTTAGATAATTTGTTTTCGTTTCCTTTTAACTGAGCATTTGGTGAAAACACAAATTAAAGTTTGAAACTTTCTAAACCAAATAAACTCTCTTGAATAAAAGTATAATTAACTGAGAATTTGCTTCATTAAACTTAAAACTAAGTTCCCTTAAAATACTTAATTTAGTTTAAAATTAATTTATTTATTTAATGATCCCTTCTTTGTACTATTTTAAGGTTTCTATTTATACATTTTAATTTCGTTTAATCCTTTAGTGCTGCTTAAATTTGATTAATTTATTTGATGCTAAGTAAACAGTCAACTGGAGCAAAGCATTCCAAATATATCCATGCTAAATTTCGGTCCGAACAACTTGTGTACTTTTTAAAACTTTGTTTGTTGAAACTTGTCTAATGTAAAGAAACGTGAATCGAGCATTCATTTATTCTATGACTATCCTTTTCAAACTCTTTGACAGGAAGAGTTTGGAATATGGATATTTGTTTTCCAAGTTCTAGCAAATATGTCTTGGTTCTTAAGAATATATACAGATAGGTTTAAAAACGTTGTCAGTCATTTTTGACTTTTTCAATTTAAAAATACTTAGTACCAAATATTTTTTGTTGTAGTTAATTTACGTCGCACTAGAGCTGCACGATGGGCTATTGGCGACGGTCTGGGAAACACCCCTGAGGATGATCCGAAGACATACCATCACAATTTTGATCCTCTGCAGAGGGGATGGCACCCCAGCTTCGGTAGCCCGACGACTTGCACGTGAAGTCGAGCACTTTACTGTAGAACAGTTTAACGAAGACCAATACCGCACACCCTCGGTCCTGACGTAGACTGATCCAAGTGATCACCCACCCGCATACTGACAGTAGCCAGTGATGCTTTACTTCGGTGATCTGCTGCGAACCGTGTCTTAACGATCAGTCCACTGCTGGACACCAAATATTTGAAACGTATATTCCATCAACAAAAAAATAAATCTCTGCTGTTAAAGTAAATTCTAGAATATTATTAAAAAAATTTAAATACACAACAATGTAAGAAATTTAAATATATATCAATGCAAAAAATTTAAACATGTACCAATGTAAATGCATGCAATCACAATGCAATCACATTTTATAATATAGTATTTATATAATGCAAATTATTTTTAATACTACAAACATTAAAAATTTTCGATATCATTTCAAGTCAAAATCAATTTGAATCAAATTTAACCTTTTTTAAATCTCGTGATTTTCTTTTTTAAATTGTATATTATATTAAAACAAATTGTATTTAGAAGGGATTTGCCTTTTTTAGCATTGTTGCAGTTTGAGTAAAATATATTTTTAAAAAAAAAGTATGCAAAATGCAAACTAAGTTGCGGTTTTGAAATTTTTGAAATGTTTAAATCAAATGTTAGTAAACAATAAAGTAACGATGTTCTTTTGATTATTTTAGTTTCTGTTTTTTAAGTGTATTACGATTCGAATCATACTTTCACTGTATTTCTTTCCATTGTTTCTTCGTTAACTGAACTACTGAGTTGTAATAAATTCATTAACTTTTGAATATTGACATCAAACACCTGTCTTTTCCAGAAAACAATTACTCATTATAACTACATATACTGCATATAACATAAACTGCATATATACTCATATGCATATATACTACTGCATATATACATATACTGCATGTATACTCATTATAACTATAATTACATATACTACAATTTATTTAATATTTATTTTATTATTTCTATATAACGAAATTTTTTAAAAATGTGCTCATTATATTTATTTATTTATAATTTAAAATTTAGTAAACTAATTAACAAGAATTATCCTCACACATGACTTAGCCATTGAGTTGTATTTAATTAATAAATTTTTGAACATCGAGATCTTTTTTCTGTGTCTGATCGAAGTCTTCTCCTGAAAACAATTACTCAGCATTTAATTAATTTTTATACTAACAGAAATTCATCTATTTTTGAACTGAACTTTATCTATCATTCATTCTATCAATTATTCTTTTATTATTCAATATAACAGAATGTTTTTAATGAAATACTTTCCTATTAGTAAGAAAATATTTATAAAGAGAGTACAAGAAGTTATTTTTAATTTAAAACTTGTGTCACCAATTGAATTAACTGATAATATTTTTCCGAATTTAATATTATTCTATCACATTTCATAAAATACAATGTTAAACTTCTATTTAATTTCATTGAAAAATTCATCAAATCAACTCATAACTTTACACTTTTCCAAAATTTAATAAATATTTTTCTATTTTATAAAATAACAGAAACTTAATTCAACATTTTATCTAAAAATCTAAAAGAGTTTCGAATGTCAAACTCCAAAATATTATATATAAAGTGCAGACACTCCAGACGCGTCCTAAAACTAATTAAGTTTTTAAATAGAAAAATATTTCACTCTTCAAACATTCTAGGAAAACATAGAATATAACAAAAGAAAAAGTTTTCTCGCTATTATTTGTTCACTATTTTAAACAACTTTTGATTTTGGACCGGAAATTAGACTCGCTCAGATGACACTTTAGAAACCGAAAATAAAAATTATTTTTATTAAAAAAAAAAAGATTACCAGCAGCTGCAGCTATTTTTCTTGGCTATTCAAAGAAGATTTTAAAGTGAGACCTCAATTTTGTGTCATTCAATCGAAAATTCCTTTTTAACTCTTGAAATATTAATCTAAATGTAATAATATTGCGAAATTGAATGACATTTTAATTACACTCTTTCCTCGTTACTTACAAAAGAATGAATTGATTCGCAAATGAAACAAATGGGATGGCATTTTAAATTAAAAGTTTATTCCCTCTGCCATTGTTTCTGCATCGAAAATATTATTTTATTGGTAGTATAGCGAAAATTTATCGTTCCATATTATTTTCTGTGAAAAGCGAAAATTATCAGAAAACTATTTTTTTTTAAAAAAATTAGTTTAAATGAAAACATCTTTTGCTATTTAGGATTGGTTGTCAGCTTTTCTGACAATCATAAATATGTTGACTGGGGAAAAAAAGGATGGTGATAGCTACGAGAATGTGGTGAAACTTTCCGTGTTTCTTGCTCTATGAGAACACCAAAAAGCTTGGCAGTTATTTTCAGAATATTTATGTGATGTTTAATAATAATTTTGATAAAATTTACACTTTAATAATAATTTTGGTACAATTAACAATAAAATATGAGGTAAAATTAGGTAATGAGGTAAAATAAAGTAAATGAGGTAAAATTAGGTAATTTTATCATGATACTTTAGAGCATGGCATAGAAGTCATTTATTCGACGAAATTTACTTTTCTGTTTCGTATTTTTTTTACTATATATGTGGTAATAAGAACTATAATTTTGAAAACCAGAACTTCCTGTAAACTGTTGCCATATCAACGGAAAAATGAGCAAATTAATGGTTTAAATACCGTATATTTTGTTTTTATTAACCAGAAATATTAATTTTATTACCAGAATTTTTATCAGAAATATTTCAACCATACTCTATGGTAATTTTTTTTGTGTGTTTCATATAAAAAAATTGTTCATAACTTCTCGTAGAATGACGTTAATATTTATAAAAAAGAATAAAATTACTCCTAGATATCATTTGACGTCAAGATCATTTTTTAGGGAATGTTTTAATAATATTATTTTGCTGTCAGATTTTCTTATTACTTTCTACAAAGTTTATTTACGACGCTATGCATATATCCATGTAATACACAATGTTACTAATTCAAAATTTAAAAAAAGGCAAGTTCCTCTAGATATTGTTCGATATAGACTAAAAAAATATAATTTAGGTTTTAATATCTAAATTAAGTTCTATCTATTTCCATCAAAAAATATATTTATCAATTTTATGTTTTTAGTGGCAGATTTTAAAAATAATTCCTACAGATGTCTCTTAAAAATATCAGTGTATTCTAAAGTTACAATTTCAAAAGAATAAAAAAAAAATTCAAAAATATGTCAAAATATGCCGATTATATGAATGAAATTTAAATTTTAATACTGATAGGAAATTTTAGTTTTTTCTGTCAGGTGGTCATTCTTTATGTTATTAAATTACACAAAATTGAAATATTAATAAGAGATAGTAGAACTATTCTGGTACATTGATATATTTTTTTTTGTATAATGTCTTAAAAATATCATTTAAGAGGTTGTATATGTATAAATCGTTATTACATTACGAAAATATAATAAGAAATAAGCTCAAGATATTTTCCGATATCAATATAACACGTTCAATTTAGCTATTGATATCGAATTTTTTTTCTCCCAAGAAAAACGATTTACTATCATTGACATGAAAATACTTTACTTTTTGCAACATATTTAAGGATTTCGATTTATTTATTAGTGCTTTCTTACCAATAACATGTTAAAAGCTATTCTTATACTGAACAGTCAACAACATGTCAAAGGATATTGAATTCTCTAAACATCATTTATTGTCTATAGAGTATGTGTAATTTGGCTTTAAGGAATTTCGTTTTCCTTTACCAAAGCAACACTTATATTTTTTTTCACTTTCAATTAAAGCACATATTTAACTATTTTAATTGTCAGATTTCCTTCTAGTTTGCTGCACATATTATATATTTATATGGACTAGTAAGATTTCAGAAAAGGAAGAAAACCCGTTTTTGTTATCAATAAGGGAATTGCTATTTATTTTTTGAAGGAGATATAAAATTTCCTGTCTTTTCAACAAGAACAAACATGCTTTATGCTTTTCGGTTTCATGGAGGAAAAAAATATATTTAAAACTACCAGGATATGGAGAATTTACCATACTTCTGGGTCCTTGAAAACACCAAAAAGGATTGTAATTTTTAAAAAAGAGCTTTATTAAGGAATTTAGTAAAATTAGCAAGAGCATATTGTTTTATAATGTGTGTTTAAGATTTAGTTAATGTGGATAAATATGCTAATTTTATCAAGATGCATTAAGACTTGCACAAAAACCATGTATTCGGTTCAATCTGCTTTTCAGTTTTGTACTTGTACAAAATGTGTGTTAAGAATTGAAATTTTGAAAATCTAAATTTTGTAGTACACTGTTACCGAAATGAACAGAAAAATTACCAAATGAATGGTTTATTTACCACATGTTTTAATATTCCATTACCAGAATTATGGTTCTACCAGAAGTGTCATTACCTTAACAGTGCGTTAATTGTGACAGAATTATTTATGTTATTCTTCAGCATTACTGTACTTCAGCAAAGCTGTGTCTATGAGCCTCCTCTGCCTGACTTTGTGTGGAGCAATTGATTACCATCGGTTGACACCCAAATCCCTAAGATCTCCCTCAATAAAATCAACCTACCAGGTAGAAGCCTTCCACTTTATAGTGTCCTAACTATTTTTGAAATTTTCACTTATTTAGTTGAATTTTAATTGTTATCTGTGTTTAGTTTAGCCATTAAATTAATATTTAGGATTCCAAATAAATGCATAAATTTATTTCTCAGAATCTCATTATTTACGTCAAAATTAACTATAAATGAAATATGTAATATTTAATTAAATAAATATTAATAATGTGCTGTTTAATAAATTTTAATTTCACCTAACGTCAGTTCAGAAATAGAAATAAACTCCGTGACAAAATAATGTTATAATTATTTTGAACTACTGCTACATGATTAACATTCTAATTTGAAAATATTACTGCGAAAACATCCGTCTGATTACAATTACAATTAATTTCAATAAATAATAATAATTAACATAAATTACAATTAGGTCTATATAATAATGCCATTGTAACAATACTAGATGTAGCAAATTTATTTCCTCTTTTACATTTATTTCTTCTTATCTCTAAATTTCTTCTTCTTTTTTTTTTTGGTATCAATTCAAAAGAAAGCCTTATCATTCTAATGTTTTCCACCCCCTATTCCACTATAAAAACGATCAAAAGTAAAATACTTCTTAAACAATGGGATGAAATTCTTTGAGAGATAGAGTAAAAAAATATTTTTTTCAAAAAAGTTCTCAGAAAATGCCCTAAAAAGCAAAGAAAAAAATACCGAAGAACTGAAGTCTCTACTTACGCTTTCCGAGCTATCATTTTAACAAAGGTTTTTCAAGTGAGAACTTCTCTGGATTCAAAGGTTCTGCCATCTGATCAAAGAGTAAAAAATAGAAATGTTGACAGTTATCTAAAACAAAAGAAAAATAATCAAAGAGGGGACAATTTCATTTTTGTTTTCTAATTTTAAGAAATATATTACATAAAAGAATGGAAATCGAAATCTTACGTTTGTTTCAATTTTCTTCAGTTTGACAATTTTTTTTTAAATAATGAAGATGATTTAGTCGTATTAATTTCCTTAACACTGCGTAAAGAGTAGAAATAATTATATAGAAGTATATTCCTTTCTTAACTAAAAAAAATTGTTTTTAATTAAAATTAATGTTTTAAAACTAATGTTTTTAATAAAAAAACCATTATTCTCAACTAAAACTATTTGATACCTGGCATGAAATATAAAAATAAAAATACTAAATACCTAACATAACATCTGTTTACAATGAGAAAACTAAAATTGTCTAATAAGTTTAAACAGTATTTTTTGAAGCAAAATTGCATTGAAATGTAATTTTGTTACGACTGGCGACGTAATATTCCTACTTTCATTAATGTCTATCATATTTCAGATGAAAATGAAGTAAAAGTGACAAAAGGAATAATTTTTAAATCGGTAAAATTAAATAATAAATTTTCCGCGATACTTTGACTAACTGATCATTGCACCTGATTTTTAAACAAAAATTATGTAATATTCTTTATTTAATAAATATTTATAATTTACCCAAACTGTACCAAAATAACGATTTTTTAATTGATCAAATTAAATATCTAAACTAATTTTTATTTCAATACGAAGCAGTAAACCAATGGAAGTTTACCGTTTGCTGTGTCATTCTCCTACCTCTTACGTCCGCTTGTTTACCGTACCTTTAAAATTCATTCCAAAAGTAATTTTCTGAATCTTCCGCTGTTGACATCGGACTAATATTGGACATCACTTAATAATATCATTGATTCAATCAATAGAAAATAAATTTCCACCTAATTTGATCCTTGATTTAATCTAAAACTTTGTATTTCAGAATCGAACCCCAAATTGGCTAACTGTTGAATAAATAAAATTTTATAATGTTGAATAAATCGAACTTAAAAATTATTTTTTTTCTATGAAAAAACTAAATCATACCAACCAAAAAGGCACTTTTACTGACATCAGTAGCTAGGGAAGTCTCTTATTATTGTGATCTTGCGTATATTGATCTAACTAAACATACTCTTTAACTTTGACTGGAAGAGCATGAACCGTGTCCTGCAAATAAATATGTCCATCATCTTATACAGCTGAACTTCTAACTATTGTTTTCAGTTTTATTCTGCTAATACTGCTCTTCATCTACAGACCTTAATATTTTGATATAATTTCAATTTTCGAAGAAAAAAAATTCTGATAATTTAGTCGATTACTTAAATAACATCCTATTCACGAGCAGGCAGATTTACTTGCCAAGAAAGGTACCAATTTGCTACAACAACCAAATACGGCAACTTCCTTTTGGAAAATCAAACTGTTCCTTAAAAATTTATGTAAAACCAACTCATTGCAAGATCTTCAGACTCGCACAGCTTTGAAAAGTTGGAGAAATGCAAGCTCTTCTTTAATTCCCGTCAAACCAAGACGTGATGCAGTTGCGGCCTTCCGCTTATATACAGGTCACGATTGTCTTTCTGCTCACTTATACCGCATAGGCCTTTCCACCACGCCTTTTTGTGCACTTAGTAAATTTGGAGAGAAATTGGGCAGGGACCGTCTGCTTCTATGTGGGGCCCTTCATGAACACACTGAGTCCTCAAGATATTGGGAAGCAAGAGAACTTTTAAGGCAATGACTTCAGTCTTCTTTCTTTGTTATCCTACGTACATTTGTATTTGTTATTTATTTCATCTTTCTATTTGTACCTTTTGCCTTGCCATTAGAAATTTTAAAAAATTAAAAAAAACATCCTAATTCTTACCAAAGGTGTGAAATCTTGTAACACTTGAGTTTCTCCCCCTTCCTCCCCCTCACATACCTCTTGCCTTGCTTCTTTTGTTTGATTAACTTGTTAAAGCTTATTGTTCCGTTTTCTTACTTTGTTGTAACTTGCTCGAAATTTTCTTCTGCACTTCCCAGAAATTTTCTCACAAGTTTGATGAAGATTCTTTATAATAGAACTAGGACTACAATGTGACTGTTTATTAAATTGCTTAGCTTTATTCTTGTGTAGCCCCTGAAGTAGATTCTTCAGCTGCATTTCTATAGTTGCTTGAAAAATGTGATTGTGTAATTTACTATCTAAACTCTTAAACATGCAGAGCAGAGGTCGTGCCTCGCATCAGACAAGCCCACACAGGGAGAAGAAGAAACACATCATTCCATAATATAAATATTTATAACCTAGACAGGTAATTAAACCCATTAAAAAAGCTCACGTCTTATACCATGAGAAATGGAAAGCGAGGAGGACACCAAATTAGATGGCTTGACTTAATGGAGGACTTTCTTACAGTAAATAAGGGAAACTGGAAGAAACTTTATGCGGATGGGACCAGATGGCAAAAACTACTTGGGATAGTCCTGGCTGTTGTGTTTTAAAGGAAGAAGATATACAGATTAGTAAGGAACACAAAATGTAGTTTTTTGTATGCAAATATTGAACAACACATTGCAAGAAAGTTATTACATATTGCAATATTGTGAGTTCCCTTTCAGATTTAATGTTAATTACAACCTTTCACAACGAAGGATTACAAAATGTAGATTTTTAAGTGTTACAAGACTTAGACTTAAGTTTTAAAACTTTGATTTGTTCTAAAACAGGAAACGTTTAACTTTTATTGCCACACGCTATCTAGTTGAAACTTCAGCCGGTATTTCTATTAAAAGGAAAAAGATATTTGAAAACAAATTAAATGTTGATTAGTACTTCGCAGCAGGTTACTCAAATAAGCGGAATCATAAATGTTATTTTTATGTGCATAAGAGGAGTCGATATTAAGAATAAAAGCAATTACGAACCCAAAATGTTATTTCAGGGAAATTATCAGCGACATTGCCAACAAAATATTTTCACTAACCTGAATCAACTCAAATCTGCACCTGATGCCTTCAATTTATTTACATTAATTAGTATACAGCATTTAATTATCTGACATAAATGCAAAATATTTGTATAATTTTATTCCTTTAGGTCATAAATACTTCCATTTGTATGACATTACTTGTTTTTTATACTTGCAAGGGTTTGCATTTGTAAAGCATTGCATTATTTTCATTTTTTCAACATTTCTAAATTTCTTTAGCATGATATTTTTAATCTAAGAAAAATAAATTATAATTATCTAAAAAAGAATTGGTAATAAATTATTGTAGTTAAATAACTCTAGACCACATTTTCTTTAACACATTTAAAATTCGTGAACTTTAACCACCGTCCGTTTACTATAGTCCACTTCGTTTAGTTTCCTTACATCATTGCTACCATTTATTATGCAAGGTGTATTTATTCATATATATTTTACAACTGATGAAACTCTTTTACTTAATCTGCAATTCACTCTTCATTCAAGCAATTTTTTTAACTAATTTCAAAATGTAATTTTTAGAGTGGTATTAAGTTGGTATTTTTAAGTCAATCATAGGGATGTTGCAAAAGTGTCACGTGATTACTCCCCGCAACTTGATATCGGGCATGCTTGCCTCTCCTCCTTCTTGTCTCATAAGAGTTATTTTTTGCGATGATTTTTAAATAGATTTACATATATTTTACTTTAAGGCCTGTTTACACGGTCCAATTTCTTGAATCCGAGAAATTGGACGGATTTCTCTGTCCAAGAAATTGGATGATTCGTTGACGCTATCCAAGTTCTTGAATGTCGCTGATTCGTTGAACAAAAAACTAGCGCATGCGCATTGTTCATATTCAACATTATAAAATAATACTTACATAAGTTTAAAATTACTAAGTAAATTCGAATAAAATCACAATAACACAAATAAACCGCAACAGATCAATTTATTTGGACTAAAATATATGAAAACAGACAACAAAACGACATAATTTGCTGCCTGCTTGTTGACGTCACAAAACCTAAGACGCTGATTGGTTAAGGGAGAAAAAACTTGGATGGAAAGTAGAACTTGCTCTACTATCGTCCAAGAAGTTGGACCAAGTTCTTGGATGACTGTTTACACGATCCAAGATCAAAGCAAAACAAGTTTCCATCAATATCAATCAATCTCTGTCCAAGAAATTGGATCGTCTAAACAGGCCTTTAATGCACAGCACGCGAAAAAAAGAAACCACAACAAATAACTTTTGATCCAATGATCGGATCTTCATGATCTCGGACCGAATTTTAATGGTTCGAAGAGGGGACTTTAAATAGCTTATCAATTAGTGCAGACAATATTTTGAGTTACGAAATCAGACATAAAAACGTACCTTCTATAAATAAACGCACCTTTTTGTTGACGGTTTCGGATTTCTAATCTCCAAAATATAGGGGGTAGCTATAATCTGGGAAATATGGTCCTCATAGTTTGATCAGAAGAGCTGTCCGAAGTTTTGACCCCTTAATGTTAATATTATTTTTTGCGAATTTGTTCATATCTCAAGAACTTTTTAAGTCAATCGAAAACTTTTTCACACAATTATAAAACTTGTTTATCCAAAGATGCAAACTATGCAAAAAATAAATTTTAGAAAATATTTAATATTTTTTGTTATTTTATTAGATAATGGCGAAAACAATTTTGAATCGCAAGGTACACATTTTTAATAATTTGTAAGATTATAAATTTACTTAGAAAAATACAAAATTTAGGTGAGATTGATCGTACAGTTCCTAAGAAATTGAAGTTCGAAAAAGTAGTATTTTTCAAATTTGATTTCTGAGGAACTATTCGATCAGTTTAGATAAAATTTTGTCATTTAGAATTACATTCTTTAAAATGATGTAAAAATTTGTGTATTTTCCAATTCAAAATTTTTCCGACCATTGTAAATAAAATATTAAAAATTAATAAATATTCACCAAAATGTATATTTTGCATGGAATTATCTTTGAATAAGCGAATTTTATAACTGCGTGCAAACTTTTTTCGATTCGCTTTCGTTCTCGAGAAGTGGAGAAATAAGCAAAACTAAATAAATTAGCTTTAAGGGTTTTAAACTTTGGACCGCTCTCATTACCAAACTATGAGGACCATATTTCCCAGATTGCGGCACTTGATGTTCCGGGGATCTGAAATATCTGAATCCATCAACAACAACAAAATTATGCTTATTCAGAGAAAGTACGCTTGTGTGTCCGATTTCGTAATTTTAAATATTGTCTGCACTAATTAGTTAGCATATTTGAGGCCACCCAGAGCCGGATTATACCTTTCGTAGTCCCTAGGCATAGCCGTTTCTGGGCCCTCCCCTCCTTCCCCCACACCTCCCCTCTTTTCAAAATATATGCTGAAATTTTCTTGCATATTTTTTTTTTTACACTTTTATTAACATGGATTTTAATTTACGAATTTGTTTATCGAACTTTATCTGCAATACCGACAAGTGTAATGCATAAAGTAAGAGAAAAAAGAAAGGTACTCCTAACTTTAAAGAGAAAAAAAATGGTAGAAATATAACATTTAAAAGAATAAAAAATTTACAAGTTTAGACAAGACAAACAAGTTTAAAAAATACAAAATTCTCATATTTATTTTTTTAAAATAATTACAATTCCTAAATTAACTTATATAAACAAAACCAATGATTAAATAACGCAATATATTTCATACCTATTTAAACGGGGGGAAACAATAAAATAAAAGGAAAACTTATTAATCTAAATCAAAACACTTGAAAATTATCGAACCGAAACGATAGTTAAAAAAGGCACTAGCATAAATATTGAAACCCGGAACAAGGCAAGATCAACGGAATTTTAAAAAAAAAAAAAAAAATGATAAAATTTATGAATAAAAAGAATTTATTGAGTATGAAATTTATCGTGAAAAGAAAAAAAAATCAAACGCAGTGGAATCAGAAAAACAAAACTGTTTTTCTGATTCCACTACGTTTGATTTTTTTTTAAATTTTTTTCTTCCAAGTTTTTCGTAGGCCCCTGAATTTCGTAGGCCCTCGGCACGTGCCTAGTGTGCCTATAGGTTAATCCGACCCTGCAAGCCACCTGATCGAACCATAAAGATTGATCCTAGAACGTGAAGATCCGTTCATTAGATCAAAAGTTATCCAAGGTAATGCGTTTTTTTTTTGTGCAATGTACAATATTTAATGAAACAAAAATAAGTAACTACGATATTAAATACAATAAGATGTTACTTTTTTTTTATATGGATGAAAAACTTATTCCCTACTGCAATTGTTTCAGAAATGATATATTATGCGCAATAAGTAAGTAAATACTATTTCGGCAGGGTATCCTGAACTAGACTGAAGTTTTTCAAAAGTTTACGGTTCTAGAAAATTTTTTCTAGAAGGCATAATATTTCAGTAATAATCCTGGTTTAGCTCAAAAAGTTTGTGACAGATAGCGCTGATAGCCTCTTCTGCTGTTTCTTTCCACATTGCTACATGCGAACTTAGTCTTCCGATTACATGTTTTGGTGATTGATGGTGGAATTTTCCAAAACTCTGTAATGTGGTTTTATTCATTGAATAACTTTAAAACCTTGAGATATCATTACAGTTATTTGGCTCTGATTCGCAGGTTTAGTAGTTGCAAAACCATTGTTTCAAATACGAAATTCTGAGAGGGAAAATTTATGTCTTATCACATAATTTTGTGGCTAAATTTTTCCCCTAATTATTTTCTTGTAATAAAGCTTTAAAAACCGTCGATCGAACGCTATATAACCAAAAAGTTTTCAGAAAAAAATAAGGAATTCTTTAATTACTTGCAACAACAAAATTAATTTTTCTCAAACAAATTTCCAAAATGTAAATTTTTTTTCAAGTTTTATCACATTTTGTAGGTGAACATAGAAAGACATCTTTAAGATGTTAAGTGGCGTATCAATCATCAGTGACTAACAATAAAATTTCTGTTTTTGTAAAGTTAGTCATCAGTGACTGACAATGTAATAATATGAAACAAAACTAAAAAAAATTACTTATTTTTAAGTAGTTATGGAAAATTTATACGAAATTTAATTACAATTTATTTGAAGCAAATAAATTTTATGTTGATTGCTATGACTTAGTAGTACGCTTCTTATAACTATACCATAAAACGAGCTCTTCTAAGCACCGTGTCTGGCAGAAATCTCCTTAAATGCAAGTGGTGCTCAACATGTTAAAAAAACCTGATGTTCAGTGTGAAAAAAAAGCAGTTAACATTGAATAACTTTTAACTTAATGATCGGATCTTCACGTTCTAGGACTTAATCTTAATGGTTCGAGAGAGTGACCTCAAATATGGTGACCAATTAGTGCAGACGGTATTTTAAGTTACGAAATCAGACAAAAAAGCCTACTTCCTCTGAATAAGCATACCTTTTTTAGATGAATTTAGAATTCTGACCCCCAAAATATAGGTTGTAGCTGCAACCTGGGAAACATGTCCCCAATAGTTTTGTCAGGAGAGTGGTCCAAAGTTTGGATCATTTAATGTTAATTTTATTTTTCACGTATTTCACTATATTTCAAGAACTTCTTAAGAGAATCGAACAGTTTTTGAGTACAATTACAGGATCCGTTTATTCAAAGATAATCCATTCAAAATATAACGCTTGGCATATATTCATTATTATTATAATATTTTGTTTTTATATTAAAATTTCATTATAATTTAATACTTATTACTCTTTAATATTTATTTTCATGTTCATATTCTTTACTATTTTACTTAATAATAATCAAAAAGTTTTGAATTGCAAACAATAAAATTGTTTACATCACATTAAGAAATTTAATTTTAAATGGCAAAATACAAAATTTGAGCGATCTCGTCCGAACAGTTTCTGAGAAATCGAGTTTTAAAAAAGTTGTATTTTTACATAGTACGGTACGAACTCTAAACCACTAATACAAAGTTCCAATTAAGATTTTTTTTTTTAGATTATGAAAATGAAAACTATTTTTAATCGTACAACCTTTGCAGGTTTGAACCTTCATTAACATTAGAAAGACTGAAATACCTTTGTTACCCAAAAGCACTCAAAATGACTGTATTGTTAAAGAATAACTAATGTGTAAAGAAATTTGTTTAAAATTAACTTTAAATATTTTTGATATTATTTTCAGTTATATAACAAGTTATTAGTAAATATCAACAATAAAAAAAATTATAAAAGTCACAAAATTTTGAGAAATTGTGTCATTATATACATCATTGTTTTTCTAATTGAAATTAAAAAGCAGTCAAAATGACTTCCTTGGGCAAACTAGTGTTAAAGCCGGTCCCTTTGTGTACTTTAGATTTACTTCCTAAAATTGTTATTCTTAAGCAAAAATACTTTCGTAGAGTACTTTCAGAGTAATTTACCATAATGTCAAGTTTATCTTAAGCAGTAGAAAGAAATTCGGAATGTCTAAATAAACAGAGATCCCAAGAGTTCATCATGTTCTCTAGAAAATCGAACTCACAGATAAAAAGGTTTGCTGTAGGTGGAAACCTTCTCTGACATTGAAGAAGATTAATTTCAGTCCCGAGTTCTGTCGTCTCTTTCTACAGAACAGAAATTCCAGTATCATTACACATTGTCGAACATCTTGAAGATCGCGAAACTTATTCTAAATCGATATTTTGTGTCAACGGAATCACCGAAATAATAGCACAGATACATCACAACTTCTCTAAGTTCAATAATATATTCGAAGGGAATACATTTAAAAAAGGAAAAGGCAGTTAACTGCAACTAATATCTTTCACATGAAATAGTCATCTAGGGCATTCACTATTAAAAAAATATCTGTTAAATTTACATAAATATGTATGCCAGTATAAAGCTACCACAGCTCCTGTGCACCGGAATGAAGAAGAATCTTAAACTGTTTTAATCCCGAAAGTCTTACTTATTAAAATAATAAATAAATCTAAAAACACCCGTATAATAATGTCTGGTAACTTAACTTACCAACTACTAAGAAATATAATAGGTAGAATATCAATTGGACAATACAATTGAATCGCAATTTTATCTATGCAATGTTTAAAATCATAAAATATCTGCAAAACAACTAATAACAAGTAGAGAAAATAATCGTAAATAGTTATCGAACAGTAAGTAGTACTGCATGGCAAAAACTAGGATTTGTACTGATGTTTTTAATCCGTATATCATTGTGATGAAAAGCAGATAAAAACCGTTTTGTCATCAAAACAGATTTAAAACGTCAAATATACATAAAAATACTGAAAACAAATTTTACATTTTATTACAGTGAAAGCATATAAGAGTTTTCATAGAGAACCACGAAATTATTACATCACTATAAGTTTTAAGCTGTTTTAGGAAAATCATGAAAAAATAAGAATATATTTAAAGCAAAAGGCCATTCTTTACTAAAATTTTTAAATAAAATAATAGCAGTAATAGTATATAAAGATGATAAAGATGATAACTTACATAAAGATGATAACTTGACATCAAAATACATAAAATTCAATGCCAAAAAGAAATTTAAGAAATAGTTAATTTGGGTTCAATTTTTGTTATGGGAATTTTAAATTGAACAGTATTGAATGGAAAAATGGTCATTTTGGTATATTTTAAATCATTGAAAAACATCACATAAATAATTTAACTTATCATGCAGAATAAAATACGAATTGAAATTCTGAATACAAACTAATGATTCCCAATCGGAGCCAATGTTTAGTTTTTCAAAAGGCATCTAATCAAATGGTATCACTTCAATTGATATCAACTGAGTCAACAGTAAATATTAAACAGTTTCTGAAGCTCCAACGAAAAAAGACATTAAAAAAAAGTTGACATGTAAAATTACCAAATTTTACATGAAACATAACTCATATCATATAACCAAAATCGTCTTCAAAGCTTTTATTAAAAACTAGCCGCCTAAGGCGACCAGCTGTCCGCCACGCTAAAGGTTTTCACAAATAAAGTTTTTTAAAACATAGCAGGAAATCTGAAGATTAGTGGACAATTAAAGTGTTCCTGTCCTGCAATTTTGTCTTCATATCCAGTTCTGCTGCAGATGTGTTATAGCTCTTGAGGATGTTTGAAATTATATAACTACAACGCTTAAGGAAAAAAAACTAAAATGCTAAATACATGAAAAGAACACGAAAACGAATTAATTTTTTTATGGTGTCAATTTCTATTTCCATATTCGCGATCGCAACGAACTATAGGGGGCGTTGTTGTATGAGACGCTTACCTGCGATTTCCATATGAACCGTCATTCAGTTACTCTGGAGACGTCGTTAATGTAGCGTGTAGCATTGCAACGTTCCTTCTTTAATGTGGCTTATTAAATTTAAAAAAGAAAAATGCTTGATCTTCTTTCTTGTACAACCGAAAACAAAAAGGTATCTCTTTTTATTAGAGAAGGAATATCCAAAACACATCGGAAAAATATTTGTACATTAACAGAAAAAAATATGTATATTCTTATAAGAGTTAAAACCTAATGCCCGAGAAATAGTATTACTAAATTTAATGATATAACATGAAAGGCCCATTTAAACTTTACATTCTATAGTTTTAAGAATCACATTAGTTCAAAAATTAAAATGAACAAAAAGTATACATAAGCCTCATAATTTTATGAAATTTAATTTTGTAAACAACGTTTTTTGACAACAATTTTTATCAAAAAATTTCAAGTTTCAATAAAAATCATTATTTAGAAACTAAGAAACGTAAAATAAAGAATGCTGACGAAACAAAAAAAAACAATTCTTTTTTGTCGCCATTTTTAGTGCTACGAATATTCGTCTTTGGGATTTGCCAAAAACAAAACAAGATGCAATTTTATTTTTTCAGGAGGGAAATATTTTACCGAAAAAACGAAAATGTACAACATAAAACTTTATCTTGGCAAACGTTCATTTTGGAAATGTTATTTCATTTGGAATCTTATTCATCAGAGTTCATATGGCGATATGATTGGTTTGAATCTATGCTAAACTCTATATCGGCTCATTTTCCACCGAAATCCAATTAACTATTTTGATTTTAAATAAAGTGTTTTATTTTATGAACTGTCGCAAAAATTTTAAGTGTAGATTGGCGGCACTTAAAAACCGCCAAATCTGTAGCGGCGGTGGCGTTAATACGTCGTAAGTACCGAATTTTTATTCCATACTTTTCTGAATCATATTATTTCAAACATTGGAATATACAAGAAGTATACATAAACACATAATGTTATACCATTTAATTTTTCAAAAGTATTTTGAGAACAATTTTTATCAAAAAATTATAAACTAAAAAACGGAAAATAAAGAATTCTTAGGATAAAAAAAACGATTTTAAGAATTATTAACATTGAAATAAAAACTTTCATATTGTTTCTTTTTTTATTATTCTTATAGTTCTTAATCAGACGTAAAAAACCATTCTGTAGAGAACCATCATCAAATGAAAAAAAAATATTTACAAGCAAATTTTTTATTGTAAAAATCATTGCACTTACCTGATTTATGATTCCCGGAGAATTCCAAAATGATAAGTTCCTTGTTTGAAAACTTTATTCTCAAATAATAGATACATAGTTTATACCTTCATTACTTTTAGATAACATACTACACAGCAAAATTTTATAATTGATATGAATTTGAATATGTATCTTAAAAACAGAA
The DNA here is from genome assembly GCF_982258835.1 of Parasteatoda tepidariorum. Lineage (NCBI taxonomy): Eukaryota > Metazoa > Arthropoda > Arachnida > Araneae > Theridiidae > Parasteatoda > Parasteatoda tepidariorum. The sequence goes on from NC_141760.1 coordinate 81,370,926, forward strand.
CAGCTGAATTCTAGTTGAAATTATCTATTCTTTCAAAACTAAAAAAAACTTACCAAGAAAACGATTAAAATTAATTAAGAATCAGCACAAATGGTACTATTTCAAGTAACTTGGATAATTTTTTATTGCTGTTTTCCGAATTACATGGATACAAAAATATATACTATTCTATAACGAAGAAGAATATGCTATAACTATTACAATTCTGTATGTTCTGAATTCATATTTATTCACTGGAATGACGAAAGCAATGTTGACTTCACTTTAATTCGTAATGAATTGAAGACAGAAGAAATGCATTTTACCTTAATACACACATCTGTAACAGTATCCGAAATCGGAAGTCATCAGTTGCAAGTTTATTGATAATAGAAATAAAAAATTATTGAGGAATTTTTCTTCAAATGTTTGGCGTGTTCTGTTCCTGAAAGATTTACTAATATTCTGGAGATTTTTTTCAAGTTCTTAGGGAAATTTTGTTTCTTATTTGCTGCTAAAAAATGGCGTCTGATTCAGTCAATGACTTTGATGGAACTAAATGAAAACGTGATAAATTAATGATATTTACAGGCTCCCGCTAGACGGCGTACTCGAGCGTTGCGATCGCGAATAATTTTTTATGGTATCAATTTCTATTTCTATATCGTTACAAAAATTATCGTCTTCGCTTAAGAAAAAAAAAATAGAGCGTGGAAAGAAGAAAAACTTATTATAACAATTATGAACAGCGACAAATATATCAGAGCGAAGCGTTCTATTTACGTATCGAATATGTTGCCACATTTTCAATACAAAAGCTGAACTTTTCTCCACTTTGATAAATGTAAACTAATGCGAACCTTACAATTAAATTATTAATTCCTTCGTATATTATTGATTTAAGTTGTCGAAAATTAATATTTCAATTGTAAGGTTCGCATTTGCATATATTTATAAGAGTGGAGAAAAGTATATGCATTTTTTAATAGTTTTTTGAATATGGCTCTTTGAAGACGAAAAAGCATAGATTTTCTTACAGAATGACTGATAACTAAAAAACTAATCCAAATTTTTGAAAAAGAAAAGAAATACTTCTTCATTATGTCAAAACACAATTATGTGCCGAGTTTCGTGCCTGGGCGAGGCTTCTGGGGCGATATATTGTGATTACAGACACACACACACAGCCGCGTTTATTATTATGTATAGATTAAAAGACGGTAGATTTTACAATATTCAGGTAGTTTTGGCCATACTTCTTTTCCTCAGTGTAAAAGTAAATTATACTGTTTTTTATTTCATATGAGGCGTTGAAAAGTCAGATACATGCCTGAAAAATGTGCTATCAGTCAACGATAGGAAAATCAATAATAAGAAAAGCATTTCGTAATTTCAGTTTATTAAGTAGGCTGTTCAGTTAATTTACATTTATGCTATTTGCAGGGTCAAAAGAAGTAAAATATTGATGATTTCAACAATTATGACGCATAAAAACATACGTGTATATTTTAAACAAAGATTCTGGGTAAGGATAAGTATTTGGTGTGTTTTTGGAAGCCAGAGAGGAACTGTATATACCTCATACACACCGTCTTTAGCATAATTTTAATAAATGCCAAAATGTTGTCTAGCTATTTTTTAGAGAATTTGAGGAAAAATACTGTAATATTAATGAAAATGTGTCATTACAGACAATTGACAGTATTTTGTAACAATTAAAATCTAGAGATGGATAACTTAATCATTGAAACTAAGATTAAGGGTATAGAAAGTTTTTGAACATTATAATTGGTCTAGTGTTCTGGCAAAATCTTCACTACAAAACTATTGTAAAATATTGAAAGGTCTTTATTGAAGAAAGAAAAATAATTTTTTTCAATTGTTCTATCACAATGGATTTTAGTGTTTATTCAAGAAAACAGGAAAAATCGATTTTTTCCCAGCTATTGAAATTTTTATATATTGAGTAAAATAATTACAGGGAGGTTACGATATCTTAGAAAAAAATTTTTACTTTTTGCCGCTTTCACTATTTTTGTCCCAAAATATACATGAATAAAAAAATAAAAACTTGTATTCGTAGAGCAAGTGCAAAACGAAAAAAATTAAGTTTTAAAGAAGAAAATTTTAGAAAAACTATTTTATTAATTTAAATTTTAAAAAAAAATGTGAAAGAATATAATTTCATGAAAAATTCTAAATTCGCCTTAATGCTGATATCGGGCCTACTCAGTTCAAAATGTTTTGTCTTCTTTATTCCAGTGAATAGCATTTTAAGAATATAGTATATTTGTAAATATATCATTTAGAATATAGCATATTTGTAAACATATCATTAAGAATATAGCATATTTGTAAATGTTATCTGCAAAAGTGAACTCATTTGAAAGACGACATTTCAAATATAAGTCCTTATCATCCAGAGAAAATCTTCTGATTTATACAGAGCCTTCATCAGCAGATTGATTTAAAGGGCAAACTTACTGCCTGATAAGGAGGAACAATTTGAAAAAACGTTTTCTTTCAACGAAAACGTCCATAATTATTCGTGTTAATAAAAAATCTATTTCCTTTTTAACTTACTTCTATGCTTAATGAGTGAAACAAACATCACGAAACTTTTATTCAACAATGCACACATTCTTTAGTTTAATCGTTCTTTTAAGTAATGTATGTTTCTTTTTCTCTATGGAGCTTTTTTAGAAAATTAAAAGATCTTTCAACGAAATTCTGCGCTCTTTTTATCTCTTCGATCGGTCTTTTCTAATTCCTATCTGATTCATTTCAATTACACAACTGATTCTCCCAATGGATGAAATCTTTTAATTTTATATTTTTCTTGTCTTTTGCTATGAGCAAAAAAAGTATTTTTTAATCAATTTGCAAATATTGTTGTAACTTTTCCATTTGTAAATGATTATTGACTCAAAAACTAATTAAATCTGAATTCGTAGACGCAGTTAAGCTTTTGTTTACTTAATTTGAGTGGAATATGAATTTAGAATCCAGCTTTCAATTCGCTTTAATATAATTTTTACTTTTTGTCACTCTGCATAATTTTTATAGCGAAAACCCGAAAAAAAATCTCAATAAAGAAAGGTTAAAAAAAAATTATTTTAATTTTGATCTCTAAGAGACATTTTATATCTAAGATAAAAATTTGATCAAATTTCTTACGCTCAGATATTAAATTATTTACATTTAGATACCTGAAAACAATGCCATTCTGGAAATGCATATTGATTTGCTGTGAAAACGTAACATTTGTTTATGTTAGGAACTGTTCATTCTATTCTATTTGGACTAAGGCTAGTCTTGAAGTAAACAACTAAATATGAATTCTTTGAAGTAAAATTATATATTCTTTCACAAAGAAAGATTTGATTTATTTCTTACTTAGCACAAAGATAGCAATGAACCAATGTAGAACATAAACAAACTAATAAATAAACTACTAAATAATACGAAATTTTCTTCGGATTTGACGGGACAGCATCTTGGGTCTATGCTGCGAGCAAAGATTTTGTCAGAGTGAAGAAATAATTATCGTCACTTCTTCAAGGAAATGGGTTCTGTCAAAAGTAAGAAAATTTTTTGTCATTCTGATTTTAAAAAAAAAAAATACTATGAAGCATTTCCAGTGTTTCATGGTATTTTGACGGTATTTTTGATTCGGACGGTATTGTTGATAATTTTTTCATGGGCACCATATAGGTAGATTAACACCACTCCAACAACGCAAGAAGGACAGGCAGAACAGAGAGATAAACTACATCAATGCCCGAAAGACGGACTCGAACACGGAACCTTTTTGATAGGATGTGTCAACTCTTTAATCAGCGTAGAGACTGTTCTACTTGTCCTGTCCTTGCCATGTTTCAATCCTCTAGTCTTCATTTTAAGTTAACAATCTCCCATCATGCACTGCAATGAGGTTTCGAGTTAAGAGGACATTTTCGTCATATATTTTAGAGTTCACGTTTCGTCGCAAATCGCATGACTTCGTGACGAAATGATTCTCAAAATGAATGAAATTCTTCTCAAGAATTGCTGAATCGTCGAAAATGAGAGATTTATTTCTGAGGGTGAGTACATTAAATCAAAATATACATTTTGCATGATTACATTACATTTAATTAATAAAATGTGTCTAATGACAAAGTTTTGGTTAACAAATTTAATAAATAAACTGAAAAAATTTTAATCTTAAAATATAAATTTGACATTAACATTAACAGACTTAAATTCTCAAATGTTTCACTGGTCTGGTAACTTTAACAATGTTATTGGTCTAGTAACTGTGGCAATGTTTTCCAATTTATCACAACTCCCTCAAAGTTTGCGCATTGAAATTCATAAATCATCTAAAAAATTCAAGTCCTCTTTATTGAAAGAAAGTCCTTATTAATTTTCGTAATTTAATAAATAATCTCCAATAGCTAATTAGAACATGCACTTCTTCTCATCTTTTTAATTATTTAGACACATCAAATAATAATATTATATGATATATCTTAAAACTTTAAAATTTTATCCTTCAATCATAAATTATTAGGTTTTTCAAACTTTGTATACATTGTAATTGTGTTTTTTTTTAATCTGATTAATACCAAAAAAAATAATAAAAATTTGCTGGCGATTAAGAATGTTTGATTTGATCAAACTATACCTAATCAACTGTTTACAAACTGTTTATATATTTATTTTGCATACCATTGTTCCACTTAGTTATAATACATATTCATGAATTATTACCAGAAAATTACTGGATTAAGCTAATAAGGTGTGAAAAATTTAGAAAAAAAAAGCATTTTAACTATTGTTGATGATATTTTTCAATATAATTTATCAATTCCTGTTCCTTAAAATTAGGAATGATGGAACCAGTTTTCTTAAAAAATAGTAGTTCTTAACAACACAAAACTTTTATTCGAATGTAAAAGAAAAAAAACATGGAGTTTTAGACAATTCCATATTAATATTTACTTACTTGCTTCGTCCATTATTTATTTCTTTATTCATCAGAGTAGAGAACTTTTGTTATGATTCTTTATGTTCCTTAGCAAGAAGCCAAATATTTCATGTATACTTTCTTTATTTATCTTTGCATTTCTTCATTAATTATTTTCACTCTTGGTAGGTTTTCACCGTTTTTGTTTTCTATTTCCTTCAGGAGAAAGTGAAAATGAGAATAAAATGACAGAGCATTTGGCGTTTACTTTATGTACTTTAGTATCCTTGTTTCTTACTACTAAAGTGATGGAAAAATCTATACCATAAAAAATGAGTTTTTCCATTTTTATAAACATCTAAGTTATTTATGTTAAATAACTGTAGTATATTTCATAAAATTATATTCTATAAGGAAAAGGAAAATAACATACTTTAATCATCAAACGATTCCATAACTGATTGGTTTTCAAAATCGTTTTCTTTCAAATTTATTATTTTTTTTAATTTCTGTAAAAGACATGAGCGAACGATAAGGGAAGAAAAAAAAACATTTACTGGCGATTAAGAATGTTTGATAAAACTATGCCTATTCAACTGCTTACAAACTGTTTATATACTTATTTTGCAAACTATTGCTCCACTTAATTAAAAAATACGTTCATGAATTATTATCAGAAAATTACTGGATCAAGTTTATAAGGTGCGCAAAACTTTAAAAAAAGCTTTTTAACTTATTGTTGTAACTAACTTCAGCATATTTCATAAAATTATATTCTTTGATGGAAAAAATTGACATATTTTTATCATCAAGCGATTTCATAACTGATTGGCTTTCAAAATTCGCGATCGCAACGAACTATAGGGGGCGTTGTTGTATGAGACGGATACCAGCGATTTCTATATGAGCAGTGATTCAGTTACTCTAGAGCAGGGCTGTCCAACTGGCGGCCCGCGGTCCGCATCTGGCCCGCCAGCAGATATTGTGCGCCCCGCCAACTTCTTATTCAGGCTGATCGCCCTCAGTTTTCCCATTAAAATGTAAGCAAATTGTTTTATAATCCTTCTGTTCCATTGTTTTATAATTAATAGTTCAACTATTAATTGTTATTGTATAAGAGGTAAGAGGTTATTGTTCAACTTTTTCAAACTGCGGCCCGCCAGGTGATCAGTGACCGGAATTCTGGACCGTGGGCTCTTTGCAGTTGGACAGCCCTGCTCTAGAGACATCTTTAATGTAGCGTGTAGCATTGCAACGTTCCTTCTTTATTGTGACTAATTAAATTTAAAAAAGAAAAATGTTTGATATTCTTTCTTATGCAAACGAAAACAAAATGGTATCTCTTTTTATTAGAGAAGGAATATCCAAAACACTTCGGAAAAATATTTGTACATTAACAGAAAAAAATATGTATATTCTTATAAGAGTTAAAGCCTAATGCCTGAGAAATAGTTTTACTAAATTTAATGATATAACATGAAACGCACATTTAAACTTTACATTCTATAGTTTTAAGAATCATATTACTTCAAAAATTAAAATGAACAAAAAGTATGCATAAGCCTCATAATTTTATGAAATTCAATTTTGTAAAAAAAGTTTTTTGACAACAATTTTTATGAAAAAGTTTCAAGTTTCACTAAAAATCATTACTTTGAAACTAAGAAACGTAAAATAAAGAATGCTGACGAAACAAAAACAAAAAAAAAAACAATTCTTTTTTGTCGCCATTTTTAGTGCTACGAAAATTCGTCTTTGGGATGTGCCAAAAACAAAACAAGATGCAATTTTATTTTTTCAGGAGGGAAATATTTTACCGAAAAAACGAAAATGCACCAATTCCCACAACATGAAACTTTATCTTGGTAAACGCACGTTTTGGAAATGTTATTT